>NW_005871086.1:7168348-7223666 GCF_000147115.1 Myotis lucifugus | reverse complement strand
CCAGTGCATGATCGTGACATGAAAGAAATATAGAGAAATATTATATGCTATTGCCCTTCTCTATATAGAAGTGTCAGAGAGAAGAAATATAAATGTATATGAAATATATGTAACGTGATTATAATAACATACACCAAGACATATAAACACAAAACATGATATAAAACATGATATAAAATACATTGATAAAACAATGACTGATAAATTGATTAAACTTATTCTAATATCTCCCTGTATACCACATAAGAGTAAAAACACTTTCAGAGTGCTTGACTAATTTCCCTTGTGATGAAGTATTTACAACTTTTACTTTAATGTCACACACTCTCAACAGAGAGAAAGCAACATATAACGGACCATGTCCAAAATGGGTTCAGATAGGAATATTCCTACTCTGTCTAGAGTTTGTTCTTGTGATTTATTAATAGTCATCACAAATGCTGGCATCACAGGAAACTGTCTTTGAATTAATTTAAATGGGAGGCGATTGTCGGACTGGGACAAATCAATTCTTGGAATCAGAACAACCTCTCTTTCTGCAGATCCTGTTAATACTTCAGCTTCGCTTATGTGAGGTTGCAATCTTTTGATAATAAATCAAGTACCATTACAAAGACCCCATTTACTATTAAGATTTCTCAGTAGCATGATGATTGCACCTACTTTCAATTTTAATTTATGACACAGCATTCCCGAAGGTGTAATACTACTAAGAAATTCGATGGGAGCTTTATATGTATCACGCATATGTGAGTCAACGTTTATTTTTAAGTTGCCAGTGCATGTCATATGTACCGGCTGGTTGGTTGGTCAGACGGTCAGACAGACGAACGGTTGGTCACTTAGCCTTTTATATATATAGATAGACTAGAGGCTGGATGCATGAAATTCATGCAAGAGTAGGCCTTCCTTTTCCCGGCTGCTGGCACTGGCTTCCCTCTGGCACTTGGGACCCTGGCTTCCCTTCGGCTGCCAGCAGGCACCCAGGACCCGGCTTCCCTCACAGCCCCAGCTTCATCTGGAAGATTGTCCAGAAGGACATCCAGTCTAATTAGCATATTATGCTTTCATTATTATAGATTATTATCTTTGTCTTTTCTAAGAAAAATAATAAATAAATGTACTATTTTAAAAGGCTTTTCAAAATTATCTTCTCTGTATTTGATATTCTATTTTTTTGTATGTAATTTTAAAATTTGCTTTTTCTCCAGTCATACTGAAACATTGTATACATTGTATTAAGACTAGCAATAACAATGCATCAGGGAGAAAAGACAGATATCTAACTTTCTCCTCTCCCAGACCAGTAATATAGAATAATCCACTACATAAATACAAATGGGCAGTTGTTGCTGGGCTCTTTTATATAAAAACTACAGGACCGGTGCACGAAATTCGTGCATGGGGGGGGGGGGGCAAATCCCATCAGCCCAGCCTGCACCCTCTCCAATCAGGGGTCCCTTGGGGGATGTTCAACTGCCGGTTTAGACCCAATCCTGTGGATCGGGCCTAAACTGGCAGTCGGACGTCTCTCTCACAATCCTGGACTGCTGGCTCCTAATCGCTCACCTGCCTGCCTGCCTGGTCACCCCTAACTGCCCCCCTCTCTCCTGCCAGCCTGATCACCCCTTTCTGCCTCTGCATGCTGGCCTGATCGCCCCTAACTGACTCCCTGCCAGCTTGGTCACCCCTAAATGCCCCCCGCTGCCGGCCAGGCTGCCCCCTTCCTGCCAGCCTGGTTTCTCCTAACTGCCCCCCCTGCAGGCCTGGTAACCCCTTACTGCCCCCCCCCTGCCAGCCTGGTCACCCCCAACTGCCCCCCTCTGCCGGCCTGGTCGCCCCTCATGGCCCCCCCCACTGGCCTGGTCGCCCCACGCAGCCTGCTTGTTCAGTCATTTGGTCGTCCCTCACTAACACCCCTGCCAGCCTGGTCGTAGGCAACCATTTTGTGAGGGCGTGAGGGTTAATTTGCATATCACCTCTTTATTATATAGGATGTGGTACATGTTCTTCCCTGGTGGAGGATATGAAGATCATCATAATAGCTAACATTTATTGGTTGCTTACTACATGCCAGGCACTGTTCCATGTGCTTTGCATATGTTAATACGGATCTTGCCATGAGGCAGGTACTATTAGTATCATCTCCATTTTAGTGATGAAGAAATGAAAGCACACAAGGTTAAATAACTTGCTTGAGTAGGTTTCATAGCAAGAAAGTAGCAGAGCCCTGATTCAAACTCAAGACATCTGGTTCCAGTGCCCCACTCACAGTCAATGCTGAACTTCCATGACCATTATTTGAATAAAATAGTAACAGAAGAGAAAGTAACTATAAGACGGACATGGACAAGGGGGAAAAGAAAAAATGTGGAAGATAAGTGGAGAAAAAATAAAGAAAAATAAAAAAAGAAAGGAAGGAAGTAGGAAAGAAAGAAATGGGGAAAATTACCTTCTGATTCGTGTCGCCAACCTAGTGGCCCACTTGATGGAACTTGTTCATAAAAGCACCAATGAAATGCAGTGCATTGTGGGTTCGGTGTAACTCATGCTCCCTAAGCCCTTGGCCAAACCAACCCTTCAAGCCCACATACAGGCATACTTCTTTCAACCTGGGGACATTGTTCTGGCATCTCCCCTTGCTGTCCTTCTAAGATTCACAAAAATTGTAGAGGTGTGGACTCTTACAAAGAAAGATGAGATTGACTTTACACTCATCATCTGATTTGAGCTTTTAGGCAGAATATAAGGTTTACAAAGTGTGTCCTTTAAATATTCTAGATGAAACAATGCAATTTTGATTTTTTAAAAAAATTTTTAATTGATGTTTAGAGAGAGAGGGGAAGGGGGGAGAGAGAGAGAGAGAGAGAGAGAGAGAGAGAGAGAGAGAAGAAGAAGAAGAAGAAGAAGAAGAAGAAGAAGAAGAAGAAGAAGAAGAGAGAAACATTGATTTGTTCCACACATTTATGAATTCATTGATTGATTCTTGTATATGCCCTGACTGGGATGGAGCCCCCAACCTTGGCGAATCAGATGCCACTTCATCTTCAACACGGTAAAAAAGACCATGAGGAATCATTATATGACAGTGGTACTCAATCAGGGGCAGTTTTGTACCCCTGACTCTCAGAAATTTGGTGATATCTGGAGATATTTTTAGTTGTCTCAACTGGGGCAGGGAGAAGGAGAATACCACTGGCATCTAGTAAGTAGAGGCCAGGGACGCTACTAAGGATAGCCTCTCAGAATAAAGGACTATCCCACTTGATATGTCAACAGTGCTAAGGTTGAGGAAGCCCTGTTCTGTAAGACAATGCTACCCCAGCTCAGGTTAACGCTACCATCCAGTGGCATGAGAATTTGTTCTCTAACAACAATACAAGGATAACTGGAAATTTTCTTTCCAGACAAATTCCACTTTTTCATTCCAGCTTCTTCCTGTCTGGCCAGGACATTCATGAAGGGGAAAAGGTGCAAAACATAAGTAGTATAAAAATCCAAGTCAAAATATTTGGGTATAATTTCTTGCCAGGATTTTCTACCTCTGGTCATGTGTGAATGATATTATTTGGGTGTTTCCTTATAAAACCAGGGATTGAAATGAAACTGAGCAGGTGTTGTTGGAATAATAATAGAAGAAAGGAAAGGAAAACCTTTATTCTGCTGGAACTGCCTGAGGAATAATTATTACCCAATAATTAGACTAAGATACTATGATTAATCTTCCTAATCTTATGAAAATTTACTTTGAATATTACCATTTTACATATTTATTAATGATAACGTGATATATTTAGACATTCTAAGACAATCAAAGTGTTTAATAATATATTTGAGATTTATATACTATTTTAAATTTTACGTACCAGGTACTCCATTCAGTCCTATGTATACTATCTCTTGTAAGCCTGATTACCAATTTAGCAGATGTGGAAACTCAAGATTCAGAAAGGTGAAGTTATTTGAGCAAGCTTACATAAGCTAGTAAGAGCAGATCAGGATTGGAATTCATGTTCTCTGACTCTGACCAAGTCTAGCATTATTTGCTAATATTATTTTGCTTATCTCATTATCCCTTTTGCCAAGATCATTCAAAGAATAGAATATATCCCTATTGGTAATTTTAAAAATATAGACCCAAATAAAATCAATGTATAGCCCTGGCAGAATAGCTCAGTTGGTTAGAGTGTCATCCCAATACTCCAAGGTTGCAGGTTCAATCTCCAGTCAGGGCATGTACAAGAAACAACCAATGAACGCACAAATGAGTGGAGCAACAAATCAATGTCTCTCTCTGTCTCTCCCTCTCTTTCTCCCTCCCTACCCCTCTCAAATCAATTTTAAAAAGTTAAATAAAAAGATACTAGAATTTATTGGATATAACTATTTTCATCTCATTAAATAGATAATCTAATAGCTAAGTGATTGATCTAATTTTTAATTGGGGAATTTAATGTGAGGATTACATAAAGGACAGGAATGCATTGGGCCTCCGGTTCAGCTAGCATCATGGATGTAAAGTTGTTTCTGTCTCTCTGCTCAGTTTCTGTGTCTGTTTTTTCCTTCTATCTATTGGATACTTCTACCACTCAGACAGAATTGGGGAAGGTGACCACCAACCAATTGTGGGTTTGTATTTTCTAAATTTCAGCCATGAGAAGGAGGATAATATTAAATTTTGTTCCAGTTTTTCTTTGGAAAAAACTCATATTGGCCCAGCTTGGGAGTTCCTATGCCTGGACCAGTCAACATTGTCCATGGGGAGGGTTAGACTTGACTAATTTGGGGATGAGTTGTGTGATCATAATCATACAGAGGATAGAGAAGGGGGGCACGCCCCTGCGAAGTGGGAGCTCAGCAGAAAAAAAGTACCTGTATCTGCCACAGAGCTAACCTAGTCCAAGCCTGTCATGTAACAGATGATGAAAATGGGGCTCAGTAAAGTGGGTTGACCAAGGCTAGTGAGAAATCCAGAATTGGATCTCAGGTCTCCTGAGTGCCAGACTCATGTTCTTTTATTCAACAGACATTAACTAAGCATTTACTATGTGCCAGACCTGGTTTCAGGTGCTCAGGTTGGTTATAACAGGAAACAACAACCACAGAAATTTTCCTTGTCCTCACCATACTACTTAGATCAAACAGACTGTCTTCTGATCTCTCTTTTTTGTTTCTTTTCTTTCTTTTTTTTTTATTAAAGAGAGGAAGCGGGGTTGTGGGGGGAGGGGAGAGAGACAGAGAGAGACAGGAACATTGATGTGAGAAACATCAGTTGGTTGCCTCTGGATCGGGCCTCAACTGAAAATTGAACCTGCAATCTGGATATGTGCCCTGACCAGAAATCAAATCCACAACCTTTTAGTGTATGGGATGAGGCTCCAACCCACGGAGCATCTGGCCAGGGCTTCTAATCTTCCTTCTTTTAAACAGCTTCTTTTATTTAAATCTCTGCCCCTAATCTTCCCTATAGAAAACTCCAGAACCCCTTCTCCCTGGCTCTTCACAAAATCCATATGAAGAGTGATTGAATGCTTTGATAGACACCCAGTCACAAGATACACATTTAAGCCGTAACCTGTTTGGCTCAGTGGATAGAGTGTCAGCCTGCGGACTGAAGGGTCCTGGGTTCGATTCCAGTCAAGGGCATGTACCTTGGTTGCGGGCACATCCCCAGTAGGGGGTGTTCAGGAGGCAGCTGATTGATGTTTCTCATCGATCTTTCTAACTCTATCCCTCTTCCTTCCTCTCTGTAAAAAATCAATAAAATATATTTTTTTAAAAAAGATACACATTTAATATGCACAAGGCTTTTAGGGATGTTTTCATCATATAGCAGGCATGTTGTAAGTGGAGAGGAAAAACTAAACATCTTTATTTAGTATTTACTATGCCCCATTTATACTTTTCCTCAAGGGAGGAGCATTTATATGTAATGATTGAAAATTCTTTGGACATTTTTGGGAACACTGAAAGGGAAAGAAAATAAAGGAATGGACACTGAATTGAGTATCCTATATAATAAAAGGCTAATATGCAAATCAACTGAATGGTGGAACGACTGGCAGAACAACGGGTCACTATGATGTGCACTGACCACCAGGGGGCAGATGCTCAACGCAGGAGCTGCCCCCAGCTTGCAGACCCCAGGCCAGCCAAGGCGGGTGCCAGCAGGGGGCCCCCGATTGCCCCACCAGTTGCCCCACAGATCGGCCCTGATCGCTGGCCAGGCCTAGGGATCCTACCAGTGCATGAATTTTTTGCACTGGGCCTCTAGTTAGTGTATAATCAGACATCCATTGCACTTTCCTTTTGCTAGCTACGTGACCTTCAGAAGTCCACTTTAACTCTGTGCCTTACTTACCTAATCAATAAAATAAAAAGTGGGGACTAGATAATCTCTATTGAAATTATGTATAAGTTGCACCTTTACATTGTTCTTTTTGTTCCTTTTTATTATTATAATTGATTTTTAGAGAGATGAAGGAGGAGAGAGAGAGAGAAAGAGAGGAACATTGATTGGTTGCCTCCTGTATGTGCTCCAGCCAGGGATCGAACCAGAAACCTAGGTATGTGCCTGACCAGAATTGAACTCACCACTTTTTGGAGTACAGAATAATGCTCCAACCAACTGAGTCACACTGGCCAGGGCCCTACTTTTACTATATTCTTAAAAGGATTGGTAGAGCCAATCTATATAATAAAGAGGTAATATGCAAATTGACCCTCATGCCCTCGCATCACAAGATGGCCGCCCCCACATCATCACAAGATGGCCACCACAAGATGGCCACCCCCATGTCATCACAAGATGGCCACCCCCACATTATCACAAGATGGCTGGCAGGGGAAAGCAGTTGGGGGCGACCAGGTCTGCAGGGGAGGGCAGTTGGGGCAATCGGGCCGACAGGGGAGCGATTAGGTGTCAATCAGGCCGGCAGGGGAGTGGTTAGGGGCGATCAGGCTGGCAGGCAAAAGCGGTTAAGGGTGACCAGGCAGGCAGGCAGGCGAGTGGTTAGAGCCAGCAGTCCTAGATTGTGAGAGGGATGACCGGCAGTCAGACATCCCCCGAGGGGTCCCAGATTGGAGAGGGTGCAGGCTGGGCTGAGTGACACCTCCCACTCAGTGCACAAATTTCATGCACCGGGACTCTAGTTAAATATAAAATCCATTCTAGTTTCAACATTCTACATTTTCAGGATACCAAGTGTTTTCACTCTGCTTTATGCTAAGGTGATTAGCCTTGCATTTCACTATTTGTACACAGATCCTAAGTGATCTAATTATGTTCATTAAATCAACCAGATTTCTTTGAAAACAAGATGGCTTTGTCTCCCAGTGCTAGCATTATAATGAGTTGCTGCTGTGATTTTTAAAAAATCTATTTAGGTAGCCAAAAAATCTCACACTGGTCTTACATGGAAAAATGTCATGCTTCCAAACAATTTCTTCCTCCCCATAGTAGATGGTTAAGATATAGGATGAACATGTAATTCATATTACTGGGAAGAATTCATACTTTTATAAAAAAATATGTTTTGGTGTGGTTGGGTTTTTTTTTTAAGGGAGGAAGGGAGAGGGAGAGAGAGAGAAAAAAACATTAATGCAATAGAAACATCAATCAGCTGCCTCCTGTATGAACCCCGACCAGAGACTGAACCCCTAACCTGGGCATGTGCCCTAATGGGGAATCTAACCAGTGACCTTTTGGTGCACTGGACAACACTCAACCAACTGAGCCGTATCTGCCAAGGCTAGGCTTGCTTTAATTTCTTAACTACCTGGGTACACACGTCTGTGCATATTTCTTTTGTCTGATATCAGAACATTTTCACATTGAATTCTAGAACAAATGATCTTGGATTCGGCGTTTCCACACTGCCCTTTGTTCCCGTGGCTACAGGAGATGGCTGGCTCTGCCTTGATGGGCCCCGGAAGGGACAGCATGTGAAATGTGCCAGTTCCCAGAAACAGCGTACAGTCTCTGCGGCCGGATTCTGGACAGGCATTCCTGGAAGCAGCCACTCAGGAGTGCTACTTTTAGCAACAACAGCAGCTAAGATATGATGCTTGAGTCAGGACGCTGTGCTGTATCTTTCCTAAGTCTCTTGAATGAGGCACTGTTTGTGGGCACTTCCTAAACTCATCGCTGAATGCTAGTCTTCATGTAACATAGCTATCCGTGTTTTCCCACTCAAAAGTGGCCACAGAGCAAACCTTCTGGAGTAGCATCTAGGCATCAAAAACCTTAAAACTACACAAAACTTAGCCCAGCCGGCGTGGCTCAGTGGTTGAGTGTCGACTTATGAACCAGGAGGTCAGGGTTCGATTCCCAGTCAGGGCACATGCCCAGGTTTTGGGCTCAATCCCCAGTGGGGAACATATAGGAGATAGTCAATCAATAATTCTCTCTCATCATTGATATTTCCATCTCTCCCTCCCTCTCCCTTCCTCTCTGAAATCAAAAAAATATATATTTTTTAAAAACCTTAAAAATACACAAAACGTACTTTAGTAATTTTTCTCTTAAGAATTTATCTTAAGGAAATAAAAGTGTAGTAAAGTGGCAGCACATACAAAACATGAAATAAATGTTAGATGTTGTTATAAAGATCGTCATCACAATATGATCTATAATGGTGAACACTTATATTAAACCTAAATGTCCAAGAAAAGGAGATTGATTAAATAAATAGTACCATGTCCTTATAATGGACCATGAGGTAACCATTAGAAAGTATGTCAGTGGTTTCCAAATTTTGGTATACATTAGAATTGCCTGAGGAACCTATTAAAAATGAAATATCCCAAGTATTCTAAGAATAATTGGAAACTTCTACAGTAAGACGAAGCCAGGGTTCATACCTAAACTCAATATATGTTATAGCAGGAATATTAATTTTGCGTAAAGGACTATTATTTAAATCCTTCAGGTCATTGAAAATAGGCCTGACTTGAAGCTGTATGTTGTTCAATGAAGTTTTCTTTAAATGAGCATTATTATAAAATGTCTTTTCCCCAGTCCTTCAAATTATGTAGTTCTCTATGTAGGCAAGTAGGTAGGTAGGTAGATAGATAAATAGATACCTTTTTAATAAAATAATGACATTTTTCTTTAAGAGGAAGAGTTCATTTGGGGGAATATTTCACATGTGGGGCTATCTTTCAATCTGCTATCTCTCTGTGTTTTCCTAACATCTGTATTGGAATGAAGCGTAGGAAGGTTGTGGCTGAGTGTAGTGAAAGCATTGAACTATCAACTCCGAAGGTTGTCCCAGCCCCAAGGTAAATAACTGTTTATCTGTAGCATCTATTTTGCCCAAAGAAATAGACATACTAGGAAAATGGCCAATACTGTGTTTAATTGAACAGGCCATTAGGCCGAAGTGGCTTCAATGCCTTAGTAATCTACACAGCAAACTGAACCTAAGCCTGAAATGCCTCCAGGCAAGGAAATTGGAATCTAAGGACAACCAGTCACAAACTAGGTTTTTCCAAATAAGGCAAGTGTTTAAGCTATAGTCAATGTAAGGATTTCTTTGCTTTGCATGTGCCTTCTATATATTTTTTTAAAAAAAGTCTTTCTACTAAGGAGCTGTTGTGAAAGCACTCCTAACCATTTCAGGTTTGTCTCTGGCCTATTTCAATCAATTTTTGCTCTAATAAAATCAAAATGTACTATGTCTCAATTTATCTTTTAACAACAGGTTTTGTTTTCTTCCAGATGAACCATTACTTCAAAGATCAATATAATCGATTTTATATGACACTGGAAAGTCCAAAGTATTTCTATCTTCTGGGCATTCCTTGCTGCTTATCATTATTGCCCCAAGTCATAGAGCTGACCCATAGCAACAGAGAGACTCAGTGAGTATGACATGTCCTATTTTAGGAAGAAGATTAAACTCCTAATTTCTTATTCCTTCCCAGGCAACAATTTACCTCATGGCAGCATTTTGTAATTATGTAGCAGTGCTCATCTGTGCCAGGCACTGCTCTAATTACTTCCCTTAGGTTCGTGTTTACATATTCAGTTCTCACCCTGTAAGGTGGTAGCACCATCACTCATCCCCATTTTACTGACAAGGAAATCTCACCGGGAAGGTTAAGATCACACATTTACACACAGATGATCCGTAGGATTTGAACCCAAGTATTCTGAGAGTCTTTGCATGTAAACCTCCAAACCCCAATCTTAGGCGCACTATTCCAAGGCTGACTTTTGCTTCCACTGCTGAAGAAGCTATTGGAGGAGGGAATGCAAATGAGCTACTGTAGAAGGAAGCACCTCAGGACAAAGAAGGAAGCACCTCAGGACAAAGAAGTGGAGAGTGCTGAAGGTTGCAGAGAGCACTGTCAACCCAGGAACCTGGTCAGAAATCCTGCTGTTCTCTGCCTCTGACTGGCTAAGGGCCTGTGGAAAAGGAATTTTTCTGAACCCCAGTTTCCTATTTTGTAAAAGCTGATAATAATAGCCCTTTCATCATGTCCTCATAGTGAAATAAGATGATATATGCCCAGAGAAACCTTAGCTGTCACCCTACCCCCACCTCCAATCAAAGGCAAAGAGAGAAACTTGAGATCTTCCAATTTACTAAATTGAAAAGGCAGATTTCTGAGTAAACTTTGCTAAGGACCGCAAAACAAAGCAACAATGCAAAAACAAACAAACAAAAAAGGCAGGCATTTGTAAAGATTAATTTTCGTAATTTCAAATGTTCTTTTAATGCTTTCTTCATACATTTTTTTTGCATTTCCCTCTCACTCTTCTTCTTCCACCATGTTCATTTTCCCTTCATTTCTTAATACACTCCTTTTTGAAAACCTCCAGCTTTGACTTCGCTAAGAGGGAAGGAGGGTACATTTCTACTGAGGCCAGAAATCTAGGGAAAGCAGGCTGCCCTGGGGGACCCCCAGCTGCAAAACAAAAACATAAAAAAGCTGGCTGAGCTGGGAGATGAATATTCTAGAGGAAGGAAGTGTGGGGATGACTAAAAATTGCAGATTCTTTCTGGCCTGGGACTGACTTTCCTACGTCCATCTTATGTTTCCTTTTCTGTTCCCTTAGAATCATTTAAGTTGTTTCAGGCACACGTGTCTCATTTGCCATCCATATTGCTGGTGGGAATAAGAAAATGCATCTTCTCTTTTGGTTCTACCTCTGTGTGTGAACAGGAAAGTTGGGGCTTTGGGGTCAAAGAGTCATGGGTTGAACTTCAGCTCACTACTTATTAGACCGATGACCTTGAGCACATTATTTAACCCAGCGGTTCTCAACCTGTGGGTCACGACCCCTTTGGGGGTCGAACGACCCTGTCACAGGGGTCGCCTAAGACCATCGGAAAACACATATTGAATATATAATTACATATTGTTTTTGTGATTAATCACTATGCTTTAATTAGGTTCAATTTGTAACGATGAAAATACATCCTGCATATCAGATATTTACATGACGATTCATAACAGTAGCAAAATTACAGTTATGAAGTAGCAACGAAAATAATTTTATGGTTGGGGGTCACCACAACATGAGGAACTGTATTAAAGGGTCTCGGCATTAGGAAGGTTGAGAACTACTGATTTAACCTCTCTAACGTTCTTCCTTTGTAAAGTGGGCATAAGAACAGTAACAGCCACATAAGTTTGTTTAATTGAGATAATATATGTAAAGCATTAGCTTAGGAGTAGGGTCTAAGAAGAATTAATTATATGGTAGCTACAATGATTATATTTTAGTCTACTTTTCTCTCCCACAGTTGCCTAACTATGCACTCAGTTTAATAAGGGTTTATCAGGTGAAGTATATAAATGAAATGAAGATATACTAATCAGTCAAGAGCAAAAGATATCCTATATAATAAAAGCCTAATATGCAAATAGACCGACGGGAGAACAATGACCGATCACTATGACACACACTGACCATCAGGGGGCCGACGCTCAACGCAGGAGCTGTCCCCAGCCCACAGGCCCCAGGCCAGCCAAGTCGGGTGCCAGCGGGGGCCTCCCTGATCAGCCCGCCAGTTGCCCCATAGATTGGCCCTGATTACAGCCCAGGCCTAGGGACCCTTCCCATGCACGAACTTCGTGCACAGGGCCTCTAGTCTATATATATAAAAGGCTAATATGCTAAGTGTCTGACCATCTGACCGGTCACTACGACATGCACTGACCACCAGGGGGCAGATGCACAACACAGGAGCTGCTGTGACGTGCACAGAGAAATGGCACCGTGGACCTGGCCCCCACAAAGCAACACTCGGCTTCCCCAAGTGGGACACAGCCCCCACTACCACCCCGGAGCGACACCCCACCAAATTGCAGCTGACGCTGCTGAGACCCCATGGCGCAAAATACAGCCTACAGCCCAGCTCATCTTGGAAACGGTGGCTGTGGGCGCTTGGTAATATCACTTAGCAATGCCCAGCTTTCTCTTCCTAGCAACAACTAACCTCCTCACAGTTTCTTCAGCCCAGGAACATGATTCGCTTTATAGCCAGGTGAAAACATTTCACACTTTAACCAAATGTCTGTGAGGCATTTTCCCATGCCTCATCTCATTTGATCCTCACAGAAGTCCTGGAGTAGGTATAGGAGACTCAGTGGAATCTTATTTTCTTTTCATTAGTCGGAAAATGGAGATTTAGAAAGTTTAGAAATTTGACCCGACTGAAAAGAAGTAAGAAATGGTGGAACTTGAAAATGACTTCAGGTTTTCTCACTGTGCAGAATATTGTCAAACACTGCTGCATTTAAATATTTTACCCTTTGTTCTCCCTGTGTGATCTACAATAATAATCTGCTGTATGTTGATATTTACTGCTGTGTTGCTGACAATTACCTGAAAGAGAAGTTGGGGTGCTTCACTGGGCTGGAAAAAGTTTATCTAAATCAGAAAGCAGGTCTAATTAAGCAAGTTTAGTCTATATACATAGAAGGCTAAGTTGACTTGCGCATGCGCAATACATATAAAGCTCTCACTGGCGCCAATTGCATGCATGTGTTTCGATCTGTCATTGTTGATCGTGAATTTGGTTGACACTTCTATTATAGAGAAAGAACGAATAGAGATATTAAAATATTTCTTCTAATTAATTTCCTTTCAATGTGCACGAATCCGTGCACCAGGCCTCCAGTATTATAGTAAAAGGCTTACTCCTTTCCAGGAGTTTGAAGAATTTTAATGTTCTAGGTTATGTTTTAGATGGTAACCAGAAAGGGAAACACAGAAACATGAAAATAAATACAGGGTGATATCCTGCCCAGGCGTCGTAGTGGTTAGGACATCTTATTTACATATATAATTTTTTATTGCCTTAACTACATTAGTAGAATACCATATTATTTGATAAGTAAAAAACAGGACTTGGTTTCCATCAAATTAATATAACTAATTTAAAACTGAACAACTCATTTCAGTTTTAAAAATTGAAAGAGTCCTTAGATTCCCATCACCTACCCCTTAATTAGCAGCTTTTTGGGTGGATGAGGCTAACAAGCAGGAACCTTTCTGTCTCTAAGTGACTTGTTATTTTCATTCCACTTCAGTTAAATAAATATTTTATATGCATATGCCATGTACTAGGCACCTGGGATTCAAAACGAGCCAGCCACAATTGTAAGCCTGGAAAATAAAAATAAGATTGCAAATGTATTGAGTGCATGGAAAGCATGCTTTTGAGGAATGTGGCTGTGCTCATGTCTACTAATCACAAGGCTAGAGTGTGACCCATCTGATCATTCCTACTGTGTCCTGGTGATAGAACTCTGTGTTCGTAAGGATTTTCCAGGTTGTTGGTTTACTAGGTTAGGCAGATGTTTATTTTTCATCTTGTGAATGACAGTCAAAATTTATGCCCCAGAGTCAGAAGCTTGGGTGAGCCATTTGCTAGGGCTCTGAAAACCACCTTTCTCTGTCACACAAGAGGTTGTTGTAATCAAATTGGCTCTACGCCTAGAGCAGGCTGTGTGACTCAGTGACAGTTGCGATCAGAGCATGGAGCTGGAGACAAAGAAGTCATAGATCAGGAAATCACAGTGACGATGGTCAATGGGGATTGGGTGGTTTTATGTGAGTGGGGTGTTTATTAAAGAAAACTTTAAAAAATACCATTCACTGAGGACACACTTAATTCTGTTACGTTTGCATGAGATTTAAACTTTTGTCCTAGTAACACTCTGTTCAAAACTACAAGGGATTCTATACTAAGGGAGAGCTCCCAATGTTGTAACAACCATTCATCACATCCAGTGATTTTAGATCCATGTTTGGTAAGGGCCCATGTGCCTCCTCTCACTTGAATTAGATTATTTACTTTTCGAAGTCACTTTGATTTTATCATCAACCCCAAGCTAGATTCAATTCATTCCAGTAAAGATAATAGAATTACTTTCCAAGAGAAATCTTAAATCAGAAGTCTTGAAATGTCTTGAAATTCACAACATGTATATTTTGTTAAAAACGATCAAGCACTTAACTTTCATGATTATCAATCTAGTTATTAAGATAAATGTACATGACAAATGATAATAAAGATATAGATTTGTAACTATTGGTCAACTGTAAGGTGAAGGAGTCTGTAAAAAATTAGGGAAGGATGAATAAGGGTGTCAAGTTGTGGTGGCTATCATACAATTAATTTTTTTCTATTTTTACAATGTCAGTTATATGATCAAACAAGGTAGAAATACTCTGATAATACCAGAGGCACCATCCTTAATTGTGGTTGGGTAGAACCACTATACTACAGGTAAAGATGATTATAAATGGGAACAGGCACTAGATTCTGAAATAATATCCTGCATAAACTTAAAATATTGGGTATAAGGGAACAACTATTTTACACTGTACTTGGTGTGTATTTGGTGTGAAATGCTCTTATAGCACCTTAACACAGTTAGAGATCACTGAGGCAGATTTTTTAAAATATATTTTTATTGATTTCAGATAAGAAGGGAGAGATAGAAACATCAATGAGAAGGAATCATTGATTGACTGCCTCCTGCATGCCCCCTACTGGGGATCGAGCCTGCAACCTGAGCATGTGCCCTTGAGCAGAATCGAACCTGGGACCCTTCAGTCCGTAGGCTGACGCTCTATCCATTAAGCCAAACCAGCTAGGGCAGAGAGGCAGATTTTTTAAAAAGCCATTAAAAAAGGTCTGGAGAATGGTGATGCAATTTGAGACAGTTAATTAATTTATTTTTTCGTTCTTCTTCCTTCCCAAAGGAATTTTGTTTTTGTAATTGTCCATTATTTGAAGATGAAAATTTTATATTTTATTAGGAACATACCTGTTTGCATTGAACAATATCTCTTCTTTGTAATTATTATCAACATCATCTACAGAAGCATCATTCAACAAATATTTATTGAGCATCTATTATGTTCTAGGTACTTCTCTAGGGTCTTGGAATACAATGACGAACAAAATGTACAAAAATGCCTGCCCTCACTGAATTTACGTTTTAGAGTGGGGTAATTGACAATAAATACTAACTCTAATAAATAAGTAAATTAACTAGTATGGAAAAATAAAACAGTATAGCCGGGTAAAAAGAATCAGGAGTGTTGAGGTGAGAGTGTTGCCATTTTAAACACAGTGATTGAGATAGGCCTCATTGAGAAGGTAACATAAAGGAAGTGAGAGAGTTGGTCACATGGTTATCTATTGGTAGAGCATTTATTTTTCTTTTTTAATATCTTTTTTATTGATTTCAGAGAGGAAGGAAGAGGGAGAGAGAGATAGAAACATCAATGATGAGAGAGAATCATTGATCGGGTGTCTTCTACATGCCCCCAACTAGCAAATGAGCCAACAACCTGGGCATGTGCCCTTGACCAGAATTGAATCCAGGACCCTTCAGTTTGCAGGCCGACGCTCTATCCACTGAGCCAAACTGGCTAGGGCAGTAGAGCATTTCTAGGAAAGAGGGAATAGTCAGTGCAAAGGTTCTAAAGGCCATTGTTTTCATATGGCTTGCTGTCTTCTTTATTCAAGGTATGGCATGCTACTCATAGGGAGGATATTGTGTTATACTTTATGGGATTGGGAGAGAGATACACTGTGCCCCCTTGAACATGCATACAATAGGAAACCAACTTTATTATGTGGTATTAATTTTTTTTCTGTTTGAACAGTTTGAGAAGGAACAACTGTTGCTTACCATCTATATTTACCAACACAAGACGAATATACTGTAAGAATAATTGTTGCCTCCCCAAAGTATAATTGATGAATTTGGCAGCATCATAACAAGATAGTAAATGAATGATGTGGGGCACATATACACACATTTTTTTCTATGTGGCATTTTCTCCAAAATTTATTCTTTAGTAGTCTTCAAAGTACATGTGTTATATTGGTAAGTATTTAATATTAATTTCAGATGCAGAAATATTATCTTATACCACATGATAAACTCTGAAATCAAACATTTCTGTGGCATTGTGGCATCATTAATATAAACGAGTAGTGATAAATTGTTACCCTGTATATATGCTATTGAATATACATACATATGGGTGCATGTGTGTGCACATATATAAGGGGAAAAGAAGAGACTCTAGGGAATGTAAATAAAAATAAAAGCACACATATGCCTTGCCCAGACAGAGCATACCTCATTAGGCAAACCATAGAAATCATTAACAAAAATTTTTGGGGCACTTACTGTTGGAGGCTACTGTGGCAAGAGCTCCTGTCCCATTGTAGAACTTGAATTAAGTGTGCTTCTAGAAGGAGCACAATATATAGGCAACAATAGAAACCATACCTCCCACCATGCACTGAGTGCTCATTACTTGCCAAGGAATGTGCTAAGTGCATGTACTTGCATTATGGTATTGTTGCAACATTGCATAATTTAACCCTATGCAGTAAGTACTATTACTATGGACAGAGAGAAAACAAAGGCTTTAAGGAGCTGAAAAACTTGTGTAAAACCTTAGAGCTGGTACATTCTGGATCAAGGGTTGGAACCCAGACATTGTCTCTAGGGTCCTTAGGCTTAACCACTGCAGAGTGTTCCTTGAGAAGGATCTCAGAAGTTGTGTGAGAATACTGGAATCAAATGAGATAGACAAGTTACTTAACCTTTGAGACTCAAAGGTTAATAGTATAGCTACTAATATCTAATATATAGTACCTATGGTACTATAGTATCTATAAATACCTGTGGATACGAATACATATAGTACTAGTATCTAATAGTATAGATCAGCAATTTTCAACCTTTCTCATCTCATGGCACACATAAATTAATCACTAAAATTCCGAAGCATATCAAAAGTTATATTTTTGCCAATATGACAAAAAATAGGTTAAATTTCCATTCATTCACACTGATGGCTATTGTTATGTTGACTGTTGTCATTTTTTATTTGATAATTAAGGGAAAAGAGGTCAGTGCCCCTGACTAAATAGTCAGGTATCTCATGTTTTATAATTCATGCGGCACACTGTAGCACACCTGTCGGCAAACTGCGGCTTGGCAAACCGTGGCTCACGAGCCACATGCAGCTCTTTGGCCCCTTGAGTGTGGCTCTTCCACAAAATACCGGCTCTTCCACAAAATACAGACTTCTGTGCATGGGCCACGAAGTTTCAATCGCACTGTATGTGCGCGCCCGCACATGGTATTTTGTGGAAGAGCCACACTCAAGGATCCAAAGAGCCGCATGTGGCTCGCGAGCTGCAGTTTGCCGACCACGGGTCTAGATAATAACATGTACTTTGCCAAATTGTCATAAGATTAGAGATAGTGTGTGTGCCGGCCTCATGGTTGCTATTCAATAAATGATGATGTTTGTGATTTCACTGCTATATCTGAGTCTAAACAGAGTCATAGAGGAAAATAGCTATGCCAAACTCAGAGAGCACCTAAACTTTTCCTTTTCTCATTAACCAGGGCTACTGGTGGCTTTTGGAAAGCTTGTCCGTAGAATCCAGTGTGACCATTGTGAGAGGAAAGAAGACCAGGAAGTGCATGCTCTTTCTGCCTTTTGCACAACTTAGAAAATGAAGTCCATTTATTTAATTTACACCAGAGCTTTTGGCATCTGTGAAGTCTTCCTCTGGAAGAAACAGACAACAAGCTAATGTCCCAAGGAGGGAGAAACAATGAGCTAATTCATGAATTAAGGTTGTAGTCACAGGGTGCTCTTTTGGCCAATGACAGTAACTTGTTAGCTGAACACCAAACCAGGATTACCAATGTTACTAGAGAAAGTGCTGTTCAAGGACAGGTCAAGCCATACAGTATAAACCTGAAATTCAGAGATGTTTAGGATGCTCAGAGATATGAAGATTTGCATAGGGGGTTTTGCAATAAAGCTAGAAACTCAAGCCTAAAACAAGTTATTATCCTGAACACTAGAGGTGTAAACAGGATCCTAATTAATGAGTATTCTACTAATTTTTAAGCAGATGATATGCTGACAGAGCTCCAGTAGAATTTAGAGCTTATTTAAGAGCTTATTTATTCAGACTGCTTTTTTTTTTTTCAGATGGGGAAACTGAAAACCAAAGGAAATGCTGTGGCCAGTCCATATGATATAGTAAAATGTTTCTCATCTTGATTTTCTTCTGGATGAGGTGATGGGGCTTATTGAGAAGCATAGTTTCTAGGGGTTCATAAAGCCAGAGGCCTTGCTAAATTTAGATTTGGTTCCTGCTTATGTAATTTTCCTTGTGTTTTCAATTATTTATACAAATATATTATTTATATATGTCTGGAACTTGTGCTTTTAGCACTCAATAAACAGGAATAATTTATAGGACTATGGAGTGCTTCCTGTCCTTACCTTTCAGGGCATGTTCTTTTGCATTGTTTATTAGTTGTTATATTTCAGTCTTGTGCAATTTCCTTTCCCAGCAGTCGTGTGGTGGTACTTAACCAGCCAGAGGGAGCTCTGTTAGGATCTACCTTTATCCTCATGCACAGATTTCAGAATCCAGGTTAATTATCCCAGTAGCCATTTCCCTAGCACAGCTACCTATGCGGGCTTAGTGGCATGACCAGCAGATCACATTCCTGAGGTAGAGGGAGACCACGCTGAAAGAGGAAGCAGGCTTCCAATCCTAAACAGAAGTTGCCTCCGCTTCAATTTTCTTCTTTGCCTCTGCTTTTTAAAACAATCGAGTTCTTGACATAGTCTTTCCTCTACCCTCCCTCATCCGTTTCTCCCTTCTGCTGCCTTGCATGGACTTCAGGTACCTATGTCATCCTGGTTCATGGCCATGGGTCTGATTCTACCGCCAGAAATCCAGACTCCTGAGTTCTCCAGGTCTGACTCTCCTGGTCTTTGGTTTCTCACCTTGCCTTGGATTTCTGAGGTTCTTGCCCTGGAACCCACAGAACTGAATGACAGTTGCTGAGAAGAGCCAACACAGCCAGTACCCCAGAGTGGTGCTGGTATGTAAAGAGGCCTCCTCAAGGCTGATGCTGGCAGCATTGAAGGCTTAAGGAATCCACCTGGGGATGTACCTAGTTCCATGAGACTGATTGGCCACAGCACCGGCTGTCGGGAGCCTCCCTCTCAGGGCTATTTGTTCTCTAGCACACTTCAATGGATAGAAGCCAGAAGGTTCTGGTGCACTATGGGGCCAACTAGGTGGCCAGGGAACTCCACCCAGTCCTAGCTGGATTGGCCAAGTAGGCAGTAGTTAACTGTGCTAAAGGTGAAGGAGAGGATTCTGAGAAAGATACGCTAAAGGCTCTGGCCAAAGAGTTTTCATAAATTCCTCTGCTGCAAAGTCTGTATCAGCTCCATATTTAAAACACATTAAATGTTCAGAGTGATTTATGTTTATTGTAAGAGATGCAAAAAGTATGGATGAATGGAAATAGAGTCCCCCATCTGTGTGACGCCCTGTGCCCTCACCTTGAGTATGCACAACTAAGAGCTTCTTGTTTATCTTTTCAGGAATGTTTAATGCACGTAGCACTGCTATACCTAACAGGCTACTAAATGGGGGTGAAATCATAAAAGTCACTTTATTCTTTCTCTAACACAAGCCCTTCAAACTCACTCTACAGGTCTCCCTGCAGATCCTGCAACTTTCCCAAACACATCTAGATGTTAAAATAGTCTTTTATTTTCAAATGTATTTAAAAGATTTAAAAGGGAAATCTGATCAAAAATCAAAAGTTCTTTCTTACATCTACTTAAAAATTTCTCCCCTCACCCTAAGCTTAGGCCTGATCCTGGTTCAGAAACCTGCAAGGAGAAAGAGAAGTGAGGGATGTGGCTTTTCATTCTCCTCCTCCTTGCTTTTCTACTCCTCGGGGTCCCACACGGACCCCTGCTGCCCCAGGCTCCTCCAGGATTGGGCCGTGTAGAGAATGGACGTTTCAAAGGACCAGCCTTGCTCAATGGGTGTTATGTTATCCAATATCTATGCCCTCTGGCTTGTGAATACCTAATGCTGGCTTTGTCTTCCATGGGATGGTTCTGTGGGTTTCTCAGAGACTCCTTCTGCCACTAAAGGACTCTGTGCTCTGGTCTCTGAATTGTTCTCTGTAGTGAGGGATGCTCTCTTAGCCCAGCCTCTCACGACTCTCCCTCAGTGCAGTCCTATGATTCCTCTCCTCTTCTCAGAATATTTCTGCTGGGGTTACCTTGACCCAGCAGGCGGGACTCTGGGGTAAGGTCTTTTCAAAATGACCCTGGCCTGGCTACCTTCCAGGGTGATCGCTTAGCTCATGGGAAAACTTGGCAACCTCTGGCCTTTAGCCTTTTCTAGGCAAGAGGAAGGCATCTCATTCTGTGCCCCCAAATTCTAGAGAACACAGATGAAGTTCACCCAAGAGCTGACTGTTGTAAGAGCAGCATGGAGGGAGCCTTCTGAATGTTGGCAGATTGACAAGTGATCAGTAGGGGTGAGATGCTTTTTCATCCTCTGGCAGGCCCTGCCATCCTTTCTTTTCTTTTCTCTTGGCACGCCATTCAGCCTCCTCATGAGGAAGGGAATCCATGGAACTCTAATGCTATTAGACCAGCAACAACTGTCCAAGCTCTCCTTTTCTTCCTCACTCTCTGATAGAGAATGAAGATGGGTGATCAGCTAAGGATCACAATTTAGGGCGTTGTTTACCTTTGACTAAGCCCTGACTGGATAATATAGTACCTCTATTTAGAATATGGGAGAACATATCACTTACTATTATTAATATTGAAAACTCAGCCAAGATTCTGATAAATTAGGAAGTCTATTTAAGCAAAGCACACACATACATAATACACATGTCTAAATATTATAGAGCCTTTCTTAACCTCAAATGGGAGTATACTACGTTTACTGTTCTAGGACTTGTTTTCTTAGGAACATGTCCGAGATAACTTGTATTGTCAGTCCGTATGGCTCAGAGGAGTGTTATGCTATACTAGAGACCTGGTGCACAAATTCGTGCACCAGTGGGGTCCCTCTGCCTGGCCTGCAGGATTGGGCTGAAACCAGCTCTCCGACATCCCCCCAGGGGTCCTGGACTGTGAGAGGGCACAGGACAGGCCAGGCCGAGGGACCCTACTGGTGCACGATCAGGGCCAAGGAGGGACGCGGGAGGTTGGCCAGCTGAGGAGGGGCTGCAGGAGGGCTCCAGGGCATGTCCAGCCCGTCTTGCTCAGTCCCCGATCCGCTGGACCCCAGCAGCAAGCTAACCTACTGGTGGGAGCATCTGCCCCCTGGTGGTCAGTGCACGTCATAGCGATTGGTCAGCCGGTCAACTGTCTGCCCCCTGGTGGTCAGTGCACTTCATAGCAAGCAGTTGAGCAGCCTTAGCATATCATTAGCATATTATGCTTTGATTGGTTGAATGGCTGATGGACGACTGGAAACTTAGCATATTAGGCTTTTATTATATAGGACTAGAGGCCCTGTGCACAAAAATTCATGCGGGGGGGGGGGGGGGGGTCTCTCAGCCCAGCCTGCCCCCTCTCACAGTCCGGGAGCCCTTAGGGGATGTCCTACTGACAGCTAAGCCACAGTCTGGCCTCCCTCTGCGGGAGGTGACCAGGCTGATCAGGGGAAGGCACCGCCTCCATCACCCTGCTGCTGCTGCCACTGCCAGCCACCGCGGCTGCGAGGCCTGAGCCCTGGGCCTCACAGCTGCTGGGGCTCATGGCTGCCTGAACCCAGGGCTGCCTGAGCCCTGGGCCTTGCAGCCACTGTGGCTTTCTTCAGATGGACGTCTGGAACATGTCCGCTCTAATTAGCATATTACCCTTTTATTAGTATAGACTAGAGGCCCGGTGCACAAAAATTTGTGCACTCGGGGCGGAGGGGGGGGGGTCCCCCAGCCCAGCCTGTGCCCTCTCGCAGTCTGGGACCCCTTGGGAGATAACAACCTTCTGGCTTAGGCCTGCTCCCGGGTGGCAGAGGGCAGGCCCAATCCCTAGGTGCAGCCCCTGGTCAGGCTCAGAGCAGGGCCGATTGGGGAGTTGGGGCGCCGTCCCATCATGCACAGAGCAGGGCGGATCGGGAGGTTGCGATGCCACCCTCAGTCACGCTCAGGGTAGGGCCGATTGGGGGGTTGGGGCACTGCCCCCTGTCACACTCAAGGCAGGGTCGATGGGGAGGTTGCGGCGCCACCCCCTGTCACACACAGAGCAGGGCCAATCAGGGGGTTGGGGCGCTGCCCCCTGTCACTCACAGAGCAGGGCCAATCAGGGGGTTGGGGCGCTGCCCCCTGTCACTCACAGAGCAGGGCCGATCAGGGGGTTGGGGTGCTTCCCCCTGTCACTCACAGAGCAGGGTCCATCAGGGGGGTTGGGGCTCCGTACCCTGTCACACACAGAGCAGGGTCGATCAGGGGGTTGGGGAGCTCCCCCCTGTCACACACAGGGCAGGGCCGATCAGGGGATTGAGGAGCTCCCCCCCTGTCACTCACAGAGTAGGGCCGATAGGGGAGTTGGGGCACCGCCCCTTGTCACACACAGAGCAGGGCGGATCAGGGGGTTGGGGCGCTGCACCCTGTCACACTCAGGGCAGGGCCAATGGGGAGGTTATGGCTCTACCCTGTCACACACAGAGCAAGGCCCGTGGAGGGGGGTTGGGGCACCACCCTCTATCACCCACAGAGCAGGGCCGATCAGGGGGTTGGGGTGCCGCCACTGTCACACTCGGGGCAGGGCCGATGGAGAGGTTATGGCTCTACCCCGTCACACACAGAGCAGGGCCGATCAGGGGGTTGGTGTGCTGTACCCTGTCACACACAGAGCCGCAGGGCGATCAGGGGGTTTGGGCGCTGCCCCCTGTCACGCTGATCCCGGTGCCGGGAGCCTCGCTGCTCCACTGATCCCGGTGCTGGGAGGCATATTACCCTTTTACTATATAGGATAGCGGCCTGGTGCATGGGTAGGGGCCGGCTGGTTTGCCCTGAAGGGTGTCCTGGATCAGGATGGGGGTCCCCACTGGGGTGCCTGGCCAGTCTGGGTGAGGGGCTGAGGGCTGTTTTCCGGGTGGCGAGTGACTAAAGCTCCCTCCCAACAGCTCCTTGTTTTCTTCTTTTTTTTTTATTCTGGGCCAGCTTTAGCTCTGAGGCCTCGCTGCTGAAAACATGGATACAATGTTTCGGTCCGGCTGGGTTTCAGTCCGCCGGTTTCTGGGGTTTTGTTTACCTTCTTATTTGCAACATAGTACATAGTTGCTTAGACTTGCAGTTGAGAGGCCGACAAGTGAGGCGGGGAACGTTGGAGTCCGCAGCAAGCAAGCCTCATGCTCGCTTCAGTGCCTGGCTGCCGGCCGCCATCTTGGCTGACAGTTAATTTGCATATACTCACTAATTAGCCAATGAAAAGGGTAGCGGTCGTACGCTAATTACCATGTTTCTCTTTTATTAGTGTAGATGGCTGTTTTCAGATTTCTGATATGACAAATAATGCTAAAGTAAAGAGCCTTTGTACACTTTGGGGAGAATATTTGCAGAACAAATTCCTAGAAGAAGAACCACTTCCAATTCACAAGTAAAATTGTGATATATGTTGCCAACTTGCCAATTTTTAATCAGTTTTCAATCTAACCATTAGAATGTGGAAAGCCCATTTCTTTACACATCTGCTAATTAGGGAATTTAAGAAGAACTTCAATATTTGTCAATCTGATAGGTAAAAAATTGGTATATCTACATTATTGCAGTTTATATTTTTTCAATTATCTTTCCAGACATTTTTGGGGGCCTTCTGAATCTTTTTTCTGAATTGCCTATTCATTTTCTTTGATCATTTTTGTGTTCATGATTTTCATATTGATTTTTAAAGAGCACATCATATGTTAGGAGCATTTTCCTTTCTCTGATAGGCAAAATGAAACATTGTCTCCAGTTCTTCTTTGATACATTGACTACGTGTATCTTCTATTTTTTCCTGTAAAAATTTTTACAATGCAATAAATCTATCAGTTTTCTCTTTGTGGCATCCAGATTATATGACATCCTAAGAAAGGCTCCAAGGTTCTAAAAATATTCACCCATATTATTCTAATGTTTTTAGGTCATTTTTTTGTACATTTAAATGATCCTTGTGGAATATATTTTAGGGTAAAGTGTGAGCCTTTCTGCATCTAACATTAAATATAAACTTTTTACTTCTCAGACTTCTCTAGCGTCTCTTTCTCTTCTTTACATCACTGCATGAAAATCTAAGTTAAACTCAGATTTCCTCTTTAAACACATAGCTTCTCACACAGTGAAACACAAAGGCAAATTTAAAAAAACAGGCCAAACATTTTTTTGTTTTAAGTCATGCCCACTGCCCATTTTCCAGGATTCTTAGCCTGACTTCCGTGGCCATTGGTTTTTTGGGCTGGTGCTTATTTTCATGGCAGTTACAAAGCACTTTCCAATCGAGTGGTGAAAGAGGCAATATTTGCCCCTCCCCACTTTTACAGCGGGTGCCAGGAGAGGGGAAGTAATAGACCCAAGGTCACAAAGCAATGTAGGGTGTTGAAATCCAAGGTTCTGTGCCATCTAGCCCGTTGCAGTAAATCGTCAGACATCATGTACAAAGCCCAGGTAGAAAGCATTCTTCTTCTGATTGCATCACTCACTCAGTTGCATAATCCACAGCAAAAACAGCTAGAGGGCAGCGGACAGGGCAGAGCTTCGCCCACTGAAATGCACAGATGTTTCAGTGAATTGGGAAAATGGCCTGCTCACAGGGATCATATATAATGTTTGACAATGTGAGTCAGACTTGGGCATCATTCAAGATTAATCTTATCCCCTTAATGAAATAGCTGATTGTTTTGACTTGTTCCTCTCTGCCTGTTCCAAGTTGCCTGACAGTGTGTTATAGAGACAGTCTTGCTGGTCTGAAGCTCTCTCTCCAATGCTGAATTATGGAGTCCATTAAGAAGTTCAAAAGATCTGTTTGGAGAGGCAGGAATCCAGTAAAGCTTCTAATTTTCCATGATGACTGATGGATTTGGAGCACTCTTAAGGGGTGGCTGTATAATGCTAAGTGTTTAGCGTGTGCCAGCTTTGTCACCTTACATGAACCCTGGAACTACCTTTTATTCCAACCTCATCTTCACAGGCTGCCTCTGAAGGAAGGAGAATTTCTGACGTTGGAAGTTGGGAGAGACTGAAGGGAGGGGGAGCCCGGGAGGGGGAGGCACTGAAGAAAACCTGCCTGTGTCTTAATTACCTGGCAGATTCCCTGCTTTAGTTTCATAGGTCATTGGATTTCTTCCAGAACCGTTGTTTTGCAAAGGGTGTAGGAGTAGTGTAGGCCCTCTGGCGAATAGGAGACTCCCTCCTAACAGCAGGATAAGGGAGAGTTCAGCACCAGGAAGATCCCTGTGTCCAACATGGTGGGGAGAAGTCGGAAATGGTCTCTGTCTGACCAGCTGCTATTTTCTCTCAACTCAAGTGGCTCTGGGGGTTGGTCCCAGCACCTCATAATACTGGGGGCTGTGTTTCATCCTAGGTGCCTACGGTCCTTCAGTTAGTCTGTGGTTTGTGCGGTCAGCGCTGACAGCACCAGCTAAGTTGGAGTTACAGGCAGTGATTGTGCTCGTCAGAGAAATGGTTCATTCCTTGATGTGCTTTCAAGTGCTGTGTCCTATGAATCCTGTTGGCAAGAAAACCATCCTCCACCCTAGCACTTAGTTAATAAAGACGGCTTGAAAAGCAGCCAAAAATGCATATGTTTGCCGTGCTGTTAGATTCCTTTTTGAAAGGGAAAAGCTCTTCGGGTTGTGATGCACAAAAGATTCTATTAATTAGGAGAACTTATAATGTCTCCCTATAGAATAAAGAAAAATAATACCTCACATGGCTACTCCGCTGGTTCCTTTGTTGGACAAAATTCATAGCTCTTGCTTCCAGCACAGAAATTGCCACTCTGACTCTGAGTTGTGCACACACAACTATTCATTAATGTCAACAAGACCAATGAGTGCATATCCGGTGGGGTGGAGTCAAGGAGACTAGATCCCAAAGTCAACATCTTCGCAATAGATTCCAAGATGAAAACGATCAAAGTCCCATTACTCGTAAGTGACTAACAGAAAAAAAAAAATGTCGAGCATTTAGGATACAGGTTAGAGATGAAGCAGAAGATTTTAATTTTTTCCCCCTGAATTTTGCTCATGTATACTCCAGACTGTAAAACATTTCAACCCAAATTTGTCCCTAGGTATAGCAGGGTTATTGCAGCTCACCTGGAGATAAAATTTCTAGGAAGAAATTTAAGTTTTCAGAAAGCTGAAGCAGAAAAGAGCAGCCCTCCCACACCAAGGCAGAAACCAGGTGCTAAAGATCCTGAAAGGCAAGAGAGAGTGTAATCAGAGGAGATGTGTTGAATGTAGGCGCTGGGGATGGGCGTTTTTGCCCTGAGGAGACAAGGATTTCTTAGCTCCTTTCTCCCTGATGAGTCTGTAGTTAGATTGAGGAGGGCTGCAAAGACACCTAATCTCAACTCTAAGAACAATGCCCTCAGACCCCATCTGATTCTGAGGGACCTTATACTCTTATGATCCTTTGTTCGTTGAACTGCCTATTCTATGAGCCTCCAAAGATTGACACTCCACTCTTCTCCACTCTGAGCCTTATGAGGCTGATGTAATATGGACTGAATCCACTTGGGCTCTCTTGCCTCTGGCTTCTGTTTGGGTTTGACTGATGGGAGGGGCTGGCAAGAAGCAGGAAAGCAAGATGATCTCCTTGTTCCCCATAGTCCTGCCAGGCCTCAGCTTCGTAGGCTTATGCTCTTCTAGAAAAGACCAAAGCTCCTGTTGGGCCTCTTTCCTGCAGAGCAGGTCTCCCTGGGCTCCAGCAACCCTCTCCCCCTGCCATCCAGGCCTAGAACTTCGGATGCTGTCCCTCTCTTGCTAGTCCAGGGGTGATTAACCATCCTTTGTCGACATTCCTTAACCATAATGACTCTGGCTTCCACACTCTTTGAGTGGAGCCATCTGTTTTCTGCTAGAGCAATAACATGTGCATCTTTCCCCATCAGCAAAGCTTGCAACAGATAACAAGCAGACAGCCCTGACCTGGCTCCAACAGTCTTACTTTATAGCATTGTGGTTCCTGGTAGTTGTTCTGTCGTGGGTCATGTTGTTCCTAGGTCCCCATTTTGAATCGTCACTTTGTGCTGTGCTCTGCCTCTGTCCTCTGGCCATATTAGCTATTAAGTGACAACCTTGGCCTCTCTGCTCTCTTTCTTGCTTTGGGTAGTTTAAGTACATGCTTCCTAGGAGGCAGGGACTGTGCTGAGCTCTTTACCCATATATTTCATTGATTCTTCACAATAAGTAGCTACTGCCTTTATCCTCACTGCACAGATGAGAAAACTGAAACTCAGAAAAAGTGACTGAAGGCCACACAGCTGGGAAGAGCAGAGACTCGAATCCTGTTCTGCTCTAAACCACGGAGCTGTGCACTAGCTGATTCTCTGGCTTGGTTCTTAGAGCTCACTGTAGTTGCATGCCACGTTTCTGTACACGCTGGTGCCTCTCTTGTGTTTCCTAATCCATGGGATATTCTAGCTGTTCAACTGCTTACTGGGTTTCTAGTCTTGGCCCATCTCCTGCTCCTACCAATCTGGAACTTGATCTCTGTCTCAGCCTGCTAGGACTGCCATAACAAAATCTAACAGGCTGAGTGGCTGAAACAATAGCAATTATTTCTCCCAGTTCTGGAGGCTGGGAATTCCATCAAGGTGCTGGCCTAATAGTCTTCATTCTGAGACCCCTTCTCTTGGCTTGTAGGTGGCCGCCATTTGCGTGTATTCATATGACCTCTGCTTTATATGCACAAGGAGAGAATGAGATTTCTGTTTTTCTTCTGTTGTGTTCTTCTTACGAGGACACCAATTCTATAGAATTAGGGCCTCACCCTGTGACCTCAGTTAACCTTTTTTACCTCCCTTAAGTCCATGTCTACAAATACAGTCGCTTTCAGGGTTGGGGCTTCAACATACAAATTTTGGAAGGGACACAATTCAGATAAGAGTCTCTCTCCCTAGAAACCTTACCCATCATGTCAGAAACAAAAGTCAGACCATCAATGGCAGGGGGGAAATGTCCTTTCATACATAAAAGGTAATTAATCTTTCTAAATTCTTACAAATGAGTATAAAATTTTTAAAAATATGCCAGGATTTGGAAATATCACTTAACCAAACTCAGCTTAAACTGTACACAGGTGAGAACCTTGACAGACTATTCATAGTTAGAGCATCCTATCCCAACTTCAGGCAGAGCAGCGTTATATCGTCTTAGTAGGATGTGGTCCATGTCACACTTGACCATTCTATGCTGACTGTATACACTTCTAAAGTGGCCAGGTTTGCTTCTACAACGTGCAAGGAGAGTGAGGATGAGAGCTAATAGGCACAGATAAAAATGGATTGGAGGAGCTTAATTAAGGAAAGGAAAGAAAGAAAAGCCACAATGGTAGAGTGAAGGGGTGGATGAAACATTTTGTCCTTTTTTTTTAAGGACTTTTAAAAAATATATATTGTATTGATTTCAGTGAGGAAGGGAGAGGGAGAGAGTGATAGAAACATCAACAATGAGAGAGAATAATTAATCAGTTACCTCCTGCACGCCCCCTACTGGGGATTGAGCCCACAACCTGGGCATGTGCCCTTGACCAGAATCGAACCTGGGACCCTTGAGTCTGCAGGCTGACGCTCTATCCACTGAGCCAAACTGGCCAGGGTGAAACATTTTGTCCTTTGACCTATTTTTTTTTTTTGTGATAAATCATAGGATGAAAAAAAGTGGTCACATAAACAGTTTACCTCCCTTTCCTACATCTCCTACTTTTCCATTCCCTTAAATCTAATCAGTAGTTTTTTGTTTGTTTCTGCTCAATTCTATCTCTTCAGATGAAGATAGATTTGCTGTCTCCAGTGGGCCAAGTTGGAGTTAGTAGTTCCTGAATTAAAGTTGGCTTTTTTTTTTTAATGAAGAATCTTTACATTTCAGATTGTCTCAACTTTTAAATACCTGGCTAACTTGGTAGAAATATCATAGCTCTCCACAAGAGCAATTTATTCCTTCGTTTGGAAAAAGAAAGTGTATTTTTTACACCTAGAGAAAAAAAGTTATAGAACATTATTTCAAACGATTTTGCCATTTCTATATATTTTTCAGTTGGTATGTGTAGGTGTATGGTTTGTGTCAACACAGATGTGTCTTGGTGTTTGTTTATACTCTGTGTATTGTGTACACTTTAGAAAGGAAATGTAATTAACACTAGTGATGCCGGCTATTGGGGCGGGGACACACCTCAGAGTAGGCAGTCCAAACCATTTATGTTTCCCCAAACTCCTGGGTATGTTTTGAACTGAGGGAGTAATAGAAAGAAGGGCACAGTTTGGGGCCTCTGGACAGTTACAGGCCTGGGGCAAGTGGCTTCTGCGATATGAGAGGCAAAAATCCTTGCTGAGACACACTGATAAGATGTTTCATATACCACTGTGTCCTAATATTACTGGCGTGGAAAATCCTGGTCTGTTATGACTAATCTTTTCAGGAAGCAGAGCCCACAGGCTCTCTCAGACACCCCTTTTAGTTGGTAGTTCACTCAGTATCACATAGATCTGTATAAATCCAATCACTTATGCTAAGTTCAAGCACATTGTCTCTTGCTCTGTCTATACTGAAGCTAAAAATCAACTAGTCTGCATAATGGTTCTTGCCATTAAAAACTTTCTCTTCCCCTTATTAAATATGCTGTCCCTCTTTGGGTTATAAAAAAAGAAAGAAAACAAAAATGGGTGTGGTATTAGCGTGAATGTCTTTAGAAAGTTCTTTAGACCCTCTGAATTCTTTCTCTTGCTTATCCTCCTGTGTATGGGGGGGACACTAGGATAGACAACCATTTTTTTTCTTCATGAGCATAAGGGCGGGGCTTGTGAATTAAAATGTTAGATATAATGCCATGAGAAATTATGACTTGATATCCCAAATGCAGTCAGATTGGTTCAACTATAACACATAGCTCCTATTTCCTCACACAAGCACAAAAGTATCCCAGGGACACTACTTTTGTGAGAAGTCTTTCCTCCCCTTTTCTTTTTAAATGAGAATGTGGGGGAAGAGTTTCAGCTCTTAGATGTCTGGCCTTTATAACTTCCTTATTGAAATTGGGAAGTTTGAAAGTTAATGTCTCCCTCAGGGAATTTCCTTGACAAGCCAAACAGTTCTTGCCTTATTCTTTCGAAGTGGGAAACTCGCAAAGGGGAGGTCTCTCAGCCACACCTCTTCCTGGAACATCTCACCACTCCACCCTGGAATGTGGGACCTATGGGGCCTGTGGCAGGTGGGAATCCTGGAAACACAAAGCCTGGTTGTGTTGCTTCTAAAACTTTGCTTTGTCTGTTAAGAAACTTGTCTTGATTGAGCTGCTGTCCTGGCAATGAAGATGCCATGAAAATCTTTGGGAATTAATTCAATTGGGAGTAGACCCCCAAGGATATTGGGATTAGGCAATATGCTCTCCACAAACCATTCATTCATTCACTCATTCGTTCACCTGTACCAATAGGTGTTTGTGATGGTTAATTTTATATCAGCTTAGCTAGGCCATGGTACCCAGATATTTGCTCAAACATTATTCTAGATGTCTCTATGAAGGTGTGTTTTTTATTTTTTAAAATTATTTTTGAGAAAGGAATGAAGGCGGGGTGGGAGGGAGAGAGAGAGAGAGAGAGAGAGAAATATTGATTGGCTGCCTCCTGCATGCCCTCAACTAGGGATAGAACCCACAACCCAACCCAGGCATGTGCCCTAACTGGGAATTGAATCAGTGTTTTTTTAGATGAGATCAACATTTAAGTCTGTGGATGTTGAATAAGCAGATTACCCACATTCAGTCAGTTGAAGTCCTTAAAAGAAAAATACACTGACCTCTTCCAAAGAAGAGGAAATCCTGCCAGCAGATTACCTTTGGACTTGACTGGTATCTCTTTCCTGGGTCTACACACACACACACACACACACACACACACACACACACTTCTGGAGAATCCTGATTATGACACTGAACATACCCTAAAGTTGGCTATTAAAACTTGATTAGAAGAAGTCTATTTGTGAAGATAGTCACTTGATTTATACCTTGATAAATGAGCAATACTGCCTTTTTTTCAGGCTAGGGTTTCATATGAGGCTAATGAATTATGTAGTCACGGGAGAGACTCAGGGATGTATTCTCTACACCTTAGTTTTCTAAAACCATTTTGTTATTCCTATGCTTAAACATTTTTACTGCTTTCAAGAAAAAGGTCAAGATGATGAATGTGGCCTATGAGTAGTGTGGTCATATAATTATCCAAATGGGGATACTTTCTGAGAGTTAAAGTAAGTGCTATAAACAGGATCATTGGATCTGTGACATCTTGTTCTGAACCCTCTCTCATCTCCTTTAGCTCCACGTTCCCCTCCACTCAGCTGGCTGGGTCCATGCTTCGTCCTGCTGCAGGACCTCCACGCTGATCTCTCTGCCTGGAATACCCTTTTCCCAAGTACCCCAACTCTGCCTAGCGAAGGCTCCCTCATCCTTCAGATGTGGCTCAGACATCACTCACTTGGCTCCCTGGATGAGGTTGACATGCCTTCAAAGCAGCATGTGCTTTCCTTCGTGGCACTTACAGTTTCATAACTCTAACTTTTTACTTCTACTTGGGTCATTATTGGATTCAAGTTTATCTCCCGGGAAGGTATTGTAACTGTGGTTCCATCGCTTATGTGATTGGCACAGAGTAAATGCCCCCAAATATTTATTAAAGAAAAAATTAGGGAATCTTAACCACTTGAATCTCTTAAAAGGAAATGTTATTTTCCCTGGTTAGTAATTGAGGAGACCAGGCTTCATACAATATGCTCTTGGTCACACAGTGGTAAAACTGATATTCAATGCTAGGTCTGTTGACTCAGAGCTCATGCACTTTCCACTCCACCAAACTGCCTTTTTCAGAAACCATAGGCGAGATGATTGAAAGAAAACACACCAATCTGTGGATTTCCCTGATTGCCTTATCTCTGAAAATACACCCCAATTCTTGATACTACCAAGAGAAATGAGAAATTTCTCTGTGTGTTTTACATTGGCACCAAACTTAGTGGTAGCAATTGCTTCCGTATAATCAAGCATCAGAGTGAAACATATCACTTGAAGGTAGAATAAGCATGTGAAGAAGCATGAAAGAGAGGATGAAGCAAAACATGTAACACCATCACATTTCATAAAAAGGGAGGTTAAAATCTCACATCTAAAATTTTCATACAACTCAAAGGTGTTTTCGATATGATTCTAAAGGATCAAAACAATTGTTTCCTGTCCCGGTTGTGAGGTAGATAATTCCATTTCTCTTTAGGAACACAACAGCTTAAGAATTGTGCAACCTTCCTTGCCTATCATGTAATGAGGAGACAGCTCAGACAGGGAAACTTGCAAAAATCTAATCAAAAGGCCTTACAAAGCTGTCTCCTGAATTACAGACCCACAGGGCAGTTTCACAGCCAAGTCTGAAAGGCTTGAAAAAACAGGGTTAGATGGGAAGTGCTGACACAAGCCCAGCAGAGAGAATGGCCTCACTATATTGCCGTAACAATCTGAGGGGAAAAAAAAAGAATAAATTTTTTTGTCTGCATTAATCTTCAAGCTGCTTCTACGTGACTTGAGATTATGCCACCGAAACCAACATAACTTGGCCACGTAAATTGTGTGTACATTCCTAGTGAATAGGGCCCTTGATCACATTCCTCCCAATTATGCTGTTCTCAAAAAGATCTGAACTGAGTTCTAACATGTTAAGAATGCTCAGGGGGTGAAAAACAACAACGGTGGAGAGAATTTTGCTTCTCTGTTATAAAAATAGACAAAGACGGGGCTTATGGCAAGAGCAAGTTAAGACTTCTTCAGGCAACTTCTACTGAGGTGAAGTAAACTGATAAAGTTAGATGTAGGTGAGTTTAGGGTTAACTTGATGACAAAGAACTTTAATTACTTTAGGACAGCGGTTCTCAACCTGTGGGTTGAGACCCCTTGGGGGTCAAATGACCCTTTCACAGGGGTCACCTAAGACCATCGGAAAACACATATATAATTACATATTGTTTTGTGATTAATCACTATGCTTTAATGATGTTCAATTTGTAACAATGAAAATACATCCTGCATATCAGATATTTACATTGTGATTCATAACAGTAGCAAAATTACAGTTATGAAGTAGCAATGAGAATAATTTTATGGTTGGGGGTCACCACAACATGAGGAACTGTATTAAAGGGTGGCGGCATTAGGAAGGTTGAGAACCACTGCTTTAGGAGAAATCATTTTGGTTATGTCTATGCTTCCACAGGACTTGGTTTTGCTCTGGTGGCATTTATCTTACCCTGGCCTGGATAACAGGCATTTGTGTTTTTGCTTTACTTTTCATATCTCCACTCCTACCTCTAGCCCCTTAGAGTTGAGTGGTGGGAGGACAAGAAATGTGTTTTATTAAGTCTCAGACAGCACTCAGTTAACTGTAGTGAACATAGCAAGTACAAAATACACATTAACTGGCTTCAGTACTATTTAGTAACTGGCAGCCTGTACAGTATGAGATACGGGCAGAGGAGATATATTCTGGCAGATAAAATGATGATAACTCTTGAAATTTATACAGCCACTGGGCCTGAGAGTCTTTGTGTGTTTTATCATGAGCCTCTTAAACACCAACCCTCTTAGCCTGGACCAGGTCACCTGTCAAAGCAAATTGGCAGCATTGCTTTTCCTTTAAAGGAGCACTTAGAGCCGCAGTGAACAGTGCCATCATCATCACACGGGCTCTGCATTTCGGGAAACTTATATTTGCATCCTCCGGTTGCCAATTCCTGGCTGTGTGACCTTGGGCAAATTCTTCATCTCTTTAAGGGAAATGGTCTAGACAAATTCCAGAGGCGAGTGCCTATGGTTGGCGGGTGTCTCGGGTGCGTTTGTGTGGGTGAGCTAGGTTCTCATCATGGCCCCAGGACAGGACCCATTGGGAGCCTGGGCACAGTAGGGACTTTGGAGAAGAGTAGGACTTGGGGTTTGCTTTACAACTTTGGCATTGTCATAAAATCATCCTGATTTCATCTGGGGAAGTAGGATGGAGACTAGCAATCACCCACCATGTCTGGATCTGGAAATCGCTTCTTGCAACCTTGAAAGTTTATGGCCATCCTGCACATGCACCAAATATCATCCTCAAGCCCCGCTGCCCAGGTTGCTGCTGGGAATCCCAGTGTTATCTCCACACCCTTGAACAGTGGAAACCCCCAGATGTTCCTTCCTCCTTGTCGACCCATGATAGGAAATTACCAGGCTACATACCCTTTTAGGCTTTTTAGGAATGGGGAAATGGAATTAACTGACATTTTTGAGAAGTCCATGAGAATCACTCTAAACATGTGAGATTTCAAGCAGTGTGGTTGTTGCCAGAGGGAAGGGGGAGGGAGGAGATGCGGGTCCTAAGATAAGGTGACAGGAGAAGATTTGACTTTGGGTGGTGGGCACATGGTGCAATATACAGATCTTATAACATAGAAACCCACACCTGAAACCTATATGTTCATGTTGACCAATGCCACACCAATCAATTTAATAAATAATTTTTTTAAATGTGAGGTTTCAGTTTAGATTTTGGCATCTCACAACCTAAGCTCTTTCTGTGTATATGTACACCGACGATAAAGTCACCGATAGCACACAATTGTGGTGACTGCTCCTGGAAGATCTTCTCATTTTATAGACCAGGGGTCCTCAAACTACGGCCCGTGGGCCACATGCAAATACAAATGTTGTATTTGTTCCCGTTTTGTTTTTTTACTTCAAAATAAGATATGTGCAGTGTGCATAGGAATTTGTTCATAGTTTTTTTTAAAACTATAGTCCGGCCCTCCAACGGTCTGAGGGACAGTGAATTGGCCCCCTGTTTAAAAAGTTTGAAGACCCCTGATATAGACAGTTGAAGAGGAGACCTCGGAGTGAGGCTTCTAGCCCAGGGTTGTGTAAGTGGGTATGTAGTGGAGGCAGAAGTCTCAGGGTTTTAGGTCCAGTTGGTTTGACGTCCCTGGAGAGTGTTTTCGGGATTGGAAAGTAAGGAAGCTGCAACATGGCAGAGGCTTTCATTTCTCACTCTTTCTGAAATGGGTCGCATCATCTGACTCTCTGAAAGTAAGTTGACTTTAAAAAAAATTAATGGGGATTTTTATTACAAAGGAGGCAGCATTTTAACAACACTGCATGATTTGGTGAATCATTTCAGAAGCTGCTTACATAACAGGGATTTCCCTCAGGCCATACCAGTCATGGGGTAGAGCTGGGATGTCCTACTGTAGCAAATTGATGTTTCTGCTCCCCTTGCCCCAGCCCTGTGGGAACTTCCGACTCAATCCACCCTATCCTCCGCTCAGACAGGGGAGGGGAATCCTTAGGAACAACAGTCTTTTCTACACACTTCACCTCTGTGTCTGGCAATGACAGTGTTTCCTGACCAGCCATGGGCCACAGAGCCATGTGTCAGCCTTGTCTGCTCTGGTTCAGATGCCTCCACTTCCCACATGCAATGCAGAATGCCTTCCTTTTATCTCCAGTGGGCGTGGCCATTTTCTGTCCCACCGAAGGAAAGGAGGAGGGTGTGCTCAATGTGCAAGGCTCTTTTTTACGGAATCCTCTCCTGTCACCTCTTGTATCAGTCAGTCCCAGCTACCTCCACTCTTGAAGAGGGAGGTTCGTAAGAACCATGTTGGTCTGCCCCCCTTTCTCCCTTTAGGACAGTTTCAGGGTCTCTTCCTCCAGCTATTTCTTCCCACCTCCTTTAATAGACTCCTCTCTCTTTTTTTCTTTTTAAAAAATATTATTTCTGATTTCTTTCTTTTTTAAAAAAACCTCTTTATTGTTTAAAGTATTACCTATAGTACTACATATGTCTCCTTTTCCCCCTATTGTCTTCTCCCTGGCCACCCCCACCCCCCAGCACATTCCCTCACCCCCCTAGTGTCTGTGTCCATTGGTTATGCTTAAATGCGTGCATACAAGTCCTTTGGTTGATCTCTTACCCCCTCCTCCCTTGCCTTCCCTCTGAAGTTTGACGTCTGTTCGATACTTCTCTGTCTCTGTATCGATTTTTTTCATCAGTTTATGTTGTTCATTATATTCCACAAATGAGTGAGATCATGTGATATTTACCTTTCTCTGACTGGCTTATTTCACTTAGCATAATGCTCTCCATGTCCATCCATGCTGTTGCAAATGGTAAGAGTTCTTTCTTTTTTTTACAGCAGCGTAGTATTCCATTGTGTAGATGTACCACTGTTTTTTAATCCACTCATTTGCTGATGAACACTTAGGATGTTTCCAAATCTTAGGTATTGTAAATTGTGCTGCTATGAACATAGGGGTGCATATATCCTTTCTGATTGGTGTTTCTGATTTCTTGGGATATATTCTTAGAAGTGGGATTACTGGGTCAAATAGGAGTTCTGTTTTTATTTTTTTGAGGAAACTCCATACTGTTTTCCACAGTGGAAAACATTCCCATCAGCAGTGCACAAGGGTTCCTTTTTCTCCACATCCTCTTCAGCGCTTGTCGTTTATTGATTTGTTGATGATAGCCATTCTGACAGGTGTGAGATGGTATCTCATTGTCATTTTAATTTGGATGATTAGTGATTTTGAGCATGTTTTCAGATGTCTCTTGGCCTTCTGTATGTTCACTTTTGAAAAGTGTCTAAGTCCTTTGCCCATTTTTTGATTGGATTATCTTCTTTTTGTTAAGATGTATGAGTTCCATATAAATTTTGGAGATTAGGCCCTTATCAGATATAACATTGGCAAATATGTTCTCCCATGCAGTGGTATTTCTTGTTGTTTTATTGATGGTTTCTTTTGCTGTGCACAAGCTTTTTATTTTGATGTAGTCCCATTTGTTTATTTTCTCCTTAGTTTCCATTGTTCTAGGAGCTGTATTGGTAAATATATTGCTACAATATACAGTATGTCTGATATTTTGCTGCCTATGGATTCTTCTAAGATTTTTATGGGTTCCCGTCTTATGTTTAAGTCCTTTATCCATTTTGAGTTTATTTTTGTGTATGGTGTAAGTTGGTGGTCTAATTTCATTTTTTTTTGCATGTACCTGTCCAATTTTCCCAACACCATTTATTGAAGAGACTGAGTCAAGACAGTCTCTTCAATAGATTCCTTTCTAAATAGAACCAGCAGGTTTTTGTGGGTGTTGGGGGGTCGGGATAGGGGCAGGTGGCTTTTGTTATAGCTGCAGGAAAAGGAAAGAATCCAGGATATCAGAATATAAAATAAGGAAATTACTCAGATATATTTGTCAACCTAACTCTGGGTCCCTATGAAGTTTTTTTTTAAATTGTTTTATTGCTTAAAGTATTACAAAGAGTATTATATATATATATCTCCCTTTTTTTTCTCCCCTTGACCTTCCCCTAGCCTCCAATACCCCCCAGTGTCTTGTGTCCATTGGTTATGCGTATATGCATGCATACAAGTGAAGTTTTTGTTTGTCTTTATTTAATAGACTTTATTATTTTTTTTTTTTAGAAAAGTTCTAAGTTTACAGAAAACTGAGCAGCTAATACAGAGAGTTCCCATATACCTCTCCCCACTCTATGAGGTTGAAGTTCAATTTTGGAACTCATGAACTGCTGAAGCATAAATGCAATAATGAAGTATAAATGCAAGTATAAATGAAGTATAAATGCAAGGAAATACAATATTTCTAACTTGCCAAACCACTGAGTGATTTCCAGGGAAATGAGTAAAATCGGCATTCTAAATAGATCACTTATTATTTTGGCTCACAGGTGATTTATAAAGGCAAATTACTAAATGTACTAATTTCAGAGCATTTTTCAATTATTCAGATAAAAAGAACAAATAGTAAAAAATGCTTATTTTATAGTTTAACCTACTTTATTTTTTTTGGTTAAAAGAGGTCTAATATAATCAAGTAGTGTTCTAACAATAACTAGGATTTTCTAATTGCTTATCTCCTTTGCAGTTGCTTCTGTTCTGGGTTCCCATTCTAGCCTAGCCCATTTGTCCAGAACCACAGATTGACTTTTAAAAGCTACCTGCGGTTGAAGTATGGGAGCAGAGTGGGAGCTCTACTAACTCTGTGGTTTCATTTTTCTGCAGCTCAGTCCCTAAAACCTTTCAAGGGCCATGGAGTTCGAATGAAGCCTTCTCTAGTGATCTAGTAATGGTTGAAAGAGCTTGTTGAAAAGGTTGTAAATATTTGTTGATTGATTGTCAACAGAGAAAAAGCCTTTTACTCCTCCATAGTAGCCTAGGGGAAAGTGTAGAAGGAAGCTTTTACACACCCATTTGAATTCAGCATTTTTATTTCTTATGCTTTGAGGTCCCAGACATATATGTCAAGAATAGACCTTTTCTTTTACCTTCAAGGAAGAAAAATTAGAATAAAAGAGTTTTCTTTATAACACAGGGAAATGTACAAGTAGTTACCAAGTTGGACAAGGCTAAACACAGCTCCTCATGAATAAGAAGGAACTTTTAGTTTCAATCCACTGGAGGAAGATGGAGTAGGTGGAGTAGGCAGCTGCTGATGTCGTGAGATGTGAACATTACCAAAAGAATTGCCTGCACAAAAATATCTTTCCCCTGGGTCTATCCTAGATGGAATGGCAGCCAGCTATTTGGAACTTCTCTTCTAGATAAAGACATTATCTCCTTTAGGTGCATTAAAAGCACACCTATTTCTTGGGAAAAGTTAATGTTAAGAGATTAGGAAAAATTAAAGTGTGTGTGTGAGAATTTTTTATTTTAAGAAAATTGTGGATTCACATGCATTTGGAAGAAATATTACAGAGAGATCTCATAGACCCTTCACCCAGTTTCCCCACTTTGCATAACTATAGTGTAGTAGCAAAACCAGGAAATTGACATGGATAGGATCTGCAGACCTGATTCAGAATTTTCCAGTTTCCCATATACTTACTTGTGTATGTGTGTTTAGTTCTGGGCAATGTTATGACATGTATAGATTGTTGTAGCCACCACGATAGTCAAGATGCAAAAAATACAACATCTGTCACAAGATCCATTGGGACCCCCAGAGCAAAAGTTTCCCATTAGAGAGGGCCTACATTGGGCAGGAATAGGCCAGCCGTAGTTGTCCTTCCATGCTCAGTCACAGGTTGGGAGCAGCCTGTGGGGAGTGTGGTCTCAGTATAGACACTGCAGTAGATTAGAAGATGTGGCAGCTGGTGACTGTAGGCAAACTACATTCCTTGCAGCAGGTTCTTTCTTGACAGGAGATGACACACACAGTGCTTTGGCTGCCACGACTGCCTTTCTTTGTCTTTTATGGCATTGACATTTTTTAAAAATATATTTTTATTGATTTCAGAGAGGAAGGGAGAGGGAGAGAGAGATAGTAACATCAATGATGAGAGAGAATCATTGACCGGCTGCCTCCTGCATGCCCCCTACTGGGGATCAATCCAGCAACACGGGCATGTGTCCTTGATCGGAATTGAACCTGCGACCCTTCAGTCTGCAGGACTATGCTCTATCCACTGAGCCAAACAGGCTAGGGCTCTTTTGTTTTTAATAGAACATTATTAACTTTGGGATTGTTTGATGTTTAACCCCGTGTTTTTCAAACGTTTTTTCATTGACTCTTTTACTGATAACACCTATTGGCGTTCCTTTGAACTGATACTCTAGAGAACAAACTTCGGGAAACTACACATGTTGATGTTGCTGTAGGAAGTGATCTTTTCCCCTCTATTGTCTAGTGATATTACTCTTCCTTCAAAATTCATATTCTCTAGTGTTTTGGGTGCTCATAATCTCTTCCCATGATATGCTGTACATCTCTTTCCCATCAAACCTGTTAGACAGGCTGTCATCTATTGACTTGTCTAGCTCCTGTAGAAGATGTTCAATACATGATTGCATGGAGTACTGCACTATTTCCAAAGGGCAACATTTCCAGGAATCCTAATAATGTTACCTAAATTTTATTTACAGAGAATCAAAATACAAAGGGCAAATAATTTAGACAATTCACAAGAAACAAGAAGGGAGAATATAGCATAACCTCTTACACTCTGGTAACAAAATCTTATTAATGAGAATTCTAAAAAGCTTTTATTCTTAAGTAGGTTACTTAATGGTTATAAATATATTCCTATGAGGGGGTGCCATCTGGAAGCAGAAGCTCCAGTACCGATGTTATTGATAAGACTTTGAGCCCTGAGAGTTTATGTGTTGGATTCAGAGTTGGAATGAAGCACGTGAGTTCCTGGACAAGCCAGAAACTTGGCACCCCTGTAAATCAACTTACTTTAAATAATCAAGTAGAGGAGAGGCTGAGCACTGCAGGGGGAAAGCGTTGAAGAAAGACCACAGAAAGCAGAGCCCTGCCTATTCTTCTTAGGTCCCAGCACCTTAGTACTGTCCTCAACGTCATGTACACCACTTAGCAAGTCAGGAACACTGAAGTTAACCCACCTCTTTAGAAAGTGGGGCTCTAAGTGTGTCCCTTGGGAGGTCTCCCATCCCATCCCAATATTTGCCTTTTCCAAGTATTTCTTTATGCCACATATTTTATTCTTCCTAAGAAAATTTTTGGTAAATACAGTGTTCTACAACTCATTACATTATCAGCAAAGGTGGATTGTTTCCTAGTATGTTAACTCCCCATAAAATAGCCTGGCTGGCAGTCCCTTAATCTAGCTCTGATTCAATTTGGGGAATGAAGAGACGTTATCTTGGCACCAAAATTTCTACTCCTTATTGATCTTTTGTTTTAGGTGCAGATAATGACCTCCATTTTCATTTTAAGATAATTACCTAATGTAATGCACATATTGACCTGTAAGATTCGTGCACTTATAATATTTCAGTAATATGATTACCTACTGTCTCTTAAAACTTAGACCATCCATGGACAAAATGGATGGCTGCTTATGGGATAAAATTTGAGTGGAATTTGAAAACTCTATCTGGTTAAAATATATTTCCTACTGACTTACAACTAATTTTTAACTTACTTAACTAAAAAAGGCATACAAGTAATACTCATCATTGGGTAAAAATAGAAAATTCAAATAAGCAAAAGTAATAAAAATGAAAATAATTCCAAAACACCTGCCAAAGGTTTTACAAAACACATTTTTGTGTATATTCTTCCAGGATTTTCCTGGAAGGATGTGCACACAAAAATATATATACATATGAAATTTATATTTACAAAGACCAGATGGTTCTCCATATTGTGTTATGTAACCTACTTTTTATATTTCATAATGCATTACCAAAGAATTTCCACACCAATAAATATATATGTAATTTATTATTTTAAATGTTTGCATATTATCTCATTATGTAGATTCCTCATCATTATTTAAATAATTTGATATCCTCTACTGTATTTAACTATTCCCCTATTTTTTGGATATTCTGGATATTTCCAAATTTTCTATTTATCTATCCATTATAATAAATGACATGGTGGTAAACATCTACATTACACACATCTTTGGGTTCAATTATTTAGTTGGTATATATTATCAAAAGTCTAATTGGTGGGTCAAAAGATTTTCACTTTTTTAAGGCTTTTGCTGAGTCTTTCTGATTCTTGCTACTGGCTTCTTAAAGTCAGAAGATCTAGCTCCCTAGAAGATTCTAATAACAGTTTACCTGGAAGAAGTAATTAATTATTCTATTAACCAGGACCAGTGGACCAGCTTTAGGACTCAAAGAAGCTGGGTGAGCAGCCTAGAAAAATTACATTAAAAAAAATATATAAAGAGGGTTAAGTAAATTTTCTTAGCAGGCCTTAAGGCCTGCGTGATTAGTTTTCATGGTAGCCGGTGTTGTTAAGTGTGGACAGAGCAGGAAAGAGCACTAAAAGGAGTGGTGTATGTGTGTGTAAATTTGTGGGGAGAAAAAGTGGGATGCAGACTTTACTATCTCACAGTTTGGCTTGCAGTATGTCTTGGAAGGTAACAAGTAATCTGTATTAAACTGACCATGCAGAACTATTGTGCACCTTTCTTGGAGACACCTGCTTCACTGTTACAATAATACATGTCTGCAGATTTTTTTTTTCATATTTGGATCTGTAATACCTTTATTTGCCACCTTATCCACTGTTGTTTGTTTTCTGACGGTTAGGTGTGGGGAAGTATGGATAAGAGGGAGTTCTGAACCTTTCACAGAGAAGAAAAAAACATATAAACTTGAAAAACTGTCTTGTACTCTCCCTTGGCCATTCAATCATCAGTGAGCTACTGAGCATGTTAGCATCCTGGACAGATGGTTATTTGAGCTTTGGAAAGAGTCAGCTTTCAGTCAGGGAACTCAGCAAGGGGGCCAGCGTAGTGGTATCAAGGATAAGGCACCTTTAGCGGAGGAAAAGAAGCTCCAACCAAAAGCCATTTATGGGCCTGCCCACTTACTCACTAACAGTAACCAATGGTTCTGTTGCTCTGAATATCCAGTTGACCATTCACAGGAGAGGGGTGCTTGCATCCACGTGCACTAAGCCTAGGTCTTTTCCAAGCCTCTCTCACAATTTGTAAAACAAACGACCTCTAGATTTCATGTCCTCTATTTACACTTAAGAGTTAGACATCTCCTTAAATTTAAAACACATAAAAACATGGCATTATTTCATCATAACAACAAAGGCTTGTGTCAGATTATATTTTCCCAAAATGACCACAGCAGCATTTCCATTGTGGCAGGCTCCTTCAGAACCAGGCTACTTTGCCATCAAGAGATGGAGTTTGTTTCCCTTCCCCAAAACCTGGGCAGACTCATGACTTCTCTCCCCGACCAGCAGAATATGACAGAAGTGATGTTGTGTGGCTTCTGAGGCTAGGTCATATAAGTACACAGCTTCTGCTTGGCTGTTGTTTTGGCAGCCACAATATGGTGGAAGAAGCCCAGGTCAACATGAACAGGCGATGCCATGTATCTATGTTCCAGTCAACAGCTCCTATGAAGTTCCCATCTGACAGCTAGCATTATATGTGAACAAATGAGCCTTCAGACGATTTTAGCCTCCAGCCTTCAAACCTTTCAGTATCAGACATCTAGGAGCAGATGCAAACCATTCCCATTGTGCCCTGTCCAAATATATAGAATCCATGAACATAATAAAAGGTTGTTTTACCCCACTAAGTTTTCTGGACATTTTTAATGTAAGCAGAATAACTAAAACAAAGCCATTGGCCAAACTCAATACTGTAATTGGTCGATCACTCAACAGATGCGTATGGTGAGCCTGCTCTGAGCAAAGTACTCTGTTAGACTTGTGGAGTTTGTAAAAAACACACAACCAAAACCAAAAACCATATTCTTTATCCTTGAAGAGTCCCGTAATCTAGTAGAGGAACCCAAATATTAAGTGCAAAAACATCCTAACAATATGTGGTAAGTGCCAAATGAGGTAATTAAACATGTTTTGTGCAGGAGTTGGATGCAAGGACAGACCACAGTAGGTAGAGCAGAGAGACTGGGCTTTATTACATAGCAACACAGCCCCCCAGTAAACAGCAAATTCTAAGGGATTGTTTATTTGACCAAATTAGGGATTGATGGAAGAGTGTCAGGTACTTGGAGAGGAAAGATAAAGGTGTTTTAAGCAGATTGGAAAAGAAAGTATTGAGTCTGGAGTATTGGGTTGTAGATAATAACAATAACAGTATTAAATCCTTAGTATATAACAGTATATACTTTATAAGGCACTTTCACAAACATTATCACATTTAATCTTCACAATGACCCTGTGAAGTAGGATATCTAATCTCTATTTTATGGACAAGAAAATTTAGGCCCAGTGGTCTAAAAACCACTTTGATTTTATTAGAACTTTCTGGTAGGGATAGTGGTGACTGAAAAGGAAAATAAAGAGCACTAACATTTAATGAGCACCTACCAAAACACCAGCCATTTTGCTTGGTTATTTTAGTAGCTTATGTAAAAACCTGAAATCTAATTTTATGCCAACCTTGGAAGTAATTGTTATTATCCTGGTTAGATGAGGAAATTGAGGCTCAAAGACATCAAGTAACTTTCTTAAGGTCACACAAGTAGTAAGTTAGAACCTAGGGATAGACTTTTTCAAATGTGACGGCAAGTTCAGCAAGTCTCCTACATTCCTGTGGGACAGTCTCTCTGCACCCCTCTCCATAGTTTCAAACAAACCTCCCTTCACACTTTCACAGAAACTTCATCTAGATGTTGCCTATCTAAAGCACTCAAGGCATTAATATGGAAATGATCAATGGGTTTAGCACCCCTCCCCTCCAAAAGGGCTAGTTGTTAACCTCAAAAAATTTCCAGTTGGTAGAATGTGAAAGGGAAATCTGTCTCTCTCTAATAAACTGGAGCACTGATGATGCACTTAGTAGGTCAGCAATGAACTAGGAATAAGACCTTGAACTAGCCACTTAAGTCTTCTGGGTCTGAGCTTCCTCACTTGTAAATAAAAGAGTTGCTGCATGATCTTCAAGGTCTTTTCCAGATGGAATGTTTTATGATTCTATAGATACAAAACTGAGAGGTAAAATGGGGACTATACTTTTTAAAACTCATTATATAATTCAGCCTTTTGCCTTTCTTCACCTTTGGAAAGTGTATTTTGCTCGCTGAGAGTGAAGACTAATTACTGAGAGTAGTGACATTGTGAAGCACCAGTATGTAGTGGATCCTCTGTGTAGCTTAGTGATTTTGTAATTACCACCAAAAATTGGCAGATCACTGTAAGCCTACGATTTCAAAGGTATCTATGTAAAACTGCTTTATGTACAGAGCTGATTTCCCATATCATTCTAGCCTAGGTTTTCCTCTGGTAAGCACGTGCCCATTTTTCAGTTGATGCTTTTGAGATGTTTCCACTTGATGAGATTACTCTAAGAATAAGTCCCAACAATTTGTTCTCATCAAATATCAGAGGGTTCTAATTGCATAAAACTAACCACTAAAAAGTATGTTGTAATTTGGACTTGATAAAGCAACAGAAATTATGATGTTAATTGCTTTCTTCCACTTTCTCTGTGTGTTAATTGCCGCTGATAATTGCCACTTCCCAGGGAACCATAGAATACAGAGATGTTAGGTAGGTTGCCTTCCTTGTCTATATTAAACCATTTGTAACAACAAATGAATATGTAGGATCTGGTAGGCAAAAAAAATTGATGGCCTTAATTTTATTGCTTGGATTGAGTTTATGTGTTCCAAAACTGTTCTTTAATTGTTATGTCCTTGTCTATTTTTGAAAGCCTGAGCAGTTATAAGTTGTTACATAAGATCTAATGATAGGTATACCTCCTATCTCCAAAAGATGATTTATTTATATTCTCTTGCATTTATATCTGGGAAATGTCAAACAACTCAACATCAACATATTTCTTGGTAATTTTCAATTGCTTATAAAACAAAAAATTAGCACAGAGCTTTAAATAGGCCACAATCAAGCAAATGATTGTTGGATGCTTCATAAAGCTTATTAAGCTCACTTTCATTTTTGTCTTCTACTTCTTAGTTGCTCAGTCCTTAAGGAAGATGAAAAATGCTGAATTTCCTCTATGGCTCATTTCACATTGATAGCCCATGAATGATAATCTTTTGCAAGAAAAGTTAGTTTTAAGTATAATCATTTCAGAATGAGTCTCTGAATAACATAAATATTAACTGTTGCTCCAAAAAGGATAAAGAATTGACCCGAACACACCTATCTCACTTTATTTCCAAATACGCTAAAGGTCAACTTCTGGTTCTCCCACCCACTATGCGTTTTTCCAAAACCTTTTGCCTGCAGTAACCACATGCTGGTTGAGATTATGATGAACACAATTGTCATTCTTTAATGATTCCCAAACCTATTCCAAAACGCATTTTCTGTGGTGGTGTCGAACATCTGACCTCTGTAAGCATTTACTTAAATAATTTTTAAGGATGCAAAAAATATATGCTAAAATGACTGCAGCTGGCAATTTGGTTCAGCTCTGGAAGCATATGCAAACCACAAACAACAGGGCTTGTGTAATATGTTTTAACACTTTTTGGAGAATGCGACAATTCCATAGGCCACTGCTGACTAGAAATGGTGACATTTCCTAAGTTCCCCACATTTGGGATTGGTGGAGCTCCTCCTGGTCAGAGTGTCCTCTCAAACTTGCTTCTTTTAATTAGCATCATCACTGTTTTCCTTATTATGGGTGTTTCCAGCGGATTAAACAGAAAGATGCTATACATTTCTAGGTGAGAGGCCTTATGCAGACCTGTGTACAAGCTTAGGAAGTAGCATTAGGTCACACAAATGTTTCCCAACCCTTGCCACTAAGAGGACCACGGTTCTCTATTCAGGCTCCATATCATAATCACCCAGGGAACTTAGAAAATATTATAGATTTCCGGGCTTTTCCCTGGATATATGCACTTAGTAGTTCCAAAGTGGGATCAAAGCTTATATAGTCTAAAAAAGTGCCACAGGTGGTTCTCCTGCACAGTGATCATGAGGTCTTAGGTATAGTAAAGTAATATCAAGAATCTTAATTTCTTGTCTATTATAAACCTTGTAAAAGGCAATACCTACAAGTTAAAGTTTGAAATAAGGTAGACTTGGGCCACAGACTGGACTCTACCACTTACTGTGTGAACTTGGGCAAATCATTCACCTTTTCTGAACTTCATGGTGGGGATAACAGTTTCCTAGTAACATGCTGTAAAAATTAAATGAGATAATATATGTGCATTGCCTGGCACTTAGTAAATAGGTAATATAGCTTATCTGTGATTTGCTTTCTCTTTAGGTTGGTAATCTAAAGAAACTTGTACCCGAGTGATCAAAATATACCATTAATATATGAAAGGATATTTTATCTACCTGTGACAGGAGGCCTGCAGGGACTAAAAAATGTAAAACCTGGCAGTTGACATCAAAACACTTGAAAATGGAAGGTTAGTCACTTTTCTGATGGAGAAAATTGGAAAAATGGAATCAGTCTTTTTCATTATGAGAGGAAATGCCTTAAAAATGGTTCTCTGAAAAATAAGATGTAATCATGGCTGTTGGTTTTTGGCCAACTTCAACTGGAGAAAAGAGCTGATCTCTTCCTACTCCCAGCTCCCACCCTGGGGACAAAACGACAGGTCTCTTCCCTGATCTCCTGTTTCTGCCGTGGTTATTCCCACTTCATTGCCTGGGCTTACTCCTTTCCCTCTCCCAAGATCAGTCACTTGAGTCCCATGTCCTCTTGTCTCTTTCCATCTGCCCAGCCTTCAGTGAAGCTTTTCCTCGCCTCTTAAACTTCTGTTGTCTTAGTCAACACCTTAAACTGTATTTTTTATTATTTTGTAGATGTTAGTTCTGTCTTTTTAAGTGAACTTCAAATTTTCTGAGGGAAAGATATTCTTAACTTGCATTTTTATCTTTTTCCTTGGCCCAGCATACAAAATGTTAGGAATAAAGAATTGCCTCAAAAAAATGGATCGAGTGCCACAGAAGGTCATGTCTATGTGAAACAGACAGCCAGTGAGGCCTTCTTTCCTGGTTGGTGTGCTAGCAACTTAAGGTTCAATTTTACCAGCTGTTCTTTGCTTTCCAAGGAAGAGATGCAAGCCATGGCCAGGGAGCTCAGGTGGTTAGAGCATCACCCGATACCTCAAGGTTGAGGGTTTGACTGCAGGCAGGATGAATACAAGAATCAACCAATAACTGCATAAATAAGTGGAACAACAATTAGTGGCTCTCTCTCTCTCTCTCTCTCTCTCTCTTTCCTCTCCTCTCTCTAAAAATTAAAAAAAAAAAGAGAGAGACGCAAACCAGATTATTTTAACTGTTCACTGACTTTCCTCATTGATCAATTCAGAGTTAATTTTTTTTCTCCTTTAAATAGTGACTCTCAAAATTGTTTACATGTTGGAATCATCTGGGGGAACTTTAGAAAATCTTCATGTCCAGACTACACCCCAGAACAATTACATTAGAATTTCTAGGAGTAAGGCCAAGCCATCAGTATTTAAAAAGAAAAAAAAAACCAACAATAAAAACACCTCCTCAGGAGATTCCAATGTACAGCCAAGATTAAGAACGCTGTTTTAGATCAAACTATGTCAAATATGATTACTAGAACCCCAGTTAGGAAACGGATAACAAATACAAAATAAACATCCAGGAATAGGATTTTTAATTGACCCCACCAGTCCTGTGGACTCCCTTCTGAATCTGACTGCTCTTTTACTAACCTGCTCTGAGGCACATTGCTCAATGGACCTGAAGCTACAGTTTGAGGACGAGCTACCACAGGATCTTACACCCACTGTTAATAGCTCTTGGATTGCCCATCCTGCAAATTAGTACCCATTATCCAAATCTCAAATTGAATGCTATTTCTTGACAGAAGACTTTTCTGACCACTTCCATACTCCATCAGTATTTGAAGCACTAGTTATACTTTCTCAAACACACTATTTTCCTTTATAACACCTATGATACATATAGAAATTTGAGTGATAATTTGCTTAATATATACCACCTTCTCCCACAGAATTTTAAGTTTCGTGATAAAATAGACCATATCTGCTTGATTCATTGCTATAAAGCTGACACCCATCACAGTGCATGTGGTAGGAGCTCAGAAAATACCTGCTGAAGGAATGACAATCAGAGTACTACTGTGGTGGGAGAATGGCAGAATCCTGTGCCTCTCTCTGGAACATTCTACCATCAGTGAGATAATGCAGAGTGGTGAGCCACTCACCCAGTTTTGACCAGTGATTCACAAATACGAGTTGGATGTTTTATTGAAAACACAAGTACCTAGGGTTCATCTTTAAGAGATTTGACTTCAATATTGTAAGGTAGAACAAGCAATAAGTTTGCCAGCTGATTCCGGCACTCTGGGCCACAGTCCAGTGTTTAGAAACTACTGTCTTAGGCATTGCCCTAAAATGACTGTCAGAATCACTGTCCAATTTGGAGCCTGTAGCCTCTGTGGCTCACTGGTCCTTTTTGCTCTGCGATGCAATTGTGAAGGTGAGGTTGAAGGTTTTCTCTGGAGAAGAAACATTGCTTTATACACCTGCTCTGGAGAGATAATGCCCTAAATACCATCCACTCCGTTTAGTAATGTGGCTGGCCAAACCTAAGGTTTTTTAGAAATCAACGCAGTAAAATCTGGTGATTTAGCAAGGTAGCACTTTCCCCCCAAATGCTTCGGAAACTTAATCATTTTGGCCATGGCCAGTGTTGGGCATATTTTTTATATGTATATGTCTATTTTCAGAGACAGTTCAACATGGAAAATATTATACCAAGTAAAGTATTCATGGCATTTGCATTTATGCTAGAAAAAGATACACAGATTATAACACTTCAGTTATTCAGAGGTCATTCAGATAGCAAACACCCCTAGCCAGATAGAGCAAAGAAGGACATAATAAGCAAAAAGAGAATCCATATACCAAAAAATGGGTACTATAGAAACCATATAATTAAAAGTAATTTTTTTTCTATAGGAAAACCCATTTACTTAGAATCTACTGTAATTTTAAACATAATTTAACTGCCTTGGGAAATCCTGATTAAATACAGTAAACACACAAACATCAAAAATCATAGCTACATAGCACTTCTTGGGGTAAAATGGTCCCTTATTTTAGTATCTACTTTTTTTATAGTCAATAGTTTATTGGTAACATTTACACGTTATATAATTTAATAGTTACCATAATCACTGAGAAATCCAGGGAAGATAATATTCCTTTACAAAGAAGGCAACTGTGTGTCAGGGAGGTTGAAGAACTTGATGACGTCATTGTCATTCCTAATCTAATAATCTTCCTGTTGTGCTAGGTTGCCTTGTAAAGTGTAGACCGATCATTAATAATCACAAAGGTCATCTGGAATCATCAAGCAAAGTTTGAAATTTAGCATGCATTAGTTTAAAAATGTAGATCAGTCTACAGTAGTTTAAAAATTGTCCATTAACAGCAATTAAATTAAAGTAACAATGTTTGAGGACCTAAAGGAGTAAGTTTTTGTTACATGAAAAAGTCACTTAAGTGAAATGTTCATTTAGTAGGAATTCAGATGAAAAAGGAATACATTCAGACACATGTGTACACACATATATTGTAAACTGAATTTTTCATCTACTATGAATCACTATCATTTCTATGTGCATGTATTTTTTACGTGGTGTGGGCTATTTATTATTTATTTGATCTACAAACCATCCTACTGTGCTCAAAATGGCCCAGGAAAGGAAGGGGAGAAGAGAGCAGCAGTCCATTAAAAGTACAGAGAGATTTTTAGCAGACAGACAGCATGTACCCAAACTGGAAGAGAGCTAAGACACAGAGACTAACTTCTCCACAAAAAAGTGGGTTAGGGACCTTGGCTTGTGCTAAAGTTCTGCTTGGCAATATATCTGGTGGGACTATTACAATAGATTATATAATTTATGCCTTTTCAAATTCTAACCTTGTACTTTATCCACTTCACTCTCCAATCTTAGGATCAGATATTGGCTGATATGAATAGGCAGAGAAAGTAATTCTATGCACCCCCTGCCTTCCACCAGCAACCCCAACAATGTGTGGATAGACTGAAGAAGATTTTGTTTTTCAGATATTTACAGAGGTATTGTAACCCCTGCAAGAAGGATGCAAAGTGCTATTATTTTGCATCTATTTCATTCATTACTTTATCTTATGATAGAGCTAAACAGTGATCTATCTAAAATCTATCTATCTATCTATCTACCTATCTATCTATCTATCTATCCATCTTTATTTGCAGAGCTGTGCTGGCTGTTGACCTTGACCTTCTAAGAATGTGGTATTATTATTTCCCCCAGGATATTCTAAAGTAGAGAAGCATTTATGAACATTACGCCTCTGCATCTATGTTGATATTAATATAAAGAAGCAATCTCTCTAGATATTAATCTACTGTTTGATTCTTTATGATATTGCTCTTAAACTTTTATAGAGTTATTTTTCCTTCTCTATTCTAAAACTAGGAAAATTGATTTTGAGACACTACATCAAATTCTTCCTCATTCCCTTATACATTAATTTGTTACATGGTTATGTGCTGGTTTAAAAAGATATTCATAATTTTTTGGATACAATTCCTTGCCTAGGTGGAGAGTCTAATTCTCTGCCACCTAAATGTAGACCAGATGTAGTGATTTCCTTTTAATAAACAGAATGTGGCAGAAGTCATAACATGTGACTTCTGAGGCTAAATTATAAGAAAAGCATCACCATTCCCTTTTGATCCCTCTGGCACTGCCCATTCTGGGGGAGGCTAGCTGTCATGTCATGAGGATATCCAAATGGCCTTGAAGGATGCTCCTACAGGGGTGAACTGAGACTACCGGCCCACAGCCAGTACAAACTTGCCAGCCATATGAAAGGATCACGGTGGATGTGCATCCTCCAGCCTCAGCCAAGCCTTCAGTTAGCTGTAGCCTGGCTGATGTCATGACCAGAACCTAATGAGAGATTCCCCGTGTTCCCGCCACCTCCCACCCCCAAGTCCACTCCCCTAAGCCACAACCAAATTCCTGACTCATAGAAACTCTGATAGATAATATATGATTACTGTTGTTTTCAAGGCACAAAGTTTAGGGGTTAATTTAACCTGCCTTAATTTACATAACAAATAGTTACTGAGCATCTCCTGCGTGTCAAGCAGTCTGTTAGGTGCCAGGTAACCTGAAGTGCGAAGGAGAGACATAGCGCCTCCCTTTGAAGAACTTATAATCACGTGATGCTTACAAATACTCAATAAGTAATTATATAATTATTTAATTCCAATAAGTATGAGATGGAATAGCAGGGTTATCAATGCTTATGGTCCGTATCCTGAAGGTCAGGAAAGGTTTCCCTGAGGAACTGACGTTGCAGCTGACACAAGAGGAGTTAACCAGGTAAAGAGGAACAGAGACTGAGAAAGAGCTTTTTCAAGTAGAGGGACAATATAGGCGAAGGCCCTGTTCAGTGGTCCCAAGTAAGAAGTTTCTGTGCTAGAAGCTACTGGGAAATGTTTGTTTCATTTATTCAATTTCTTCAAAGAAATATTATCTGAGTGCCTACTGTGTGTCAGGCACTGTTCTAAGCACTGGTGATATTGTAGTGAACAAATCAGACAGAAATCCCTGCCCTTGTTGAACTTACATCCCAGAGGGTAAAAAGGATAATAAAGAAAGAAATGATAAAAATATGGAACGGGGACTTCCAGTTTCTGGTCCAGCATATAAGGAGCTCGGAAGTTGTATCCTCCACACAAGAAGAAAAAACTGAACAGACTGAACATCAACAATGCTTCTTAGACCCATCAGAGAATTGAGGTCATAGGGAAAACTGTTGCTCACAAAATTGGAGAGACAAACAGGCAGATGCGGAGACTCAGAAGCCCAGGAGCAGGACCCAGCACCAGGGTAGGAAAACTAATGAGTAAATGACGAATTGCTAGAGGCTCAGTGCAGACAAGTCGGAGATAAAAACTCCGGAGGGGCCCTAGCTGGTTTGGCTCAGTGGACAGAGCGTCAGCCTGTGGACTCAAGGGTCCCAGGTTTGATTCCAGTCAAGGGCATGTACCTTGGTTGCGGGTATATCCCCAGTGGGGAGTGTGCAGGAGGCAGCTGATCAATGTTTCTAACTCTCTATCCCTCTCCCTTCCTCTCTGTAAAAAATCAATAAAATATATTTTTTTTAAAAAAACACCAAAAGAACAAAAAAAACTCCTGAGGGGCTCAGCCTCAGGGGAGGTCTCCACACTTCTGCATGTTTTACTTCCGGGAGTCCTATCAGCTTCTCACAGCCAAGATCAGAGGAAAATCCCCTTATGTTTCTGGTAGCGGGTGGGGAAAGAGCTATTTTGAAATATTCCCAGGGCATTCTGTTCTGTTTAACAAGACCTGCCCGCAGGAGAAACTATTTTACCAGAGCCCAGCCTACTGGGGTTTTACTACCTAACCTAGGGGAAGTGAAATACTCTACTCAAGCACCCTTTAGTCTTCCTGTCTGTTCTAACGGGGAAAAAAACAAAAAAAAACCTGAGAAGCACTTGTAAAGGTCACAGCCCAGGGACACAGGCGCAATAAAAAACTGAGACCTAATCACAGGAACTATAGAATATTTCTCCTCCTACGCACACCACCACATCAATGGGATTTCTTTATGATAACAGCTGAAAGAACTGTGCATCTCAGACAATAATTAAGGACTCTTTAGGAAAATCTATAAAAAACAGGGGCAAAAACAAACAAACAAAAAAAAACAGAGAAAAATTTAACCTCTGACACCTACAGCTACAGCAAATAGTAAACATAGCCTAACCCCTACCCAGGTAAACAAAATATATAATTGACAATTGGTAAGTGCTGAGAAGAAAAATAAAGCAGGTAAAAGCGATAGAGTGTGTTGGTGGAGAGAGTGGGTTGGAGTTTTAAATAGGATGGTCCGGAAATGCCTCACTGAACAGGTGACATCTGTGCAAAGATATGAAGGAGGCAAGGGAGTGAGTCACGGAGATAGCTGGGGAAGAACACAGGGAGCGAACAGCAAGTGAAAGGTCTTTAGGAGGGAGTATGCTTGGTGCGTTAGATAAACAACAGGAATGCCAGTGTGACTGGAGCAGAGTGAGTGAGGTCAGGGGAGAGATTAGGCATGATCTTGTAGGGCATTGTAAAGACTTGGGTCTCTCTGGCTCCTATGAGAAGAGACCACAGGAGAGAGAGCAAGGGAGCCCAGTCAGGAGGTTTTGGAAATAATTCAGGAGAGAGCTAATAATGACTTTGGTAAGGGAGGAAGCAGTAGAAAAGGTGAGTCATCAGATTCTGGATACATTTTGAAGGTAGAGCTGAGAGATGCTGCTGATAGGCCAACATGTAAAACAAAAGGAGGAATCAAGGTTGACTCCTTGGTCTAAGCAAAAAGAAGAAGACTGAATGAGGAGCAGGTCTTTTATGAGGGAGATGGAATGTCAAGTTAGAAATACCCATTAGACATCCAAGTGGAGATGTTGAGTAGGCAATTGACATCCACTTCTGGTGGTGGGGGAGAGGTCTGGGCTGGAGATATAAATTTAGGAGCAGTTGGTATATAGATAGAATTTTAAGCCATGAGAACAACTGCTTATCACTAAAGGAATGAACATGTATAAAAAAGAGAAGATGGACAAGGACTGAGTCCTGGGACACTCAATGTTAAGAGGTTGATGAAACAAGGAGAAATGAGCAAAGAAAACTGGAAAGTAGGAAGAAAACCAAGAGAGAATGATGTCTTAGAAGACAAGTCAATAAAATATTTCCAGAAGGAGAGAGTGAACAATGGTGTTAAACATTACTGAGAAGTCAAATAAAGGAATTGACTATTGGATTAGCAATGTGGACAATATAGGTCAAGAGAAGTTTTGGTGCTTGAAAGGGGCAAAAGCTTGATTAAAGGGAGGTTTAGAAAGAATGGTGGAATTGTGTTTAGAGATAGGAGTATTGATAACTCTTTAGAGGAATTGTTGTAAAGAAGAATGGAAGTATGAACATGTAGCTGGAGGGAAAAGTAGATGAGAGAAATAATATCATGTTTATATGCTGATAGCATGATCCAGTTAAGAGGAAAAATGATGTAGGAGAAAGAAAAGGGAGGAATATCTGGAATGATCTCTTGAATATTAAAAAGATTGGGATCTAGTGAGCAAGTAGAGAGGTTAGCCTTGGATAGGAAGATGGAGAATTCATCCCTGGTAACAGGAGAAAGGCAGCATAAAGGGGTCCAGATGCTGGTGGGTGGGTGGAGGTGT
>NW_005871086.1:7139626-7168248 GCF_000147115.1 Myotis lucifugus | reverse complement strand
CTTGTGGAAGTTCTCTTATGGTTGTTTCTATTTTCTCAGTTAAATAGCTATCAAGGTCAAGAGCTGAGAGTGAAGATGGGGGAGGAGGTGTTGGAAGTTTGAGGAGAAAATATGAAATCGTAGTCCTAGGATTTTAAATGAACTAGAGAAATGCTTCATGGTTGCTGAGCAGAATGAAGGACACACTTGAAATCAATAGTTGTGAATGTGATGAATTTAAAGAGATACTGGCCAGTGTGGATGATTGTTTTTTTTCTAGCTCCATTTAGTGGCATGGATTCTGATTGAGAGTAATATTTCTGCAAAGGAGGATCATGTTGTTTGTTCATATCTAACAACCAGCTACTAAAATAATTAAGAAATGATGAATTTGTGTAAATTATACTTCATTTAGCACTCTTAGAGAACGGGGGTGGTCTCTGGTTAATTGAATATTTTAGATAATTAAGTTCATTATGTCATACATGAACAAATTGTTATAGAATTAGAAGATGAAAAACTCCCTACTCTGACCATCACATATGCATTTTGGGATAGTAATAAGTGTCCAAATATCTAACAGCACCTCAGTGTCATTATTGTAAAAAGTTACAATTCCTGTATATCCCAGGGAAAGATCTGGTTATCTGAGTTTCCTGAAAGTTTGGGATCTGGATATATAATATTGACAATTGAAAATTGTAAAAATGAAAAGTTATGTCACTAAATGTAATAAGAATATCTTCATAGAAATCCACCTATTGTGTCTTGGTCATACCCATTATAGCATTGGAGTAACACTTTTTTTCTTCCTTGCCATTGCCTTTATCTTGGGTAGTGAAGTGACAAGATACTGTAATTAGATTCCAAATCTTTGGCAATGGCGAAGCCAGTGTCAGTGAGGGTGTCATTACCTAGGCTTACTTCATCTTTGCTGCAAAACAGACTGAATTCTCTCTCAGCTACTTGTGTTTTCTAGTAGCTCAAATTCCTTTTATATTTGTGAATCGGCTTTATATTATTCACTTATTTTAAAAACGAACTGTTTGATTGCATAATCAATACATATTCACTGAATATAATTTGAAAATATGGAAATAAAATAAAAATTATTATCTCATCACTTAGAGATGAACACAATTAACATACTGGAAAATTTTAATCTAATCTTTTTATCTCATACATATGTTTCTTTATAAAGTATAACTATCACGTTGTATCCTTTTTTAGGTAATATTTTATTTTCAGCTTCACTTATCCATTGCATTGTCTTTAAAATTACAAATTTTAATGACTACATAGTTGTCTATTATATGAATGGCCTATAATTTATTTAATGGCAGTTTGGTACTTTAGGATGTCTTTATTTATTTATTTATTTTTTATTTTTTAGGATGTTTTTAAATTTTAGATAACACCAGGTGAACATCCTTGAATATAAACCTGTTTATTTTCTTAAGGCAGATTCCTAAACATGGAATTATAAGGTCAAAGGGTGCAAACATTTTAAAAGTTATATGCAGATATTGCAGCTGCCTCCTAAAAGATCATGCTTTTTGCAGTCTCCCTGGAAGTGAACAAGGTGGCCCATTGCTCTGTACCCTTGAGAATTCCATCAGTCTTTATAGTACCTATTTGTACACCTTGCCTGTGATAGTTCTCAGCTGAGCTACTCATTCCCACCACCACCATCTTCTCCATGCTGCTGTCAGAGGTGTCTTTCCACATCACTGGAAGCGATTTGTTGCTTCTCTGATAAAAACCTTGGGTCCTCCTCAGTCCCAATAGGTTACATGGTAACACACAAGGTCCTTCCCTTTTCAGCCTCATTGACCACTCACTTCTAAGTGCTTTGATGAATCCATGTAGAATGTCTTTTTATTTACAAAACATACAATGCTCATTCATGCCTCCAAGCCTTTAGACATTATCACTCTGTCACATGTCCTCCCTGAAACTCCAATTCTTCTTTCAAGACACCAGGCAAAGGTCCCTGTTGGCGATGCTTCCCTGACCTGCCAGGGTGAGGTAGCTGTGCGTGTCACTGAGCTGCAGGCCCACAGCACTGGGTCCATGTCCCCACTACAGCGCTAATCATTTTGCCTAGCAATTATTTGCTTGCCTGTGTCCTTTGTTACACAAGGCAGAATATAAATACACACACCAATCAATGCATAAACACATGCTTATTCCCATTATTTCAGACTTCATGTTCTCAAAAGGCTACTGGGTGCTCTTTGTTGCTCACCTATATACAAATGGATTCGTCTTTTCACACAACTCCTCAGAAATGTTCCAAAAATGTTCTGTTCTCTCTTTTCAGTGACTTAGCCCTACAGTTTACTTACAATACAGAAGCCAGCGGAGGAGCTTTTCCTTAACTCTGTCTCCCCACCTTGGCATCTCTTTCAGGGCAGTTCAGTGGGTACTGCCCATGTCATGATGTGTGTGCGCGTGGTGCTTCTAGCTATGGATTTGCTGTCCTCGAGGCCCCTGCTCGTCTGCTTATAAACCACCTCCAGTGGAGCTTGGTCCACAAACTCAGCTGATAATCTCCTCTCTGATCTTTCTATGATGTAACTTAATTTCTGACTTGAAGCCCCATTCTGCCGATGTGGTTAAAAATATTAACTTTTTAATTTATTCAAAACTATATATTTTGCAAGCAACTTCTTTCTTTTTTAGGGTGCTCTTTCCCCTTGTGGAACTTGTTCAGTGGGGAGACTTGAGAATAGGGGAAGCATGATGATGGCAACAATTGTTCTCTTGGCCATTGGTCTGCTGGGTCACCATTGAGGAGTCTGTTTCCATGCTCCTTGGCATGTGGGCATCTTTGCTGAACTTTCCCCGAGGTCCTGTGTCCCTGGTCAGATCACATAGCCCTTGTCTCTCAGGTCTTGCCTTTTTCTGTGGGGCTCCTGAAAGCAGGGCCCCCATCTCTGCTCTGGGCATCCACAGGCAGCTTTCTCTCTATTTTCTCCTCCTGTTGTGGCTGTGAGAACTACGTTTCCCTTCACTTTCCTGCAAGAAACTTTAACAACACATGTCCTAATTTCTCCTAAGGGCTTAAGAGTTTGGGAGAACAACAACAAAAGAAGCTGAGAAGACTTTTGAGTAAGGATAGAGCTGACTGAATGCTTTAAATATAAGAAGGGAAAACTCAAAATAACATCTTAAATGCTATTCCCAATACAGTAAACAAAATGGAAGCAAGCAAGCAAACAAAAACCAGATTGTTCTCCACTCACCCCCATCCTCTTCACTATCAACCTACCTGAAAAAGCTGTCTCTGTATCCATTGTCCTCGCTCTGCCTTAGTCACGCCTGCAGCCACTTGCAACGTGTCTTTCACTTCTACCATCCCATTGACAACACTCTCCTGATCACCAACCCAACTGTTCGTCGTTTCTTCCTCCTTCCTTCCTAACTCCCTTTTCTCCCTTCCACCCCCCCTGCCTGTATTAAGAAGACTCTCCTTATCACCAGAGCACGCATTCCAAAACCCCAATGATGCCTGAAACCACAACTAGTACTGTGTATTTTTATGTATACTATGCATTTTTCCTATTCATACATATTTATGATAAAGTTTAATATCAATTAGGCACAGTATAAGACTGAAAACAATAACTAATAATAAAATAGAGCAATCATAACAACATATTGTAATAAAAGTTATGTGAACGTGACATTATTAAGTAAAATAGGGTCACTTGAGCACAAGCACTGTGATACCGGGACAGTCTAAGAAAACCAAGACGAATACTAAGTGACTAACAGGCGCATGGATAAGCTGGACAAAGGTATGCTTCACGCCCCAGGCAGGATGGAGAGGGATGGCACATGATTCCATCAAGCTACTTAGAATGGCATGAGATTTAAAACTGATGAGTTGTTTATTTCTGGAAGCTTCCGTTGAATATTGTCAGACTGTGGGCAATAGAAACCTTGAAAAGAAAAACTGTGGATAATGGGGGACTACTGTTCAGTGACAGGCACTGAGCTATGCACTGGAGACACAAGAATGAATTAGGCACTTGTTTTTTTAAATGTATCTTTATTGTTGAAAATTTTACAGGTGTCCTCCTTTTCCCCCCATTGACCCCTTCCACCCTGTTCCCACCCCCACCCGACACACACTTCTTGTTTTTTAGGAATTTAGGACCAGGTGAGGTAATAAGTGAGTACTGCACACACAAAAATCTGTTTCTTCTGTTTTTGATTCCAGAAAGGCTCTGGCCTCTTCCTGCCGAAGTTTACATTTCTAACTCCTCCTCCTTAAATGTCCTCTCCTTTTTCCACTGGCTCCTCTTAAATTTTCCACTCACTAAACTCCTTCCAACAGTTTGCCCTGGGTTTCTTCTCCCTAGGCTTACTCCATCAGAGAAGTTCTTTGTGTTCATGTGGATTAATCCTAAAATGGCATCTTTGGGTTGGCTGAACAAATTCACCTAGATATCCTCTTAACACCTCTCCTCTTCTGTTAATGACATCGCCACTCGTTTTCAGTAAAGTGTAAGACAGTTACCACCTTTTCTCTAATCTTAGCATCCAACCAATTGCCAATCAAAATGGTTCTTCCTCTCCAGGGTCTCTCTCATTCAGCCTTTCTTTTCCTTGCTCACCCTAGCATTTACCTGAAACCATTACAGCACTAAGAACTTTCTGCTTTGTTCTTCATCAGGCCTGGAACATAGATCTCTCCCCTAAACAACTACAAAATCCTGAAAACTTGATTCCCGGTCCCACACTTTTTAGGTATCAGAATAAACTTTAAAAAGTACCATATCTATAATCATTTCTCATTATATACCTATGCCAAATCATTATGCTGTACACCTTAAACTAATACAACGTTACATGAAAATTTAAGGTTCTTATGACCAATTCCAACGTGTGTGTGGGGGCAGTGGTTCCCCACACCATTAAGTCATTCCCCGACACCAGCTCAATTCTGACACTATCTACCTGGAGACAGCAGATCCCACAGTAAGGCTCAGTCCTATAAGACTGTTCCCCACACCACTTCAGACGCGACTGCAAGTCAGGTTGTCATCTGGATTTCTGACTGACTGGCTATTTATTGTAGGTTCCAATGACTTCCTTCTTTAGGTTTGATTAATTTGCACTCACAGAACTCATGGAAATATTTTATTTATTAGATTACTAGTTTCTTATAAGAGGATATAACAGCCAGTTATATCCTTTCTTATCAAAGGTAAATGCTAGGCAAACTGCAGCTTGCGAGCCACATGCGGCTCTTTGGCCCTTTGAGTGTGGGTCTTCCACAAGATAAGCATGGTGCTTTCAAGGCATAAAGCTTCCTGGCCTTCTCCGGGTAGCCACTGTCCCTGAATCTCTACCTGTTCACCAACCCTGATGCTCTCCAAACCCGATCCTTTTGGGGTGTTAAAGGCTTCATTACACAGGCATGGTTGATTAAACCATTAGCCATTGGTGACTGAACTCCGTCTCCAGCCCTTCTCTCCTCCCTGGATGTTGGGGTTGGGGGAATGGGAGATGTGGGACTGAAAGTTCCAATTTTCCAATCACATGGTTGGTTACCCTGGCAACCAACCTCCATCCATAGGAGTAATCCGAAAGTCACCTCATTAACAAAACAAAAGACACCATTGTCACTTTCAGTTAATCACAATGATTTTAGGAACTCTATGCCAGTAACAGAAATGAAGACCAAATATAAATATCTTATTGTAAACCACAATATCACACAATTACCCTATATAATAAAGGCCAGCGACCATAACAGCATAATGACCAGAATGACCTATTGACCAATCGCTATGAGGTGCATTGACCACCTCTCGGTCCCTCCTCCCAGCCCACAGGCTCTGATCGCCAGATGGCCAACAGGGAACCATGGGGAACTGGGGTGGGTGGCAGCGAGGCGGGACTGGGGACTGGCAGGCTAGCGGAAGATGGCCTTGATCGTGGGCTAGGCCTAGGGACCCTACCCCTGCACGATTTCATGCACTGGGCCTCTAGTATCTCAATGAAATGGGGGTAGGGAGGGGGAAGTAGCACATCTATCTTATCATTTCCTTATCCCAAATTCTTCATTGTCAATTGAAGTTTATTTTTTTTACCCAGCATTCAGTGCCTCTATGATATAGTCCAAATTCATGTTTCTAGTTTTATCTCCAAGTAGATCCTTATGAATATCTGATATTGCAGCATACATTGTTCCTCATACCAGATATATTGTCAAAATGCCTTTGCTGGTACTTTTATTCCTAGAATATGCTACTGCCTATTTCTACTTGTGACAATCTTAGCCTTTAAAAAAATTTTTTTTCAAAAGTTTTAGTCTATGAAGCTATTCATTCTCCCTAATAGATGTTGTCTTGTCTGCCTTTGATTTCCCAGAGCACTTTGTCTGAAACTCTTGCATGGTTGTTATCTTACTCTTCCCTGTATTATGGCTGTTTTTACTTCTCTTACCTCCTTGTTAAACTTTAATCTCCTCAGAGATGGTGCCTTTTCTTACCAATATTGTGGATTGAACAGTGCTTATCATTGTCTTCTATGTAGAGAGACCCAGTATCTATTCTTTCTTCATCCTGAGTAACAGAACTTCTGTTTTTTTTCAGGGTGATAATGTGCCCAGCTAAAAATACTTACTCTCCAAATTCTCTTGCAGTCAGGTGGCTAAATGAGTCAGTTCTATACAAGGAAATGAAAGCCGAGGGTTTCTGGTTTTCTGAATATAGGCACCACACTCCTTTCTGCTTTGGTCTTCATGCCTGCACATGAACCTGAAGGCCATTAAGCTAGTCTTATGGTCATTATGGAAACATCTTCAGGGTGAAGATTAAAACATTCAACAAGTATTTACTGAACACCTACTATGGTACCAGGCACTATTTTAGATGCTCCCGAAAGTGGCAGAGCAGAAGGGTAGAAAGAGTCTGGAGCCCAGATGGCATCATTAAACATTGAAACAACTTTAACTGCCTCCCCCTACACTTCATGAATCCCCTTAGTTTTTAGCTGCCTTTCCTCAGTTTTATTATTTTCTGTTATTTTTAGCTGAATGCATTTCTTATTCATATGGTGCTGTTTACTTTTTTAAAGCCTAGAATTTTAAGTGAGGGTGATTTCTTATTTTTCTATTGAAATAATCACATGGATTTTCTCCTTTATTCTATTAATCATTATTCAGTTTGAAATATTTACCAACTTTGCATTCCTGTTATAATTCCTCCTTGATTGAGATGTAATTATCCTTATTCTATACCCATAGGTTCAATTTGCTGATTTTGTTAGGGATTTTTGCATTATGTTGGAGAGATGTTGGCCTGTAGTTTTTCTTCCTTGAAATGTTAGTGCCAAATTTGGTATCAAGCTTATGCTGGCCTTATAAAATGAGTTGGGAAGTAGTCCTTTTTTATTATCAAAAAGAGTGTGCATGAGGTTCTTCTTATTTCTTTCAACATTTGGAAGAATTTACTCGTGAAGCATCTGGACTTGGAGTTTTAAGTATGGATTCAATTTCTTTGATACCCACAGAACTATTAAGAGTTTCTGTTTATTTTTTAGTCATATTTGGTAAATTGTGTTTTTCAAGAAATTTGTCCATTTCATTCTAATTCATTTATTATCTATTTATTATCTTTTTATATATGGTATTAACAACTTATATTTTCTTGCTGTTTTTTTCTTGATTAATCTTTCTTGGGGTTTATCAATTTTTAAATTTGTTTTCAAAGAGCCATCTTTTGCTTCTGTTAATTTTCTCTAGTGTATGTTTGCTTTCTATTTTATTGATTTCTGCTCTTATTTCCTTTGAGTTTAATATGCTGGGGTTTTTTTTCAGCCTAGTTTCTTGAGATGGAAGCTTATATCCTTGATATTTAGTCTTTCTAATATATGCATTGAAAGTTATATATTTTCTTTTCAGCACTGCTTCAGCTGCATACCACAAGTATTCACATGTGAAATCTTCATTTTCACTTAGTTTCCATTGTGATTTCTGGGATATTTTGGTTAATTTTCTGTTATTGATTTCTAGGTTAATTTCACTGTGGTCCAAGAATTTACTCTGTGTGATTGTATCCTCTGAAATTTGTTGAGACTTTCTTTATGGCCCAGTATAAACTCTATTTTAGCAAATATTCAATGTGCAAATGTAAAGAATTTGTATTACAAAATCATTGGTTTTACATGTATAGTATTATATATATAAAGTTTCTAATCATTTTGTTAAAATCTCATATATCCTTACTGATTTTCTTACCTGCTTAGTCTATCAGTTACTGAAAGAAACACGTTGAAATTGTTAGTTGTTATTGTGAATTTGACTATTTGCTTTATACATTTGAGCTGTTATTAAATGCATAGAAATTTTTTATTTTCTGTTGAATTGACACTTCTATGGATATAAAATATTCCTCCTTATTTCCAGTCATACTTCTTGCCTTAGAGTCTTCTTAATCTGATATTATCATACAATGCCAATTTTCTTTTGCGTAAACTGGCATGATATATCTTTTCAGTCTTTTTACTCTTAACTTTTCTGTGTCTTTATATTTAAATATGTCTTTTGATAGACTCAGGTTTGAATCCCAGTTCTTCTGCCCCTAATTAGCTAAAGCTAAACCTCTTGCCTATAAAATGAAAAAAGTATATATATACTAAAATAGTTACTATTACTAGTAACTATTCTATTTAATAGATACACAACCTATCTTTTAAAATACAGATATTTAGCCAAAACCGGTTTGGTTCAGTGGATAGAGCGTCGGCCTGCGGACTGAAGGGTCCTGGGTTCGATTCCGGTCGGGGGCATGTGCCTGGGTTGCGGGCACATCCCCAGTGGGAGATGTGCATGAGGCAGCTGATCGATGTTTCTCTCTCATCAATGTTTCTGTCTCTCTCCCTTCCTCTCTGTGAAAAATCAATAAAATATATTTTAAAAAAATAAAAATAAAATAAAATACAGATATTTAGGCTTTCTATTATTTTTCTTGTCAAAAATAAAAACTATATTTCCAAATTGAATAGTTATCACTTATAAACATAAGTAATAAGAACAAATAAAGAGTTAAGAACTATCACAGTCATTATTGCTATGGAATCTCTCTCTCTGATGTGTATAAAAAGCCTTCAATTATTTCTACTTGTTCAAGGTTTCCAAAGGCAATGAGCAAAGCCTGCACACATTTACTTAGAGCCTGAACAAGAGAAGTAATCTGTCTGGGCATTTTTTAAAAAAATTCTTTATTGTTTAAAATATTACATATGTCTCCTTTTCCCCCATTGACCTGAGTCTCCAGTAATGATTCACAAAATCATTATGGGAGCTACTATTTTGTCACATTTAGGAGGTGGTAATTGAAAGGTCCAATGGACCAATTGATTTAAAAAACATCTGTGATTGAAACCCAGAAGTCAGGAAACAAATCAGGAAGCTATTGTGGCCAACACCTCCCAGGAAGCTGGACACTGTGTACTGGAATGCAGAAACGCCTATATCTGCACAGCTTTCCTTGTCCATAGAAAACAACCACAATGGAATATGGCTTCTCCTTCATTTTCACCTTCTAATCTTTAAGTGATTGCATCTGATTGATGAAGCCTCTTTCACACCCAGAATCTGAAAAATGTAATTTTTAGCTCTGTAGGTTTTGCTAGACAAAGGAAGTTGGGATAAGAATGGATACAGAATACAACTCAATCATCAAACATACCAGGTGAAGATGAGGTAGGAGTAGGAGAGTCAGATGGGGACTGTGAGTGAAAAGGAGGCAAAATAATACAGAGATGTCGGGGAATTTCTGGGAAGACTGGATAGGAGAAACAACTAAAGATGAATCTGGAGGGGATTATCATCCAAATGATAAGAATAAACTGAGAGAAAGTGGCAGAAGGGAGAAATATTAAACATAAACAGACTAACCAAGAAGTTATGACATTACTCAAAGCAGATGACAATGGTGGCCTGAATGAATTAAGGCTACAGTGAGAGAAATGAAGGGAAGAGACAATTTTGGAAGCTAGTTAACATATCACGATCATATTTATCACATACTTTCTCTTTTAATGGTGATATTTTTCTCTCCCTGGAATGCTGCTTTGTTCTAGTTTTTTGCTTGTTTTAATACAAAGCTTATAGAATGTATTATTCTAAACCCTGGGGATTCTCCATTTACTGAGCATCTGTAGCACTTGTGGTTAATGCTGTTTCTATCCTCCTATAGTTTCATATGTCGGTTGCCTTCCCAGTTAGAAAGAAGCTTTTAAAGAGTGGAGGTCGCCTGACTGGTTTGGCCCAGTGGATAGAGCATCGGCCTGCGGACTGAAGGGTTCCAGGTTTGATTCAGTCAAGGGCATGTACCTTGGTTGCGGGCACATCCCCAGTAGGGGGCGTGCAGGAGGCAGCTGACCGATGTTTCTCTCTCATTGATGTTTCTGACTCTCTATCCCTCTCCCTTCCTCTCTGTAAAAAATCAATAAAGTATATTTAAAAAAAATAAAGAGTGGAGGTCATGTTTTATACCTACTTGATGTAATAAGATATAATGTTGGAAATTTTTTACTAAGGCACCTAGAGTCGATAGATACATTTCCTGAAGAGAGTCCAGATAAAAATGGAAAGTTTCAGTCTCAGAACCAATTATGCGACTAAAACCTCTTGCTACATCAAGTGTCTAATGGAATAGGATTGAGGAAGGATTTTAAAGAATATTTTTTGGAGAGAGTTGGGCTGGGATTCTAACTCTACCCCGGGGGGGCGGGGGGCGCAGAATAAGCTACCTTCACATATTTTAAGCCTCCTGCAAGGGACTTAAGAGCACTCACTGAACCTAATATGAAATTAGGATATGAAGACCAGTGTTTTCCTCCTGTGAAACCTAAAAGGCAGCAGGCAGGCTGGTTTGCTTTAGATGGATGAAGTGGAGGAGTGTGCATGAGTCATATCCAGGGAATCTCAGATGAGAAGTCCTCAGTAATGGGGCTCTTTCTAAGAATCCACAAAATAGCTCATAAGAATCAGTGTTATTTGCTAGAGAGTGCAGGAGCATTTTACAAATGTAGTAATTAGGTGAGAGTTTTCCTGTCTACCCCAGTCTCTCCTGTCTTCTCCCAATATTCTCTGGCCTTGGAAGAATGGATCACAACCAGATTTGCAAAATAGCAAAAGGAAGGTACAAGAAAGAAGGATTCCCCTTCTATCCAACCATTTTCCTGACTTCCCACACAGCAAAAATTTTACAGGAGGATGGGAGGGAAGATTTTGAATACCAAATCTGGTTTGAAGTTTTTACTATTGTGTGTAATTGGATAATTACACTTGGAGTGCGGGAAACGAGTTAAGTCGGCTCGCGTGAATTGCGCGTACTCCGCAGGAGCCGTCTTTAACTCGGTTCATATAGATTTGCGGTGGAGTGCGGGAAACGTGTAAACTCAGGCCGATTGTAACTGCGTATTACCAAATATTTGTTTGTAATCCACCCTTTTGGTGGATGGAACAAAACCAAAAGACAGAGCCATCTTATATTTTGGCGGGAAATTCACCCGCACTCCAAGTGTTAACTATGAACTTGAGATCATCTTTGCAACATGAAAGAACAGTTAGTTTTTTAAAAATTACCCGGTAATCAGAAGAGTCATGGGATTTTTGAGTTTTTGTCCAATTCGGAGGAATAATGTTCTCTATCAATTAACCCTGAAAGGGAGACTGGGAGACGATATAAAGTTAGTGGGTGATTATACCCCATGAATCCTGTCTGGTAAAACCTTCTGGTGCAATCTGAGCACTGAGTGGAAAAGGCGGCGTAGTGTGGTACGAGAGGCTTCTGCAACATCTTGCTGCTCTGTGACCTTGGGAACCGCATCTAATTCCTACACATTGTGGTTTTCTAATCTGCAAAATAAGGTGAATACATAATAGCTGTCTTCTTTACTTCACAGTATTGTTGGGAAGATCCAATAAGATCACACACTTGAGAATGTTTTAAATTCTAATAGGCACTCAAAATCAACTAAAGACTTGATGATGAATGTACCTTGACTGGATGGTCCCCTTTGGCCCATGAAATGAAACATCCTAAACCCATAGCCAAATAAGGACGACTAAAGAAGAGAGAGTGAACTCCAGAGAAGGCTAGTCCACAGAAGCCCGAGGGGCCCATTCCTGTTCCTAACACTACCAGGATCATCTGTTGTGCGGGCGGATTCTTCGTGTTTTATCACTGCTTATAAAAGCCATTGACAAGTTATCTCTAAGGAAAGTTTTCTTCCCTCATCAGTTTTCAGCACTTTCTCTAGCAGGAGAGTTGAACTACTGCCCAATTACCTAGAAACTAAAGTGAACCCAAGAGAGTCAGCGAATTACTAAGAAAATCATTTGCAGAGGGAGGCTACGTTGATGTAGAAGGTTGATTGAAAAAGTGTCTTGATTCGTTTCATAGAAGGGCTGGGAGGGTAAAAGAGAGCACGAGGAAGAGGCTGAAGGACGACTTTGTCAGCAACAAGGAAAAGAGCATGAGCATTTCACAGACTACACAATATATGTTGGTGGCTATGGCGTGGGGTCTTCTTGACAAAGCCACTAGGAAACTGGCTGCTACTAATTGAAAATGGTGCTACCAGTGCATGGATGTGGCAATGTTCTATTGTGCTGTACAGAATAACAAAAATAGTGGCATTTGTGAAGGAAAATGGACTATGAAATCTAAGGGATGTTTGAGTTTCTGCAGGAATCCATTGTGTTTCTCCCTCTCCCCAGACTATTTCAAATTCATCATCAGCTTCTTGAAATTAGAGTCGATGGTTTCCACCACCTGTCCACCACACCATGTCTGTCGGCTTCTTCTGTGAGTGGTGCCATTTAAAAATATAAACCACCTCCAATTGCTTCTTCAGAGCTTATGCTCTAAAATAAACTTAGCATTCATAGACAAGTAAGAGAATAAATACTGTGTGTATCAGAGTGGATCAAGGAGTGGAAATGACGCATAGAAAGCCTATTAATTATCATGTGTTCAGATGTTAAAAGTGGGGGAGGGTTGGAGGGCAGTACAAGGGAGCTATTTTAGTTATTGGACAGATGAGATGTTACCTACAGTCAAAAGAGAAAAATACTCTTTAATCATAATATTTAAACAGTATCTAACAGTAATGAAAAAAGGACTATAAATAAGTTAGCTCTTCCAACTAGGAAAAGAGGGAGAGAAAGTAGAATTAAGTTGAAGTGTTTTATCTTTTATGGCAGGCAGTCAAAAGATACTAACATTGACAAGTCAAGAAACAGAAGTGTAACATATTTTTTTATAGCTGTGGGAGTGACTATCATTCGTTATAAACACAGGAGCAGTGGCTTCCCCAGGGGACTGATGCAGGGCTTTGGGGGGCACCAGGGAGCAAAATGTACAGAGGAAGTATGCTCTGCCAACCCCCCACCATCACCCCTCCACCCCCTGCCCAGGTCAATGGGAACAACTCTCCTTCCTATCTGTTTTATATCTTGGGTTACAGCGAACTATTTTGCTGGGGAAAACAAGTTTCTATGCTTTTAAAGTGTTTGGAAAACATCATCTAAGGACAAGATACAGCTATTAAAAGGTTTGGCTTAAAAATCTAAATTCTGGCAGGGCCAAAGTAATTATAGAGACAGGTAAGGGGCTTTTATAATAGAATGCATAGCTTTTGAAAACGGATCCTCTTCCACCCACGAATTGCCCGTAAAACCATGATTTCCCACCTACTCAGGCCATAGCTTATTGAACCAAGAGTGAAGAGCTCACAGAAGTTTGGTTATTTTACTTTTGGGTTCTTAGGTCCTAGACCCTGGGATGTGAACTGAGTTGACCTATACTTAGGAGCTGTGGTGTGGCTGTCGTTGTCATTTTCAGGGAAACAAGGAAGAAGCAAAGAGGAGATGAGGCAGTATTACAGCTCCAGGGGAAAAGATTTTTCCCTCCTTGGCATTACATAGTCCCCCATCCCCATCCCCTGTGAAACCACTGAATTCCACTATCCTAGATCCTTCCAATAAAACCCTCATTCTATTTGTCAAGTGTCCTTGGAACTGAAAAGAAGAGAAAATAAAAGAAGAAAGGCTTGACTAAGATACAGAAGAAAATGCACTGGGGAGAGACGATGGGGCTCCCTGAAAGGTTTTTTCAGGGACATATTGATGTGTAAATACTATGAGAAGCATTTAATTTCTAACTCTTAGTAGGAGGAGATTGTCTCTACCTTCCAAAAAGGTTTCCTCAGTATTGATGATCCTTAGCCCTATGGGTTGCTCTACCTCACTTCCCCCTGAAATCTTACAAGTGAACTTCGGAGTAAGCAGTCTCAGGGTATGACCCATTCACAAGCAGGCTCCAGACTTTGCAGCCTTTGGATGACACTACACCTTAAATAATGTATTAAGCACAAAATGTCAAGAAATAAAAAGAGTTTGATATTGTTGACAAAAATTCTCAACTCTTTTGACTCTTGCTCCTTTTCCTTTGCTTCCCTCCAAGAAGACAAATCCATGGCCCCCTCTTCCAGCTTCTTGCCATACTTTCCTGTCTTCTTGCCTTTGTTTAAGCTTCTCTATCTTTGAAATGCCTTTCTTCTTATTCCTTCTCTACCTGGTGAACTCATTTCATTGTGCGATTTTCCCAAACAGCCCTTCCTCTAAATCAGCAGTTCTCAACCTGTGGGTTGCGACCCCTTTGGGGGCCGAATGACCCTTTCACAGGGGTCGCCTAAATACATCCTGCATATCAGATATTTACAGTACAATTCATAACAGTAGCAGAATTACAGTTATGAAGTAGCAACGAAAATAATTTTATGGTTGGGGGTCACCACAATATGAGGAACTGTATTAAAGGGTCGCGGCATTAAGAAGGTTGAGAACCACTGTTCTAAATAGAATTGATTGTTATTACATCCTTACACCTTATCTTGAAACTATTTTTAAAAAGTCCTCACCTGAGGACGTTTATTGATTTTAAAGAGAGGGAGGGAGAGAGAAACATTGATGTGAGAAATATCAATTGATTGCCTCTCGTATGGGCCCCAACTTGGACTGAACCTATTTTAATGTCAGCTCTTATCAAATTGCATTACTGCTAGTTGTTTTTATAATGGTGGTTTCTGCTAGATTAATCCAATCCTATCTAATAAAGAGGGATTATGCAAATTGACCATCACACTGTCACAAAGATGGCGGTGCCCAGTCCCCTCAGCTCCACTGGAGTCCCACAGTCCTTTCAGCCCAGCCCAGAGGGGGGCGGGTGGACGGCTGGCACACAGAGTGGCAGGACCCACCCTCAGCCCCCCAGCCGCCCAGGGCCTGCCTGAGGTGCAGGCAAGCCTCAGATGGTGTCTGCCCAGCCACACAGAGCCACCCAAAGCTCAGGTAACCAGGGCCAGCTGAGGCTTGCACTGCCAGCAGTGGCAGCAACAGAGGTGTGATGGGGGCGTCACCTTCCCCTGATTGCTGGGTCGCCTCCCGCCCCTGAGGGCCCCCGGACTGTGAGAGGGGGCAGACCGGGCTGAGGGATCCCCCCCTCCAGTGCATGAATTTTCATGCACCGGGCCTCTAGTAAACATATAATAAGTAACCATGTGTGCCAGGCCTTGGGTTAAGCAACACAAAAATGAATTGTATTCTCTTTGCCTTTCTGTGCTTTAGGAGCTTCTACCATAGCGGGGATGATACACAGAACATTACAATATCCCTGGATAGATGCTACATAGATATATAATGCTAAGGGAAATTTGCTTAGGGCTATTGTTTAAGATAAGAATAATTAATTTTTGGATGTTAAATTTATCCTGAATTGTTTAGGGAAGCTGGATTATTTCGGGAAACAGCTAACCTTTGTCAAAATGCTCTTTCAGAAAAGTCTTAGTATTCAATATGGTTGAAGACAATATTCTGGCTAACATCAACTATTGGTCACCTACAGAATGGCTATTGTTAATGATGTAGTGAGCTGTGTAGAACTTTCTATTTTGTGCTGCCTCTAAAACTTTGGGTGCATTCCTATGACTTCCAGTTTAAAATTCCCAGGTGTAGCAGGAAAAAAAATACTGGAATTTGATTTCATTATATGTGGGTTTATTATTTAAGTGGCTAAGTTACTTGCTTTCTCTGAGTATCAATTTCTTTGTAAAATGAGGATTAAAAATAAACACCTCACATGATTGTGTGGATGATTGGATAAGATAATGCATGTAAAGCACTTAGCCCAGTGTGGGGTACATAAAAAGAATCCAGTAAATGTTGGTTTCTCTGTATCCACTTTCAAAAATTAAAAAAAGAACAGGTTGGTTTAGAGCCAGAGGGAAAATGCCAGAAGATTTTTGGAACAGATATCAGCTGCTTGCTCTTCTTTTGATCTGGTGAGTGGTATCATTCCACAGCTTGTTGGGCTTGTCCAGCAGCTGAAGAGTTAATTTTCAACCCCAATTCCCTCTCTCCGTTTAGACTCAGGCCACTTGTCAGAGTTTTCTGAGTCCAGGGTGAGCAAAATTCATGGTCCTCTTCCCCTGTGCTAACCGGCCGAGGCTGGTGCTGGAGGAGTGCTCCTGATTTCTCTCCCTCTCAACACCACCCAAGGCCGCATGGAGAAGAGAAAGAAAGTTGTTCCATGGGCAGCTCAGTAAATATTTCAGGGCTGGGTAGAGTTTAAAGACTTGTAAAATGAAAGAGGAAGGGCTTTCTGATTCGTGTCTGGCTCCCTCAAGCCTTGAGCAATCTGTTCCTGTTTAAAACAAAAAGCAAAACATGTTTCCTCAAACTGGTTTAAGAGAATTGTGATGACTAAGGCAGTATATTAATTTTAGCTGTCACAGGAGGCATGGATTCCTAGATTTGAAAAAAAAAAAAGGTCTCCTGTATTTTTAAAAATACTGTTGATTCCTTCCTAGGAATTCTTGAAAAAAAAATTCTCTTTTGGACATTAAGCTATCAGGGGAGAAGCTCTCAATTCTGAAAACTTTCTTTGTTCAATAAGATTAGAAAAGTTTATTGAGAATAGCATAGATCTGCACAGATGGTTGAGCAAGGGACAAATGCAAATTACATTCATTCAAACAATAAATAATCACTAAGCACCTATTGTGTACCACACAGACTGTGGATGTGATTCTGGGTTAAAAAAAGCTAAACAAGATGTTCCTGATTCCTCATGTTTCTTAACCTAGGGGGCTGCAGATAAGTAAACACATCGTTACAATACAGCGTGATAAAGGCCGGACAATAAAAGAACAAGGTGGTATGGGAGAAGACTCAGAGACCCAAAGCATGAGCAGAATTTAGCCAGATGAAGAGAGCTGAGGATGTAGAGTGTTCTAGGCAGAGGGTCCAGCATATCTTAAGGCTTAGAAATAAGAAAGAGTGGAGTAGGTATGAGGAATGAAACTCATTTCAGTATATCTGGATCACAAATGTAGCAGGAGGAATAGGTGGAGATGAGGTTGGCAGGATACCCATTCTCTTCCTTTCAGCAGCTGGTTTTAGGATTGAGAGGAAGGTAAAAATCCCTGGAAATGTTGGGCCCAAGCCATGAGCTCCAACCAAATCTTGCCAAGAGAGATGTGTAACATGCTTTCTCCCCGCCCCCCCCCCGGGGTTTGCTAATGTTTCATGTGTGAATAGTTTCCACAGGAAACTCAGGGGACGCTTGATGGAGCCAGTTAGGTATTCCTCGGCTTGTTTGCTGCATATCAGGACATCATCTCCAGTCTCAACTGCTGGGATGTTGGCACCCTTGGCTGATGGAACCCACTGTTTAATGTATCAACTAATAAATAGAAGATGAGGGGACTGTGATGGGAATGGGCCCTAGATACAAGGGGTGGTGAGAGATAACAATCAATTGTCTTTGCTTGTCTGTATGAATCGAGATACGAGGAGGCAAGAAAATACTGGAAGAATAGGTCTGAATGACGACTTAACTCAAATGCTGATTGGAACCACTGGCCATGTTAATACTTGCTCCTTAAAAACATAGCCAGGAACACAGTTCTGTATTCTTCTTAGAACACTCATAAATAGTCATCTTAAAGATCATCATGAAATCAGAGAATTAAAAAAAAACTTCAGAGATGATTTGGTTCAATGCTTTCATTTTGGGGATGAAGAATCTCTGTTCCAGACATCCAAAGTGGGGCATCCAGTCTGGCTTCTGCCTCAGGGCTTTTACACTCGCCGTTCCCTCTGTCTTCTTGTTATTCAGGACTCTAGTTAGTATTTACTGAAGTCCCTAATTAAAACAGCTTCTGACCAATTTTTCTTAATATCCTTACTTGTTTTATTGCATATACATTTTCTGAAATATTTTATTTTCTTGTTTATTGACTGTCTCTTTCACTAGAATTTAAGTAAATATTTGTCTTAATCATTGCTGTGTTCTTAGCATTTAGAACAGTGCCAGGAACATAATGGGACTGAATACATAAGCATTTTTAAATTTATGAATGAATGAAAAGTAGGACTTGGGTCTGCTGGTCATTGACCTTTCTTTTACTCTGGTGCTTCTCAAATTTTAATGTGCATACGGATTACCTGGAGATCCTGTTAAAATGCAAATTTGATAGAGAATGTCTTGAATTCTGAGATTCTGCATTTCGATGCCAGTGATTGAGGTCCATGGACCACATTCCAAGTACTGGGCTGCAGCTGTGTTCCTGAAGCAAAACCATTGCCAGAAATATTTTATAGTCTACTTCAGTACATATGGTTTAGTCTTAAATTTTTCTCTAAACAAGGAGTAGGAAGTTAAGCTGCATTTTGTTAAGATCTTATTATAAAAATTTGCAAACAAAGAAAAGTTGAAAGATTTTTTACAGTGAACCCACCACCTAGACATTGTAGTCCCATTAACATTATATTGTTCTTGCTTTTCACATGTTGGTCCAATTATCATCTTTCTGGCCAACCTCGGTCTACATTGGCTTTGATACATTTCAAAGTGAGCTGCACACAGCAGTGCATTTCATCCAAAATACTTTTAAGCTGCATTTAAAAATGTGACTCTCTTCCTGGTTGGTGACCAAACTGTGAAGGTTATTCAGGAAGCCTTTTCAGCTGGCCCCATCTGTCACTTTTCCTACCCACATTCTTTTTTTAAATTTTTTTAACCAGTATTTTGTTGTTGTTGTTGCTATTTATTACAGATGTCCCCAATTGCCCGTCCCCCTTTTTGGCGCCCCCCTCCCCAATCCTGGCCTTTATCACATTGCTGTGTGTGTCCATGGGCTATGCATACATGCACATATGTCTTTGGGCTAATCTCTTCCAGTCCTCCCCTCCCCCCCACCTCGCTGAGAACTGTCTGTTTGTTCCATGTATCCATGCCTCTGTCTACGCCTACCCACATTGTTGCTCCTGGCCTCTTCCTGCCAGAGGACACGGAAGTTAGTGATCTTGGAAATGTTAGACACATTCCAGGTCTTTTGAAGGCATCACATTATGATTTTAAACCCAAACCAAGTTTGCCTATGGGGATAATTTAAATTATTCTGCAAAGAATAGAATCGAAAGAAATAATTTATTTTTGGCTCCTGGCATTTTTGATAAAACTGAATGAAGGCTGTGAAGTTTAAGATTTTCCTTTTAGACTAACAATTTCTTGAGGGCAGGAACCATTTCTTTCTTGCTTTTTCAAAAAATATATTTTTATTGATTTCAGAGAGGAAGGGAGAGGGAGAGAAAGATAGAAACATCAATAATGAGAGAGAATCATTGATCGGCTGCCTCCTGCATGCTCCCTACTGGGGATTGAGCCCACAACCCAGGCATATGCCCTTGACAGGAATTGAACTTGGGACCCTTCAGTTTGCAGGCTGACACTCTATCCACTGAGCCAAACTGGCTAGGGCTGGAACCATTTCTTAATCATCATTGTATTCCTAGGGCCCAGTACAGTCTCTTGGGCATAATAAGTGCTGTGTCTGCTGAATGGATGAGTGAATAAATGAGTGAATATTCAAATATAATAGCAATTTCCCTACTTAATCTTTAATTGTCAGTGTCAGTCCCTGCCAGACCCATCCCAATCCAGAGCAGAGTTTCTCCCCCTCCATTCTATTGATATTTTGGGCCAGACCTTCTTGGTTGTGGAAAGCTGTCCCGTCATTGTAGGATGTTTCGAAGCATCCCAGGCCTCTACTAACTAGATACCAGTAGCAATCTTTCCAGTCATGACAATCAAAAATGTCTGCAGACATTGTCAAATGTCATTTGGGGTCCAAAATTGCCTGTGTTTGAGAACTGCTGAGTTATAGAAATTGAAACCTCACAACTTGAGGCTAGCTCTGCTCAACCTCTGGGCTGAGAATAATCAAGCCGGAATATATATTGAATCAGAAAAATACTTTTATTTCCTAGGATTCATGTTAGAATTGAGAAATAGTCTGTGGCCTACATGCTTAAAATGTCTTGGATGAACCCTGAGTGCCCTTCCTACCTCAGTATTTTCTCCCAGGCCCCATTGCGTGCACTCAGTCTTTATGGCTGGCTTCTGCCTTAGTTTCTGGTCTGTACTCTAGTCTATGCTGGGATTCAAGCACAGTCCTAATCCCTGGTTCCTTGATTGAGCAGCTAATTCCTTGTCAGCTTCTTTCCCTATGGGTTGGATCTTGATCACTGCACAAGTCATTGTTGCCTGAGTTGCTATTTAAATCCAGATGTTCTCACCATCTTGGGGCTCTAACTGTGCAACTGCTTTGACTTTGTGTTACTGCTGCCTAATGAACTCTGTTGGGGTTCCCTGCCCTCAAACAGGTCCATGGATGTCAGCACCACCTTGACTCTGACTTGAGCTTTCTAGATCCCTTGGAACAAGGTAATTGACACCACTGGCACCTTCTTTGAAGCTAGCCCTACTTTTTGCTTAGTTTCTCTTGCCCCGGGGCCATCAGTCCTGGCCTCTTAACCTTTCTTTGCTTAGTCACTGAAAATTCTAATTGTTGGTCTAATGTGTTTCTCTCCTCATCATGGACCAACTGTTCAACAACTTCAGGGTGAGCTTCCAGCCTGCTTGACTTTTCTGGTTCTGTTAATCACATTATCCCACCTTCAATGGCACCTCTTTTGTCTGCTGCTCCCGACCACAGAAAGCTGCTAAAGAAAGACTCATAATTAAACCCAAATGACCAACAAAAATACTTCTATTTCCTCCTTGATCATGGTACATCAACCCCATTGCATGTTCTTCCTCTATTACCTGCCTAACTCTATCCCCTAATGATTGTTTCAAATGCATTTCTTTCTCTATAAACCCCCAAGCTCTTGTTCTTTACCACTGCAGAAATACTGGCAATCTTGCCTTTCTTAAGCAAGATTAAGACTATTATCTACCTGCACCTTAACATATCCATGATTCTTCCTTCCAGGCTCAGCTAAGAAATACCCTTTCTGGGAGATCAGAAAAACAATCCCATTTACCATCGCACCAAAAAAATTAAGATACCTAGGAATAAACTTAACTAAAGAGGTTAAAGACCTCTACTCAGAAAACTACAGGACGTTGAAAAAAGAGATAGAGGAAGACATAAACAGATGGAAGAACATACCATGTTCTTGGATTGGTAGAATCAACATCATTAAAATGTCCATACTACCCAAAGCAATCTATAAATTCAACGCACTTCCCATTAAAATACCAATGGCCTTCTTCAAAGATCTAGATCGAACTCTCCAAAAATTCATCTGGAATAAAAAAAGACCCCGAATAGCTGCAGCGATCCTGAGAAAGAACAAAGTAGGTGGGATCTCAATGCCAGATATCAAGCTGTATTACAAAGTCACTGTTCTCAAAACTGCCTGGTACTGGCACAAGAACAGACATATAGATCAGTGGAATAGAATAGAGAGTCCAGAAATTAGCCCGAACCAATATGCTCAATTAATTTTTGACAAAGGAGGCATGAACATACAATGGAGCCAAGATAGTCTCTTCAATAAATGGTGTTGGGAAAATTGGACAGACATATGCAAGAAAATGAAACTAGACCACCAACTTACACCATACACAAGAATAAACTCAAAATGGATAAAGGACTTAAATGTACGACAGGAAACCATAAAAATTCTAGAAGAATACAAAGGCAACAAAATCTCAGACATATGCCAAAACAATTTCTTCACTGATACAGCTCCTAGGGCAGTTGAAACTAAAGAGAAAATGAACAAATGGGACTACATCAAAATAAAAAGCTTCTGCACAGCAAAAGAAACCATCAACAAAACAACAAGAAAACCCACCTCGTGGGAAAACATATTTGCCAACGTCATATCTGATAAGGGCTTAATCTCCAAAATTTATAGGGAACTCATACAACTTAACAAAAAGAAGATAAACAATCCAATCAAAAAATGGGCAAAGGATCTAAATAGACACCTTTCAAAAGAGGACATTCAGAAAGCCAAGAGACATATGAAAACATGCTCAAAGTCACTAATCATCCGAGAGATGCAAATCAAAACAACAATGAGATACCATCTCACACCTGTCAGAATGGCCATCATCAACAATTCAACAAACGACAAGTGCTGGAGAGGATGTGGAGAAAAAGGAACACTTGTGCACTGCTGGTGGGAATGCAGACTGGTGCAGCCACTATGGAAGGCAGTATGGAGGTTCCTCAAAAAATTGGAAATGGAACTCCCATTTGACCCTGTGATCCCACTTCTAGGAATATATCCCAAGAAACCAGAAACACCAATCAGAAAGGATATATGCACCCAGATGTTCATAGCAGCACAATTCACCATAGCTAAGATCTGGAAACAGCCTAAGTGCCCATCAGTAGATGAATGGATTAGAAAACTGTGGTACATCTACACGATGGAATACTATGCTGCTGTTAAAAAGAAGGAACTCTTACCATTTGCAACAGCATGGATGGAACTGGAGAGCATTATGCTAAGTGAAACAAGCCAGTCAATGAAGGAAAAATACCACATGATCTCATTCTTTCATGGATAATTAAGACCATTACAAACTTTCGAACAATAATAAATACAGTGGCAGAGCTGCCTCAAACCGATTGTCGGACTTCAGTGGTAAGGCCAGGGAGGGTTGGGGGACAGGAGGGAGGGGAGTAAGAGATCAACCGAAGGACTTGTATGCATCCATATAACCATAACTAATGGACATAAGACACTGGGGGGTAAGGGAGGGCAGGGGCTTGTCAAGGGTGGGGGGGAAAAAAGGACACATATGTAATACCCTTTGTAATGCTTTAAGCAATAAAAAAAAAAAAGAATTTCCTCTGGCAGTTATTAGACTAAATTATTAAAATAAATATGAATTAAGATTCCCTAAAAAAAAAAAAAAAAAGAAATACCCTTTCTAAATTGTTCCTTCTGGGCTTCTTCACCAGGTTGAGGATCTGCATTTGACTTAGAATTCTTTATATACTTGTGGGAAAGGTCCAATCACATCCTGCTTTGCCTCACTCAGAGTTGACAAAATGATATCTCTTTCCCTTTTACAAGCTCTCCTTTTCGTTTTGTGGTGAAGGAGGAAAGAAAACACAATATATTGTACTTTTAAACTCAACTGCCAATAATATTTTGGCCCTTTTTCCATGATACCCTGGGCATATAGCACAAATTTAAATATTAAAATCACTCCTTAGTTGGTAGATTGAAAGTAGTGCATGGCTCTTGTTCAGCTCTACTTATCTCTACTTTTCAAAAAACAACCATATTCCTGGCATAGTTCATTTGTCTGGCTAATTATCTCGATGCCTAATTTACCTTAAAACTTTTTTTTTCTTTAATCAGTCATCAATTTTCTCTGGTACTTATGATTAGAAACTGTTTAGCCCATGAAAGGGCTCTTCTTGTTAAATCAGTTTTCACCAATTAGCTCTTATAGCACAGTTCTTAAGAAATTGGTAGAAATTTTATTTTTGCAGCCACCCACAGAACATCAGTGTGGGTTTGCTTATACAGTGAGCAAATATTCAGCTCCTCAACTGAACAGGCCTTTTAATTCACAATATTTCCAGTAATTTTTCTTTGAGTGAATCACTCTTGTTTGGCTGCTTGGGCAGGACTCAATGCTGGAAGGCCAATTTATACATGTTTCTGGGTGAGCCAGTGAATCCCTCATTATTCCAATGGTGTTCCATAGATCCTTACTGCCCCCTGGTATTCGGGACCCTGCCAGGGTTGGATAAGAAAATGAGCTGAGCCTGGGTTTTGATGTGATAGCTAAGATATTTTTAATGTTTTAGGAAGGTAATGTGGAATCGCATTAAGCTTACTCTACTGAAATTCATGAATTTTTGTGTGTAGTCCTGAAGCTGACAATAGCTTGAAATGAAATCATCCTTTATCTCTCTGTTTATGTCTCAAGTATATCTTCTGAAAAATGAAGTTTTCTTTAGATGAAACATTTTGTGGTTCTTATGTTTCCAGCGCTGCTGTGAAATGAATATTTTGCAAACTTTTTTTTAAATTCCCATTGCTTCATAGTTTCATTATTATGGCCCTTGCTACATATCTTTGTAAAATCATTTCTTAGTCAATTTATAGGCCCTATTAATTTAGAGATACATGTCTTATAATTTTTCTCATATTATCTGAGCCTTGGAATTTTAAAGGTGCTTACCCAAAGTCTTTTTTTATAGCCAAGTAGTATTCCATTGTGTAAATGTACCACAATTTTTTTATATACTCATGTACTGATGGGCACTTGGGCTGCTTCCAAATCTTGGCCGTTGTAAATAATGCTTCAACAAACATAGGGGTGTATATAGTCTTTCACATTAGTGTTTTGGGTTTCTTTCCCAGAAGTGGAATTGCTGGGTCATAATGCAGTTCAATTTTTTAATTTTTTTGAGATAACTCCATACTGCTTTCTACAGTGGCTGCACTAGTCGGCATCAGAAATCTTACCCTTTGCAACAGCATGGATGGACCTGGAGATTATTATACTAAGCAAAATAAGCCAGTCAGAGAAAGACAAGTATCATATAATTTCACTCATATGTGGAGTCTAATGAACAAAATGAAGTAACAAGTAAAATAGAGACAAACTCATAGATAGAGAACAAGCTGACAGCTTTTGGTGGGCAGGGGTGGAAGCTTGGGGGTGTGGAAGGATTGAGCAAAAAAGAAAAAACTCATGGACACCGACAACAGTGTGGTGATTGCTGGGGGAGGAGGTGGAAGAAGGTATAGGGGGGATAGATGGTGATGGAAAGAGACTTGACTTGGGGTGGTGAACTCACAATACAGTATATAGATGACATGTTGTGGAATTGTGCACTTGAAACCTGTATAATTTTGTTAACAAGTGTCACCCCGATGATATAAAAAAAGCCTAATATGCAAATCGACTGAATGGAGGAATGACCGGTCATTATGACATGCACTGACCACCAGGGGGCAGATGCTCAATGCAGGAGCTGGCCCCTGGTGGTCAGTGTGCTCCCACAGGGGAGCGCTGCTCAGCCAGAAGCTGGGCTCACTGCTGGTGAGCGCAGTGGTGGTGGTGGGAGCCTCTCCCACCTCCGCGGCAGCCCTAAGGACCCCTCTGCGGACATCCCCCAAGTGGTTCTGGACTTCGAGAGGGTGCTGGCCAAGCTGAGGGACCCCCCCACATCCCCCCATCCCCCCGCCCCCTTCAGTGCACAAAATGTCATGCACTGGGCCTCTAGTATATTCAATAAAATACTTAAAATGAATTTTTTAAATAAGGTGCTTACCCAAAGTATTATATCCTGAAAGTTTATGGAGATTAGATTTAGGGAATCTTGCTAGTATAGAAGACAAGATTAAAGGCAGTTTTGGAGAGGCAATATCTGAAAGAAAATGGGCTGAGAACTTTCCTGAATTGAAGAGATGTGAATCCTTAGATGGAAAGTGCATTTCAGGTTTCAAGTAACTTAAATAAATCCACCTCAGAGTGAAACTGCAGAATATCAAGGATAGAGAAAAAATCTCAAAGACTACCTAATCCCAACAAAAGATTACCAAGAGAATTAGATTGCCAGTGGACTTCTCATATGTCACCATAGACTTCAGAAGACAATGAAGTAAACATCTTCAAAGTCCTGAGGGAAAATAACTGACAACCTACAATCCTATTCCCGTAAATGGTTATTCAAGGGTAAGGGTAGACTAAAGACATTTTCAGACACACATTCCACCCACCTATCCTTTTAAAGAGCACTGTACCATTAGGCAAGAATACTCATCGAGGACAGGAGTAATGTAAGAACAACTTTGAGCACAGAAGTTAAAAGATGTTGGTAAATTTAAAAAGAACAATAGGCCATTAAAAAGAATAATATCATCTTATGTTAAAAAATAAGAAGCCAAAGCTAGATAATTTTATGGGAGTGGGAAATGTTCACATGCTCTAGGGGGATTGTCTTGCTTGTCTGGAGGAGAGAGACATTAAAAATTTAGACTTTGTTAGAAAAACATATAGCATAGTACATATATCTAGGAAAACCACTAGAAGAATAGAAATATAACCTATAGCTTCCATACCAACATAGAAAAACTTTATATTTTAACTGAAGCTAGAAAAGGAGGGGGAAAACAAGACCATCAGAAACAAGAAACAAAAAGGTGGATAAAATAAGTCTAAATGTATGAAGAATAATGATTGCTGAACACATATTAAATTGTAATCATAGGTCCTATGGAGTTTCAGATTACTCTGGATTTCCTGGGGGGTTGGGAGGAGGAAGGAGGTGGCAAGGAAACCATCTAAAACACCAGGATTATCAAAGCTGATTTACTCTTATACCCAATTCAGTTCAAAGTTGAAAACTTTCTTCCTTTAATATTATTTACAACTTAACCTCAGACAGATTTCCAGGTTTTCTGTATACCAACTAGAAAATAGCCTACATAAAAACTATTTTCATTTAACTCTGAAAGGAAGAAAAAAATACCTCTGCATTGCCTCTCAAACACCTGGAACCTAGTGTTTGATTCCCCTTCCCAGATGGTGTCTTTTAATCTAGCTCTTTAAAGACCGCCCATAGGTTAGGAACACCAAATAGTATACTGCAATTTCAGAGATTGCTGTCTATGTTTACTATAATTATAGAGGCATTTAAAACTTTCGCATTTTGCCACTGGGAGAAGAAAAATAGAAGGATTTGGGGTAATCAGTTGTTATGGATACATCTTGAAGTTAAATTGAAGCTGTGTTTTAGTTTGCCTGTAGCAAAGTCTGATTTCAAAAAGAGCCAGGGTTTTTGAACGTTGGATATTTGCAAATATTCTAAATTCATTGGCTTAAGTTTTTCAACCAGCCACTGACCTTCAGAAACCAGGAAATCAATAGATTATGCTTTATATTTATGATGAGGCTTATATTCTCAATTTTAATTACCTAAATCGTTCACTTCATTAGTGGCTGTTTTCTTCGTCAGGAATTATTAGTATACTAGAGGCCCGGTGCATGAATTGATGCACCGGTGGGGTCCCTCAGCCTGGCTGGTGATTGAGGCCTATCAGGGGGGCTGGCCAGCAGTGGGGAGGGACCATGGGAAGTTGGCCTGCTGGGGGGACAGGCCACGGGAGGTTGGCTGTGGGAGCACACTGACCACCAGGGGGCAACTCCTGCATTAAGCGTCTGCCCCCTGGTGGTCAGTGCACATCATACTGACTGGTTGACTGGTCTTTCCAGTTGTTTGGTCATAATGGTAGCTTAGGCTTATATATATATTTATTTATTGAGGAAGGGATAGGAGAGAGAGTGAGACTTGTATGTGCCCTGACCGAGGATCAAATCCACAACCTTGGTGTATTGGTACAGTGCTTTAACCAATTGAGCTACCCGGCCAGGGCCTTTATTTATTTTTTTTCTTAAGGTTTGGATGCTTGAGCTTAAGTTTACTTTTTTGTTCTCAAATCAAACTGTAGGTCACTGAGTTATGAGTATTAGTACTCTCAGGAATCCCCTAGTCTAAACTTTCATTACATAGAAGATGACACTGAGGGTCAAAGAGGAACTGTAACTTTCCCAAATCCTCAGGACTCTTTTTTTTTATTTTTTTTAATTTTTTTTAATTAAATCTTTATTGTTCAGATTACATTTGTTCCTCTTTTCCCCCCCCCCCCATAACTCCCCTCCTCCCAGTTCCCTCCCCACCCTCCGCCCTCACTCCTCACCCACTGTCCTCATCCATAGGTGCACGATTTTTGTCCAGTCTCTTCCCGAATCTCACATTCCCCTTTCCCCCCCAAGAATAGTCTGTCCATTCCCTTTCTATGTCCCTGATTCATTATAATCACCAGTTCATTCTGTACATCAGATTATTTATTCACTTGATTCTTAGATTCACTTGTTGATAGATGCATGTTTGTTGTTCACAATTTGTATCTTTACCTTTTTCTTCTTCCTCTTCTTAAAGGATACCTTTCAGCATTTCGTATAATACTGGTTTAGTGGTGATGAAGTCCTTTAGCTTTTCCTTATCTGTGAAGCTCTTTATCTGACCTTCAATTCTGAATGATAGCTTTGCTGGATAAAGTAATCTTGGTTGTAGGTTCTTGGTATTCAGCACTTTGAATATTTCTTGCCATTCCCTTCTGGCCTGCAAAGTTTCTGTTGAGAAATCAGCTGACAGTCGTATGGGTACTCCCTTGTAGGTAATTGAGTGTCTTTCTCTTGCTGCTTTTAAGA
>NW_005871086.1:7136320-7139166 GCF_000147115.1 Myotis lucifugus | reverse complement strand
CAAGCCCTCAAATGTGTTTTTAGCTCCATATCTCCATTCTGTCATGTTTTTGTCTCGCATTTTTTATGCTTTCTTGGTGCACCCCTTGTGGTCTTTGTGTGCAGTCTTGTTCTAGTTAAGCCTTGATTTTTTTAGTTAATACTGAGGGATTTGACCACCAGGCTGACTGGCTGTGAGAATCAGCTGTGTGGAAAACTTCTGTTCTCTGGGGAGGTGCTAATCTAGCCTTTGCCTGAGGTGATCCGGCAAATGGCTCTGCGCAGGGCTTGGGCGGGGCGGGATCAACAGGGCAGGTGGAGGGAGCAGTTATGGCTGCTCTCAGTCCCTTCCCAGAGGCTCTGCTTCTCAGAACCCCGGCAGCCGCTGCAAACCTCGGAGAGAAAGCTGCCCTCAGATTCCAACTGATGCCGGACAATCCCGCTTCTCCCGTCTGAGTCTGAGTCCCTAGAGACTCGCCCGGATCTGGAGCCCAGAGTCTGAGACTCCCTCCCGACTGAAAACGACAACCGCGCCCTCAGCCACCAGCCCGCTTTGCGCGCGCACCTCGGTACCTTCGTATTTTCCACACTGCGCCTCCTCTGAGCCTCGGTTTGCTGTTCTCTTTCCTTCTAGTTGAAGAGTCTCTCCTCAGCCAGCCTTCCTGTGGTTCTGGGTGATGTCTGTTCCGTCTTTTAGTTGTATTTTTGAAGTGGTTGTTTGTGGCAGCAGCCTCTGGTGTTTACCTATGCCGCCATCTTGGTTCTCCTCCCTCAGGACTCTTTAGTGACAAAGATTTGGCCTGAAACCTTAAATAATGTGTGGGTTGTCTCTTCATAACATGTCCAAAGGAGGGTGACCATTTAGGTAAAATAGTTGTTTTATTATTTTAATATTTAATAAACACTATTTTAATCAGCAACACATCCTAATGTCAAACAAAAAAAGTATCAGTAGAAATTCAGTGAAGCAGCTTATTGATCAGGTTTTGTGAAATGTTGATGCTGCTGTCCACTCTGGCTAATTCATAAGAGGAAAAATCATTTAGAAAATTCCTGGATTCAATCAATTCTAATTAATAGTGTATAAAATAGTAATTTATTACTATTTTAAAATTATAGAATATTTTATGAATACACAAAGGTGAGAAAAAAATCTAATAGACACTCATATTTCTACCACTAGATTTAATAAATGTTTAATTTAAACTCATGGCTTTTATTTTTATCTATGTTAATATCATGTTAATGTCCATGTAAATTATGATTGAAAATAATCACAATGTAGTATTCAATTGTATCATTTATTTTTCTAGCCCCCAAAGATAATATGTAGTTTTTTCCCAAGATATTTTTGCTTTCAGAAGTAGTTAACATCCTTATACAGCCCTCTTAGTATACACAGGGGAATTTTCTCGTATATATAACCAGAAGTGGACAAGCTGGCTCAAATGTTTTTTCAATATTGCTCAATTGAATCGATTTTCCTTCCCACTAGCACAAATAAGAGCTCCTGCTTCTACATCCTTATATATCCTTGGAATTATCAAACTTTAAAATGTTTACCACAAAATGATATATTTTTCATTTATTTGGACCTTTTCTTATGCCATTGAGATATTAAAGTATTCCACATAATTATCTTGAACATATTTGGTTAGATGTACACTTAGGATTTTTTGCTCCTGCAGTGAATATATATATATATATATATATATATATATATATATATATATATGGTCTTATATTTTCTAATTGATTATTGCTAGCACATGGAATGTTGCTAAATTTTTGTATAGTGTATTGTCTATATAGTGACTTAAATTTATTAATTTTAAAGATTTTGTTTCTTTCTTTTCTACTATTTTTTCTACTACTATTTCTACTTTATTTTCTTATTTTGTTGGACTGTATAGATAGTCCAGTAAAATGCTAAAAGAAAAACACCAGGAATAGCAGGCATTCATATCATAGTCTTTTTTGTTTGTTTCTTGAATTTTTAAATTGAATTTATTGAGGTCACATTGGTTAATAAAATTAATTTCTGACTAGACTAGGAATACTTCTATTGTTTTGCCATTAAGTATTGTTTGATGTCTTTTTAGTAGATGTTCTTTATTAGTTTAAGGGAATTTCCTCCTATTTCTAGTTTGTTATAATTTTTTCATGCAGTGGACTTATTGGAGGCCTCATAAATTATTCTAGTTATAGGTTTAAATTTACTTAAAAAAACACAAACTAGTGGTGTATAGAGAATATGTTGTAGGCTGAAAACATGGTAACTGCTGACTTAGACTTTAGAATCAGGAAGAAAAAGAGGCGTGAGTTATGCAAAAAACTTAATTGCCCAAAAGATTCTACTTAATGAATGCTGAAACTATGCTGGGTCAGAGCATGCAGGCCTTGGACACAGTAGTTTTGAAGAAACGGGTACATTAGTCTAGTGAAGTCAAAAATCCTGGTGGATCATTTAGGCGCTGGGCTGATGAAAAGTAATTCTATTTACAAATCATGTGTGGGAAGACACACCTACTGAACACACCAGGATTACGAAAGTCTTCGAAGTACTTGTACAAATAGCTTGGGTTAACTAGTTTGTTTGAAACCCAAAACTGTACAGTCATTATTACCTTTAAATAGAGGCTCGGCTACGGTGAGTTAGGTCACCTTCTCCGTGCGCACATGTGTTGTGCTCCAGCCTGTGAGGAAAAACCATCAGTCTTCCCCACCGCTGTTCTCCTTCATTATGTAGTGGAAACAAGCTAAAGGGTCTTTCCAAGTCACTGTTCCAGGTTTGATCCCCACTTCAAAGGCACCTGCCAAGAAGGTCCTTGACATCAAATCGATTCAATTCCACAAATGTTATTGACA
>NW_005871086.1:7105036-7136031 GCF_000147115.1 Myotis lucifugus | reverse complement strand
TTTGAAGTGAAATAAAGCAAGAGGCAGGAATTAATTAGCCATTGCAGCGGTTCTCAACCTGTGGGTCGCGACCCATTGGGGGTCAAACGACCCTTTCACAGGGGTCGCCTAAGACCATCGGAAAACACATATAAAATTACATTACGATTCATAACAGTAGCAAAATTACAGTTATGAAGTAGCAACGAAAATAATTTTATGGTTGGGGGTCACCACAACATGAGGAACTGTATTAAAGGGTCGCGGCATTAGGAAGGTTGAGAACCACTGCTTTAGGGGAACCTTTTTCTTTGTCTTGGGAGGGATTATTTTGCTTTTAGTCATGTAGATTTAAATCATGGGCCTCCCTACCTACTCTGGGGAGCTCGAATGTAATGAATTAATGTAAATGTACTTGCGTTAGACTGAGTTGTAAGATAATTTTTTAAGTAAATTGAGTATAATAGCACTATTGTATAACAGCAGAATTTAAAAAAAAAATTCCCCTTGAAATAAATTGATTTTTCTTTGGGTATTTGTGAGTACATTTGCAAAAAACTCTGCTGGTTGTTTATAAATTGTTTCCACTTTTTTTTTTTTTCCTGAACACAGAGCTAGACTGTATTTCCTAATCTTCCTTACCATTAGTTGTGAAGCTGTGATTGGTTCTTGTTAAAAATATGTAAGTGGAAGTGATGTGTGGCATTTCCAAGGCAAGACTGTTAATATTACATAGGCCTCCATGCTCTCTTCTTTTCCTTAATGAATGCAGTTGACGTCTAAAGGATGACAAGGCCCCAAGACAAAAGAAGCCTGGGTCCCTCATTGCCTCCAAATGGAACAGTACTTGCAGACCTGGAACACTATCTTGAAACCTTAAACGAAAGGAAAATAAACTATTTTGTTGAAATATTTTATCTTACTTGCTATAGCAGGTCACGTTACCCTAACTAAAACAGTGTTCTTGTCTAAGCACTGCTTCATAGCAAACTGGGGAACTGGACTTCTAGCACATAAACATATGGGCTCCTCTCTCCACTTAAAATGTGAGGAGATATGTGAGAAGGATCTGAAGTGGATTTGGCACTGCAACACTCGGGTTGAATCATTGATATATCACCCATGGAATTTTTGTTTTTAGACAAAATAATTCAGACATTAGGAAATGAGATTTTAGAATATTATCAATGATTAATTTCTCTGGTCTCTGAGGTTGAGACACATGTAGTAGGTATGGAGTAGGATCTTTCTCAAGGGAATCCGTTACTCTATCAATCATTCAGAGGTGAGAAAATGAATCATAGATTAGGAGAGTTGGGATTTAGTTAGACTTGGGTTTGTAGGGTACAAAGGCCTAAAGGTTTTTGTTGGGGACTGTTGATCTTGACCCAACCACATGAAGCTCTGAGGTTTTAGACTGAGATTAGCTTTTTGGGTTCCATGACAGGGTTATTTTTTAAACTTTTATTTTATTATGGTAAGAACATGTAACATGAGATCTAATCTCTAAACAGACATTTAAGCATACAATATAGTGTTGCTACCTATAGGTACAATGTATACCAGGTCTCTAGAACCTATTCATCTCGCATACCTGAAATTTTATACCCATTGATTATCAATTCTTCCTTTCCTTTTCTTCCCAGCCCCTAGCAACCACCACTTTATTCTTTTACTATTTAGATTACTTATACAGATGGACTCATTCAGAATATATTCTTCTGTAATCGGCTTATTTCTTCTAGCATAATGTCCTCAAGTTTCATCCATGTTGTCACATATTGCAGAATTTCCTTCTTTTTTTTAAGGCTGAATAACTTTCCATTGTGTCTATACCACATTTTTTATCCATTCATCTATTAATGGCCACTTAGTTTGTTTCCACATTTTGACTACTGAATAGTGCCACAATGAACATGAGAGTGCAAATACCGTTTTGAGATCTTGATTTCAATTCTTCTGGATAAATACCCAGAAGTGGCAGTTCTATTATTATTATTACTATTATTATTATTATTATTTTTTTTTAGAAAACTCCATATTGTTTTTAATAGTAGGTGACACCATTTTGGATTCCCACCAATGGTGTACAAAGTTTGTACTATCTTCACTTCCTTGCCAAAACGTACTCTCTTTTGTTTTCTGATAATACTCAACCTAACAGGTATGAGGTAGTAACTCATTGTGGTTTTGATTTGCAATTCCATAATGATTAATGACGTTGAACATTTTTTTATATACTTGTTGGTATTTGTATTTCTTCTTTGCGTATGACTAGATATTTTAATAGCCACATCGTGTTATAGTCACATCATTCTTTAAGCCTTCAGTGAAATATTATTGAAAGTCACAAAATGGCTTCAGGTGTGAATATGGGGGATTTAGGGAGAGGAATGTCTTCTTCCTAAGGTGAGACTGGGGGGGATGGGGATCATTGGTAGTTCACCTGCAGCAGAGGCAGTGTTCAGTGAGGTGGTGTGTGCATAAGGTCATCCACAGCAGAAAAAAAGCGCAATGTTAAGAAGGTTGGAGTGGAAGGAAATCAGGACTCTTTCTTCAGAATATATGTGAGGCAGTACTTTGAGAACTCTTAGAAATACCTGGAGGATGCTCTAAGGAGGCTCTTTTCCTAAAATAGCCCAGTGGGATTTGTTTAATTATAGTCTGCATATGAACATTGTATCTTTATTTTGTAGTCATAGGCTGGTGAAAATGCTAAAATACAGATGATATATTTAAGTTTGATATGTTTTATGTTTATATCAGGACTTTCTTCTAGTAGCACTGATTAATGAGAGTTTAAATAGCCAACGAGAGACAGTGGGTTTAACACCACCTCTGTCATACAATATATTTTATGGTAAGGTGGTTGTGCAGGCCCAAGTATCAAATTTTATCAGAGACAATTGACTATCTAACGCTGAAGAAGAAGATGAATACGATGGCAGGACCATTCAGTGGAGGAAGTTAAGATTCCTACTTATCAAATATTTACATAATTGTTGATGTGAAAAATGTATTGGTGCCATTGTAGTTTGTGTTTTCTATCTGTCCTGCATATACAGTTTATTTTTTTCTTGACTTGTTAAAATTGTTTGAGATTTTTCTTCTGTTTGTTTACTTGTTTTTACTTCTATGTTTTTCTCCTTTATTTGTTTGGAATATATGTACTTTATTATCTATTATTTTAGTCATTACTCTTGGAATTTAACAATGTACATTTAAGTCTAAGGTTAGTGAATATTTTCACCCACTCCCAAACAAAATGAGGATCTTGGTATATGTGAACTCAAATTACCCTTCTCTCATCTTACATGTAACTGTGTCTAGTGCCTTATCTTTCTATTTTTTACACTTCATGAAATAGATATTTTTATGCTTTGAATACTAGTTTAAATTTACCATAAGCTTATTCATTTATTTAGCTACAATTCTTTCTTGGATCTGAGATCTTTTTGGATCATTTATTTCCTATTAAAGTACATCCTTTAGATGCTCATTTAGTAGGATCTTTGAATGGTAAACTTCTTTAGTTTTTGTTTATCCAAATATCTTTATTTCGTTTTTATTCTCAAGAATAGTTTTTCCAGGTATAAAATTCTAAGTTTGAAATTATTTCCTCTCAATTTTGAAGATACTATTACACTATCTTCTGACTGAAAAGTTAGTTTTTAGTCTAATTCATGTTACTTTATAGGTAATTAGGCTTTTTCTCCCCTCTCACTGCTTTTAAGATTTTCTCTTTGCCTACAGTTTGTCTTCATGTGTGGATTTTTTCTATTTTATATTTATTGGACTCTAAGAAATTATATCTTTAATTAATTCTGGAAATTACTTGGACTTCCTATCTTTCACTTTTATCACTCATCCATTCCCTCATTATTCTCGTTTTTGAACTTCAATTAGACATATTAGTTAGAACTTCCTGCTATGTCTTTTGAGTCTCTTATTCTCTCTTGATATTGCTGAGCTGAATTCTGAGTAGTGTCTTTGGATATATTTTCCAGAAATAAATCTCTTTTCAGATATGTCCAAACCACTGTTTAATTCATCTAGCAAGACTTTTAAAAACAAACAAAAGCCCTAACTTTATTTTCTTAGATTTACAGAAAAATGAAAAAGATACTACAGAGAATTTCCATTCACTCTGAATGCAGTTTCTTCGATTAATATCTTAAATTAGTATAGTATATTTATTGCAATTAATAAACTGATACTGATACACTATTATCAATTAAAGTTCATATATCTTTTATATATTTCCTTAGTTTTTACCTAATGTCCTCTTTCTGTTTTAGGATTTCATCCAGGATACCATATTACATTTAGTTGTCATGTCTCCTTCTTGAGAACTTCTCTTAACTGTGACAATTTCTTAGACTTTCCTTGTTTGGTGGTGACCATGACAGTTTTGAGGAGTACTGGTCATGCATTTTGTAAAATGTCCCTCTATTAAAATTTTTCGGATGTTTTTCTCCTGATTAGACTGGAGTTATGGGTTTTTGGGAGGAAGACCACAGAGATAAAGCACCATTTCTTATCATATCAAGGGTACGGTACATTCTGTCAACAGGACTCATCATTGTTGATGTTGACCTTGATCACCTGGCTGAGGTAATATTTGTCAGATTTCTCCACTGTAAAGTTACTTCCCACCCCACCCCTTCCTATACTGTCCTTTTTTTGAATAAAGTCACTTTGTGCAGCCCACAGCTAAGAAGTTATGCTCTACCTCCTTGATGATGGAATAGGTAGTAAATTACTTGGAATTCTTCTTTATGGAAGATTTGTTTCTTCTCCCCCATTTACTTATTCAATTATTTATTTATATCAGTATAGACTAGTGGATACTTGTTCTATACTTTGAGTTACAGCCCAATATTACTTTATTTTGTTCCTCAAGTTGTTTCAACTTTGGCCATTGGGAGCTTTTTTAGTTGGCTCCTGTGTGCCTGTATCATTGTGATTTTACATTTTGCACCTCTTTCCTCTCTGGCACTACAAGATTCTCTGAGCTCATTTTGTGTATGTTGTTCTCAAGTCCTGGAGTCAACCAATTCTCCAAGGAGGACCCCTGGTTTCTTTTATTGGAGAATGATATTGGAAACCAAGACATAGGTGATCATTAGTGATCATTGAGTTTGAATGACATTTTCTATACCTTAGATATATTTGTGCTTTTTAAAACTCTCTCTCTCTCTCTCTTTCTCTCTCTCTCTCTCTCTCTCTCTCTCTCTCTCTCTCCCATAGAAACAGGCTTCATTTGGAGCAGGTTGGGCAGCATGCTCTGCTGCTCCAGCCACTCCTCATTGGGCTATAGATTCATCTCATCCTCATCCTCACGTTTGCCCACCTCCATCTCCTCTGGGTTGTCCTGCCATGTCGGCTTGGCCAGCTCCTCCCAGGAAGCATCGCTCCACACCAACAGGATCTTCCTCTGGGCCCATGGGGGCTGGTCGCTCTTGGCCTCCACTGCCAGCTGCTTAGCCCATTGCTCCAGCGGCTTCGTATCCTCCATGCCACTCTGCTCCTGGGCGAGGTCAGCCATGGTGTTTGTGGAGCTAGCCCACACCTTGAGCATGTGCCATGAAGTTGACCTGCACGATGTACGTGGCCTGCATGCTTCGGCGGATCTGCAGCATCTCCTGGTGTCCTTGTTGCCTTGCGGGTCCTCGAAGTCCTCCCACGTTTGCTAGGAGGCCCCACTCATCCAGGGCTGCAGATTTGGGAGAAGCTGTAGATGGCTTGGGCGTGGTCAATCTCCCCGGTTTTCACTCCCTATCCACAAGCCGCAGGCACATCTCCCGGGCGTGCTTGTGTGACCGAATCTCCCTGCCATTCTGGTAGACGCCGCGCCAGTGGGAGACTCCATAGATATCCACTACCCTTTTGATATAGTTACTGCTCATGTTGTTCTGCTGAGCGGGATGCCCACGGCCGGGTGGTGTACTGTACACGGCCACCGAGAGTCTGCCGGGTCACACCCCACTCCTCCTGCAGCTATGAGTACAGCAGGTGCAAGGTGTTTGCGAATTTGCCATCAATGCCTGCTCCAGGGGGTCCCGGCGCCTGCTCCAGCTTGTGGCCTCCCCCTAGTGGGCGATGAATTTGGTCAGGTTGGTGCCCGGATGTCAGATGTATTGGGCCACTTGAACATCGAGATGCCCCCACTCATATGCCTTGAAACACTCCTCGAAGCACGTGTGCTCCTCCAGGAACATAGTGGAGTTGATGACAATCTGGGGAAGGTGATCCTCAGGTCCAAGAAGCTGTCATTCACAACCTCGGTGGACTGCAAGGTTCCAAGGCTCTCCTCCAGGTCGGGGAGCAGGGACCACACCTCCAGTGACTTGTACACACGGTTTTTCCCGGGCTCCGAGTTGTTAAAGTTCTTGGCCTGGCCTGGGGCAGTGCTGTCGCCTTCCGCAGGAGCCTCAGGGCCTGCTCCCAATTCTCATGTCAGAGCTCTAGCTCATCACACTCGCAACATACGCTTGCCAGGTCATCCATCGGCTTGAAGCTCACCTTGGTGGCCTCCTTCCGGACGATGCAGGCTGTGGTCCTCATAACTGTTGGCAAACCTGACCCATGAGTGTGGCGTGTGCCCGTAGCCTTGAAGGGGTCGGGCGTCTGCATAGATCCTGTGTATGTGTTTGATGATCTCCGGGAGGGGGCAGCCCTGGTGCAGGGCCCAGAGCTTGTGCCACTCAGCAAGTGGTGCGGGTTTGGGCGCAGCAAGACGCTGTAGAGGAGCAGGGGCTGCTGGCTGATGAGCTGCTCGAAGCGGCCAGGCACAGTTTCAGGGCTATGTTGTCCTCCTCCTCCCGCCCCAGCTCCGAGGCGTCTCCAGCTGAGCTGTGAGCCTGCTCTCCTCGAACTGGGCGGAGCTGTCCAACGCCTGGATGAAGTCCTGTACGGTGACCATGGCCAGACCCGACGGACACCTCACACACCTCCCAAGCCTTCTCACAGTGGCCACCGAAGAGGTACTAGTTGGTCAGCAAGCACCAAAGCTTACCCCGCTGGTCGGGTGAGGCCTTCCTCGCTCCTCTCTCCTCCCCATGTTGAGCGGCTGTGCTTTATCCGGGTTATGGGAGATGAGGTCGCAGAGATCGTGCCACAGCTGGTAATTGCACTTGACTCAGCGCTCGTCCTCTACCACAGTGGCCAGGCACTGTGTGGCCTCGTCCAGCCGATTGCTCGATTTGAGATACTCCATGCGCTCCTCTGCGCTCTCAGGGCTCAGCTTAAGGAAGCACCATGGCCCGCATGGCTCAGGTGCGAGCCCAGGAAGCACAGGTACAGGGGCCAAATAGGAGAGTGTTGTGCGATGGGCAATGCCTGGGGCGCACAGTTGAAAGTGCGGCAGGTGTGTTTGTGTGTGTGTGTGTGTGTGTGTGTGTGTGTGTGTGTGTGACGCGGACCTGGTACATGGGGAATTGGCGATTTCTAGCCACAGGTGCGGCATCTTGTGCAGGAACACAAAGGCCCTCTCGCGGCAGGAATTGACATCTTCGCAGTCAGGGAGTGGTACCCGAGGTTGTAGCTACAGGACAGAAGCTTCAGTGCCTGCTCACACAGCTGATTGAGCCCGGGCTTCGCACTCCTTGTTTGAACTCTATGTGTCGGAGCCAGCATTTGACAGAGAACTGGTTCTGCACGATTTCCTCCTCAGTGGGGAGGTTCTCTTCTTCCACAATGAGCTCACTTGGTGGCCTTCTTCAGGACGATGCGGGCATCATTTAGCTACAACTCTGGCTGGGAGAGTTGCACCATCAACACCATTTTTCCTGGCTGCTTAGTTACAGGCTGGTGCCACGTTATGACTTTTACTTTTTTTAATAGTCTTTTGTTCTTTTTTATATTCTCATTCCTTTAAATTTTTGAAATATTAAATATATATATATTTTATGGTCCATATCTGATAATTCCAATGCCTGAAATTGTTGCAGGTCTGTTTTTGTGTGTGTTTGTTTCTGTGAGTTTTGCTCTTGGTGACTTGCTTCCTTGTCAGTATAGTGCATTTAAAAATATGAATTATTAACTGTTGTTTCTCTTATGTACAGAAATTCTCTGAGGTTTGAGGTTGGGGGTGTATTCTCCCAAAGAAGACTATGAATTGCTTCTGCCAAATAGATGCCTGAGGGCCCTATGGGCTTGATTCCCAGTAGGGTGCATGCAGGAGGCAGCCAATCCAAGATTCTCTCTCATCATTGATGTTTCTCTCCTCTCTTCCACCCCCTTCCTCTCTGAAATCAATAAAAATGTATTTTTTTAAAAAAATAAGTTGTTATATTATTAAAAGATGTCTAAAAGAATTTAAAAGAAAATTTAAATTAAACTTATTGGAGTGACACTGGTTAATAGTTAAAAGAATTTTTAATTCTAAATTTCTAGTTTTTTAAATTAAAAATGGGGAAGGCTGAGATTTAGCAAGATGTATTATATATTCAACTTAGGAAAAAAGGTTTTGAAAAAATTTTCTGATCCTGAAAATTTGGAAACAACCCAAATGTCCATCAAATAATGAACAGGTAAACAAAATACATATAGTGATATAATAGAATATTATTCAGCAATTGGAAAGAAATGAAGCTCAAAAACATTTGTTAAGTGAAAGAAGCAATCACAAAAGATCATATATTGCATGATTCCTCTTAAGTATCCAGAATAGGCAAATCATTGGAAGAAGCAAGTAGATGAGTGTTTGCTTAGGGCAGTGATGGCGAACCTATGACACGCGTGTCAGGTGACACGCGAACTCATTTTTTTTGGTTGATTTTTCTTTGTTAAATGGCATTTAAATATATAAAATAAATATCAAAAATATAAGTCTTTGTTTTACTATGGTTGCAAATATCAAAAAATTTCTATATGTGACACAGCACCAGAGTTAAGTTAGGGTTTTTCAAAATGCTGACACGCCGAGCTCAAAAGGTTCGCCATCACTGGTTAGGGTGAGGGGGACTTAGGGTAGTGACTGCTAATGGGAACATTGTTTCTTTTTGGGTGATGAAAATGTTTGAAAATTGATTGTATAACTTTCTAAAAACTATTGAATTATACACTTAAAATTGGCAAATTTGATAGTGTGCATTACATTTCAATAACATTGTTATAAAAATAAAATAACAACATGTCACCCTGTGTGTCCAGGTTTTCTCATCTCTGTTAAATAGGAGATGAATAATTTGGTTGGTTGTTTTCCTCCATTTCCACTTCTGTAATTCCATGGTTTTATGATTAGCAACAGACATCACTATTGTTACACATACTGTGTTTTTAATGGATAATGACTTTTAATAGTTCTAAGATAATCTTAAATTATTTTTGGAAGTTTCTAGGCTATAAATAACAAACCAATGATCATTCCATTTACAAACTCATGGAAGAAAAGCCACAGCTTTCCTGGTCCATTTGAAGGGTCACCAGTGATCTATGAACCTCAGGAGAACTAGGTTTCTATATTATCTTGAGTAAGGAAAACATTATACATAATAAAAAAATTACATCAACTTACACTGTTAAAAACTGCCTCTTAGTTTCACTGTCTGAGCACACATTTGATATACTAATTGATCAAGCAACAAAGAAGCAAATTGAATCAAAATGTAATGTCCTTAGCAGAAAAGGCAGACAAAAACTTGGCAGACCATATAAATTGAAGATATATAGAGCAGTGATTAGAACTAAGAGGCTGTAATTTGACCCAGACAATAAATCAAGCTTCTTGAAAAATAAATTTTTCTAAAACAAATATTTATGACTATTAAATGACAAAACCAGACAATGCAAGCCAACATGAAGTCCTAAAATGTAATCAGCTTTCAAGGATTAAAATGATGATTTTCATCATGTAGCTTGGCTGTTCTGGCATATAATGAAGGTTAAAGAAAGTCGGCTCCTCCAGCTGTTTGGGGCTTGATAAGGGCTCATACTAAGAACAGGGCTCATAGATGAGCTTTCTATAGCACAACTTCTAACAATATATGTTGCTGGTGGACTTTGGTAACCAATAGCTCGAAGCTAGTTAGTGTGACCCGAAACAGTAAGAGAAGTGGCTTTAACAAACCAAGGACACGGGCTTATAACCGCTGGAAATGGTGATGTCAATAGTGAACAAGGATTTGCAGAAAGCGTCATATTTATGTATGAGTAGTCTGAAAGATCTGATGGTCACCAAAGGTTACTCAGAAAGGCACCACAAACAGGCAATGACACTAATTGTCATGTCCTCTTTGGATGTGAGGAAGGTTCTATGTAATTATCCAGACCTACAGCCATCACTAAAAATAAATGCCACTTCTAAAAGCAGAGATAGTTGGAAGGGCAAAACATAGGCAGATTAGTTTAGAAGAAGCTTCTTTGAAGTTAGAGGGCCAGGAAAAAAAGGATAGGTTAAAACTGAAGAAGAGAATGTAGAATTTTAGAGTTAGATGAAATGTGATGATCTCATGATGCTTTGTGTTAGTCAGGATACGGTAATCTATACTCAAATAATAAACCCAGAAATCTCTGTGGCTTATTCAAGTACACAGACACATTCATCCATCTGAGCATTCAGGGTACTAAACTCATTCTGTACCCTGACAATGCCATGGCTTCCTGAAGGGACACATAACTTGTGTTCACATTTCATTGGCCAGAACTCAGGCCCTGATTCTAACCCGATATCAAGGGAGCTTGGAAATGTAGTTTTCCCATGAAACATTGAGGCAGAACTTAATACTGCTTCCGGCCACTGTATGGACCACTTCCTCAATTTTTCCTATAATACTTACCCCTCGAATCTGCTTAATATTCTACTTTAAATCAATTCACTTAAAAATTGTTACCATTAGATAAGCTACTAATTAAAATTTAATTGAAGCTGGTTTATGTAACAATCATTTATTTTTCTACTGTACATTAAAATAAATACATACTTATTAGGTGTATGTTATGGACATTCTAAAGTCATGTTCCATGGCAGTGATTATAGATCAAAAACTTTAGAAAAAACTAAGCTAATCTTCCCACTTTATGATGAGAAAACTGAGGGTCAGAGGTATGACCCATGTTCTCCCAAATCACATGAAACGTTGAACGGTAAAGCCAGATTTAGAGTCTAGGTTTCTTTTCCACTATACCATGCTTTCGATCTTCTAAGTTTGTGGGGAAAGGATGTGGGCACTAGGCAAACACACTGAGTCACCGCAATTAGGGGAATGAAAAAAGAACACATGCACAATGTACAAATATCTTAAGGAGAAAAAGAAACCAGCGGGACAAGTTGTGAGCTGCAAGGCAGATGGGGTCTCTTAGAAAACATGACTCCCACACAAATCAGCAGATTTGAGTGCATGGCTGTCTAAAGGCTTCTGAGAGACTGATTTTCTGAATTACTTTAGACTCACTGATGAAAAATTCTAGAGGCCTTGAGAACCACCACCAGAGAGGAACACACATGACTGCAGGAGCCACCAGGCCAACAGCTGGGCCCTGCACGTGGAGGCACAGGAAGTATCTGTCTAGAGCTCCCTGCCCTCTGTGTGTGGCCACAAACCCCCAGGAGCACACTGCCTATAAACACAGGGAAGGTAATCGCTTCCATTTGGATCAAAATAAAATACCAAAAAGGGTTTGGTGTAAAACTTCTGGAGGATCCCTGGGTGTTTCTTAATATTTTATAAAGCAGCTTTGAGAACAAATGCCTGCCTGTTTATAAAGACTTACAATGGATACCTGGCTGATTTAAGCTTACCAATTAGGATCACTGGATTTGGCACCTGAGGAGATTTTAGAGGTCATCTATTACAGTACAGTGGGGCCTTGACTAACAAGTTTTTTGAGATACCAGCTGTCTCTAGGCCGATTTTTGCATTGAGTTGATAGAGTAATTTGAGTTAACGAGCTCCTTAACAAGCTCCTTAATGAGCCCGGCCTCGGAACGATTTAAACTCATAAGTCAAGGTCCCACTGTAGTTGTAAATTTTCTTTTGAAATCCTTGAAAATCGGTTCTTCAGTATAAGTCATATGAACAAACTTAACTACATAGAACTGATAGAAGCAAACCACTCTGGCTGGAGAAATGTCTCAGTCAGCTTGAGCTGCTATAACAAAGTACCAGAGATTGTATATTTAAATAAATACTTAAATAACTGACATTTACTTCTCACAGTTCTGGAGGATGGGAAGTCCAAGATTAGGGTGCAGCATGGTCAGATTCTGGTGAGGACTCTCTTGCTGGGTTGCAGATGGCTGCCTTCTTGCTGTGTGGGAGAGACAGCAAGCTCTGGTCTCTTCTTTTCCTTTTAAGGGCACTGATTTCAATATGGGACTTCCCCCCCCCCCCATGACCTACTTAATTATTTTCCGAAGGCCCCACTTTCAAATACCATCACAATGACGATTAAGGCTTCCACATATACATTTGGGGGACACAAATATTGTCTTTAGTAAGAGAAGGGATCCTAAAGCTTAGCTAGTTTGGCTCCTCTAATCACCCTCCTTCTCTTCACCTTCTGAGCACAGCATAATATAATACCCATTTATTCATTCAATCTCTTTATTTTTGAAATGCAGAAACTATGCCTAGAGGGATTGTGGAGATTTCTGAGGCCACCCAGTTATGCAATGAAAGATCAGAACTAGAATCACAGCCTTAATATATATATAATTGATTTTAGAGAGAGAGAGAAGGAGAGGGAAAGATAGGAACATCAATGTTAAGAGAGAATCATTGATCAGCTGCCTCCTGCACGCCCCCTACTGAGGCGTGCAACCCAGGCATGTGCCCTGACCAGGAATTAAACTGTGACCTTCTAGTTCATGGGTTGATACTCAACCACTAATGGCCGGGCAGAATCACAGCCTTTTGAATTATGTTGGGCATTTCTGTGACATTATATATAGTCAGGGACCATGATATTGTGATTTATGAACTTGTCTACAATGTCAAAAAATTCTTCTTGAGAAGAAACCAAGATGGCGGCATAGGTAAACACTGGAAATTGCTGCCTCGCACAAACACTTCAAAAATACAAATAAGGGAAACCAAGATGGCAGCATAGGTAAACTGCTGCCTCCCACAACAACTTCAAAAAAACAATGAAAAGACAAAACGGACATCATCCAGAACTACAGGAAGGCTGGCTGAGTGGAAATTCTACAACTAGATGGAAAGAGAAAAGCACACTGAGACTCAGAGGAGCTGCGGAAGTAAAGTGCAGAGATACGGAGGCTCGAGCGCGCGCCGAAAGGAGCTGGCACCTGAGGACTCGCTGTCTTTTTGAATTGGGAGGGAGTCACAAGCCCCCGACTGCTCTGAACTCCGGTTCCAGGAAGTCTCTGGGGACCCAGGACTCATACGGGGAGAAACTGGACTGTCTGGCAGCAGGCAGAACTCGGAACTTGAGGGCGGCTTTCTCTCAGAGGTGCTTGCTGCAATTACCAGGACACAGAGATGCAGGGCCCCTTAGGGCGGGGCTGAGGATCAGCCAGAGCTGCTTGCTCTGCCTTGTTGATTCCCTGAGACCCCGTCCCACCCAAGCTGCAGCAGAGGCTTTTGCATATGAATGCCCTGGCCCTTTGCAATCTGAAAATTACCTAACAAATTACAACTGGGCCAGACAGACCCAGAACTTCCAAGAGAAGGCCCAAGGCCCCACAGCAGCTTGCATTGCTTCACAGCTGGGCCTCATCTGGGCACCTCCAAACCCCAAAAAAGAAAGGGGAATCTGCAGATCTCTTCGTAGCTCCTGCTGGGGAGCCTCAGGAAGGGGCTAAATTAGCACCTCCTTAGATCGAAGAGCCAGTGTTCCCAGTGGTCAGAGTGGGACCATCCAGATTAAAACTCCTCAGATCCATACGGGACATACTCAGGGGGCAGACTCAGTGAGCACCAAAGCCCCACTGAAGCAAGTCTTGCCCCAGAAGGGTGTCTTCGGCACAGAAGTTCTCCCACTGCAGACACAGCTTATTCTCACAGCCAATTGGCCTAGAGGTCAATTCCTCCCAGTAATAACTACAACAATCAAGGCTTAACTACAACAAGACTGTGCACACAGCCCACAAAGGGGTGCACTAAGAGTGTCCACCTCAGGTAATTGGGGAGGCTGAGCCACTGGGCCGTATAGGACACCTAGCACACAAAGCCACTCTATCAACACAGGGAAGCATAAAAAATGCGGAGACAAAGAAACAGGTCACAAATGACAGAAATGGAGGCAAGCAATCTACTGGATATAGAGTTCTAAACCACACTTATAAGGTTTTTCAAGAATTTTCTAGAAACCACCGATAAATTTAGTGAGACCCTCAATAAATCGAGTGAGACCCTCGAGGATATGAAAAAGGACCAACTAGAAATTAAGCATACACTGACTGAAATAAAGAATATTATACAGGGTTCCAATAGCAGACTAGAGGATGGCAAGAATCAAGTCAAAGATTTGAAATACGAAGAAACAAAAAACATCCAACTGGAAAAATCAAAAGAAAAAAGAATCAAAAATATGAAGATATTGTAAGGAGCCTCTGGGACGACTTCAAGCTTACCAACATCCAAATTATGGGGGTGCCAGAAGAAGAGAGAGAGCAAGATATTGAAAACCTATTTGAAGAAATAATGACAGAAAACAGAAAACTTCCCCTACCTGCTGAAAGAAATAGACTTACAAGTCCAGGAAACACAGAGAACCCCAAACAAAAGGAAACCAAAGAGGACCACACCAAGAAACATCATAATTAAAATGCCAACAGCAAAAGTCAAAGAGAGAATCTTAAAAGCAGCAAGAGAAAAAAAATCAGTTACCTACAAGGGAGTACCCATACGACTGTCAGCTGATTTCTCAACAGAAACTATGCAGGCCAGAAGGGAGTGGCAAGAAATATTCAAAGTGATGAATACCAACAACCTACAACCAAGATTACTTTACCCAGCAAAGCTATCATTCAGAATTGAAGTTCAGATAAAGAGCTTCACAGATAAGAAAAAGCTAAAGGAGTTCATCACCACCAAACCAGTATTATATGAAATGCTGAAAGGTATCCTTTAAGAAGAGGAAGAAGAAGAAAAAGGTAAAGATACACATTATGAACAACAAATACACATCTATCAACAAGTGAATCTAAAAATCAGGTGAATAAATAATCTGATGAACAGAATAAGCTGATGAATATAATAGAATCAGGGGCATAGAAAGGGAATGGATTGACTATTCTTGGCAGGGAAAGGGGTGTGGGGGTGCATGAAAAGACTGGAAAAAAAATCGTGCACCTATGGATGAGGACAGTGGGGAGCGGGGTGAGAGGGGAGGGTGGGGGGGAACTGGGTGGAGGGGAGCTATGGGAGGAAAAAAGAGGAACAACTGTAATAATCTGAACAATAAAGATTTAATTTAAAAAATTCTTCTTTATAAATAATATATAGAACTTGTGTACTACCTGCAATAGATTATAAAATAGAGTTATATTCTCTTTGATCCTAGACACTGAAAGCACACAACACAGATAAGTTCTTTTTTTAAAAGGACTTATTGAGGTATAATTGACATAAAATAAACTGGCATAAAATAAATTGATGTGAAATGATCATAAAAATTTACATTTGATATGTTTTGAAATAAATACATATTGTGAAACCGTATGACATCAAGATAGGCAACATATTTTTCACACCAAAAGTTTTCTTGTGCCTTTTATAATTCCCTCTCAACCTTCCCCAATCCAAGGCAACAACTGTTCTAATTTCTGACACTATTTTAGTTTATATTATATAAATTGATATAAATGGAATCATAGAGTATACACTCCTTTGCTCCTCTAGATGCTTTTTCTTTGCATAGTAGTTTTAAGGTTCATCAATTTGTTGCATGTATGAACGGGTTATTCAGTTGTACTACTGAGAACTATTTCATTACATGGCTATACCACACTTTGATTATCCAATCATCTCTTGGTGAACATTTGAGTTCCAGTGTATTTTGAGTTTTTGACTATTACAAATAAAGCTGTTTTGAACATTTGTGTTTGTACAAGACTCTGTATGGGCATTTCTCGTGGTTATGTACCTAGACATAGAATGGTTTGGCATGTAGTAAATGTTTGATCGACTTTTTAAAGAAACTGCCAAACTGCTTTTCAAAGTGATAGTCCTAATTTACATTCCCACCTGTGAGGCGGGAGAGTTACAGTTGCTCCACATACTTGGTGTGGTCAGTCTTTTAAAATTTTAGTCATTCTAATAGGCATGAAGAGATAGACCATTGTGGTTTTGTTATTTTATTTTAATTTTCCAGTGGCTGATGATGTTGAGTAATGACCTTTTTATGTGCTTATTTGTTACCAATATATCTTTTGGGTAATGTGACTGTTCAAATCTTTTACCCATTTTTAAAATTGGGTTGCTAGTTTTTACTATTATTGAGTTTTGAGGGTTTTTAATATATTCAAATATACAAGGCCTTTATCAGATATGTGATTTGGCTTTCCATCCACTTACCAGTGCCCTTCAAAGAGCAGAAGTTCTTAATTGTGATAAAGTCAAATTTCTTATTTTTTTTCTTTTATGGATTGTACTTCTGTTGTTGTACCTAAGAAATCTTTACCTAATCCAATGTCATAAAGATTTGTTTCTATATTTTCTTTTGGGAGGTTTATGTTTTACATTTTGGCCTCTGATCCATTTTTACTTAATTTTTTTATATAGCGAGAAGTGTAGACTGAAGTTATTTATTTTTTCTATATGGCTAACCAAATGTTCAAGTACCATTTGTCAACACTTTGTCCTCTCTACTGACTTAACGTTACACCTTTGTCCAAAATCAGTTGTCCATGCATGTATGGATCTATTTCTGTGTTTTCTATTCTGTTCCATTGATTTATTTGTTTATTTCTATGTTACTATCACACAATCTCGATTATTGTCAATTTAGGATAAGTCTCGAGAGATAATGTGAGTCCTTGAAATTTGTTCTTCTTTTAAAAGATTTTTTTGATATTTTAGGTTTATTACATTTCCATATGAATTTTAGACTATGCCTGCTGGGATTTTGATTGAGACTGCATTGGAATTATAGATCAGTTTGGGGAGAGTTTACATGAACAAAAGTGAATCTTTTGATACATGAACATGTTATTTCTCACCTTTTATTTATATCTTCTACAATTTCTTTCAGCAATATTTTGTAATTTTTAGTGTACAGGTCATACACATGTTTGGTCAGATCTATCCTTAACTGTTTTTATGCTATTGTAAGTTGCATTTTTTAAATGTCAATTTTTAAGTTTTTATTGCTATTATATAGAAATATAGATGTCTACGGATTGATTTTTGTCTGCTGCAACTTAGGTTTAGTAGCATTTTTGTAAGTTTTGTAGGATTTTATTAATAGATAATCATATTGCTTATTAATAAAGATGGTTTTATTTCTTCATTTTCAATCTGGATACCTTTTCTTTTCCTTTCCTTAGTGGACTGACTAGAAACTTGAGTACAATAGTGAAGAGCAGTCATGAGACTGCACATCCTTGCTTTGTTCTTCCTCTTAGGGGGAAAGCATTCAGCTTTCTACCATATGTAAGAAGCTATGGCTGTATATTTTTCATGGCTGCTATTTCAGGTTGAAAATTTTCCTCTATTTTTAGACTTCTGAATGTTTTATCAGGTATGTGCATATAACATTATAGAACTATTATATTTGTATTAGATATGCCTTTTCTTATCACTTTCTTCAACTAGACTGTAAATTCCTAAGTACAAAAAATGCCTCTTTCATGTTTGATTCCTCATTACTTGTGTCAATGACGTCACAGAGCTGGAGCACAATAAATGAGCCAATATCAGACAGTGTTGTTTAGTCCAATTGTTTTCAAAGCGTGGTCTCTGGATCAACAACATCAGTACCACTTGGGAACTTATTAGAGCTATAAACTCTATGTCCCATCCGTCTTTACTGAATCACTCTGAATTGCTATGGAGTTTGTGGTTAACAAGTGCTCCAGGTGGTTCTTTTGCCTGCTAGAATTTGAGAATCACTGTTTCAATAGCTAAGAAATAACTGGGGAGTCAGCAAGACCCAGTTTAATCCCACCTCTGTCCAATTCTTTGACCTAGAATGACTTATTCTTAAAGCTTCAGGTCCCACAAATAAAAAGGAGATAAGAAGGAACTATTTTATAGGACTATTTAATATTTAAATAAGATAATTTGGGTAAAGCTTTTAGTGTGATATGTGCTCAATAAATAATAACTATGAACAGTAGTTAATAACAGTAATAATGAAACTAATAATATAGTAATTTCTACCTCATTGGAACAGGAGACTTCTGCTTATGGCAGTCTCTGGATATTACTTTTATTCTACATGGAGGGAAAAACAGTTACAGGGAAGTAGAAAAAGATCATCCTTGGAATTAAAGTAGCTTATAAAACAACAGAATCAATGAGGAAAAATAAAAGAAGAAGGAAAAAGAGTGAGGGAGATGCTTTATTTTAGGAAGAGAAATATCTGATAGACTTACTTGAAAATGTGGTACCCATACTTTGCAGTAATAAAAATCTAAATGAAGGGGTTTTTGTTTGGTTCAGAATAGAGATTCAGTCATTTTCAAAGTCTGAGTGCTGCTCAATTTAAAAATTATCATCTTTTAGCAGATAATTTCTTTAGGATTTTAATACTTCTAACGGGAGGGATATATAAAGAAGAAAACCTGTCTGGCATCTAAGGTGGCCCTGTGTTTGGTGAATCTGTGAACAAAGAGAAGGAGATTTCCTTCAGCATCGACATTACTCAGTGGGCATTTCTCCTGGAATATTTGCATTTTCACCAACTAGATCCAGTATAGACTTCCAGGCATACACCAACAACATGTAGAAAATGGTGTTTATTATTTTAGTTTGGCATGGTCGAATTTCAAATTTGATTCAATGCTTCAAACATGTGCCGGTTATCTATACATTCAAGGCAGTACGCTAGGGAGTACGAAAGATGGATAAAATGTAACTCCTGCCCTGAAAGAGTTCAGTATCGACTGAAATAGATATATATTCATTTGACAGTGGTGCCTTTTTATAGCGTTTTATACTTAGCCTTATGAAGTAAATAGAGTAGGTATTACTGATCCATTTTTTAGATAGACAATTACAGTAAAAGTAATGCCCATTATTTGCCTGGAGACTTACACTACATTAACTCTATTCTCTATCTTACTGTCCTTATACAATTAATCACCAAATTGTATTGATTCTAGCACCTAAATGTCACTGTAATTTTGGCTTCCCTCACTATTTCCACCATCATTGCCTTGGTTGAAATAAGCTCATTCTTGCCTGGGCTATTTCAATAACCTCCTAATTAGTCTCTCTGCCTACAAGTTCCGCCCACTCCAATCTGCCACCAGAATTATCTTTCAAAAACAGAAATGATTATGCCACTCAGCTAAAAAAAAAAAAAAAAAAAAAAAAAAAACACCCAAAAAACAAACAAACAAAAAAAACACCCAAAAAACAAAAAACCCCACCAAAAAACAAAAAACCTTGCTGGCTTCCCTACCTATCCATCAAGAAAAGTTTCAAAATCTTCAGCTTGACATAGAGGCACTTTACAAGGCTCCCCCAGTCAACCTTCCAAACCTCACCTCTGGATGCTCATCCACTCTGACCCCCAGGTCCTATCCACACACCGCTGATGCTTCAGTCATGCTGAAATGTTCATACTCTTTCAAGCCTTCATACCTCTGTCTGATGAACTGCTTATCCTTTAAGACCAAACTCAATGTTACCAATACCAAGACACCTTCATGGCCATGGTTGTTAGTTTAGTTGCCCCTTGCCTCATGATTCCGGACCTCTTTGCATTTCCATTATACAATTATGTATACGATATACATAATGTCGTATGACAGTTGTGTGGACAGACTGCATTCTCCCCGGCCTCTGTGCTGGAAACCTCAGGAGGGAAGGGTTTGCATTTCAATCATCTTTGAGAGAATCCTGGAGACTCTAGTGCTAATGGGGAGGACCCTTGCTAGGGTGGCAAGATTGGTCAACAGAATGCCCAGTTAAATTTGAAATTCAGAAAAATAATGAATAATTTTTTTAGTATAAGTATGTCCCAAATATTGAAGGAGACATGTTGATACTAACTTTTTAAAAATCTGAGATTCAAGTTTAACTGGCTAGCCTATATTTTTCTTTGCTGAATCTGGAAACCTTCACCCTGTGGACCTAAACTCCAGCTGCTATACCTCCTAGTAGTGAAGTCCTGCCACACTTGCAATGTCTAGTGAAAACCAAAGCTGAACTTTCTGCCCCACCCTCGTGGAGCTTCCGGTTTAGTAAAGAAGTCACAAAAACTATTTCTAGAATCTACAGCTAGTACTCAAAACCATGAATTTTTTATAAACATCGACATGGTAAACTACATGTCTAAGGGCATACTTAAGTACTCACATTACAGGAGAAATTAAATCCAGTGTTTTAGTTGCCCGATGATGAGAATATACTGAGGGAATCTGGAAAGCTTAGTCGAAATGGCTTAGTTGTGCTTTTAATCAAACAACCACAATATTGAGAATAGTGTAACCCTGGTCAAATTGCTTAACTCTTCTGTACTTCCTTTTAAAAAATGTGCATGGGGAGGTAGGGTGCGGGTCATTTCATTGCCTAATGAAATGACTGTCAGGCTAAACATGTAACTTCATAACATGCATTCAGATGAGGGCAGAGGCAAAAGTCAGGTCAGGAGCATGATCAAGTTTTCAGTTCTTGTTGCAGAATGAACAAACCTGGAATTGGAGCCAGGCAATTGCAAAAATGATTCCAGATCTGCATGGTAACAATTTAGACTGACTTCCACTCCTGCCTGAAATTTAGCAGCAGAGGAAGTTCTTTATTGGCTATCTGCCTCCACCCCACCTCCCCCACCCCTCAGTACCTCAGGCTGCTCACTCCCCACATCTGTTTCCAAGCCCTAGAACGCAGGGTCACAGCGTGGCGCAATAAGCAGCATTAGCAGGCAGCATGAATCAGTGGTAAACCTTTGATTTTAATTCCTTGCCTCTCCTAGAGAGGAAGTGTGGTCTAGCGGTTAACCCACTAAAAAAGCAGCTTGGAGGCAAAATTCCTGGTCCTATCTATCCTCCCTGTTCTATTCTTGTTGGGATGCCCTGCCCTTCAAACATACATTTATTTTTAATTTTTATTTTTTTACTTTTGCTCAACAGTGTTTTCCCTGAACTGACTGGATCACAAGACTCAGTTGGGAAACTTGTTAAATGATTCCTGGGACCCATCTGAGAATCTCCTGAGGAAAGTCCTAGGAATCTATTTTTAATAAGTCCTACTAATAGGTCTCCATCATCAGACTCAGCTCACTGTATGCTGGTTACACATTACACAAACGACAGGAGAGCATTAGAGAAAACCATAGGAAGAGAACCGAGGGGAAAAGAGCATATCGACGGTAAGGTTTTCTCTTACAAGCTCCTGTGAATAAGGCCAACGATGAGGAATAAAAAGATTCATAGATTCTAGTTCTGGCTCTTTGTATCGATAGCTGTGTGAGCTTGGGCAGGTCAGATAATCTCCACTGATCACATTTTCATGATTTTTTTAAAAAAATAAAGTGATTAGATCATCTCTTTCAGTTCTGTGATTCAATGAATTCTTTCTTTGACTTCACAGAAATGCCAAGGAGGACTCAGAAAACCTCTTTTCCTGAGAACGACAGTGGGTGCAGTCACAGAGGTGTGGGCTGGCTTGTTTGGGGTTGTGGCCAGACAATGGAAACCAGTGGCAGCGGGAGGTTTGGGGCCACAGCCACAAGGAGGATTCTTCCCCTACTCTCCCCCTTGAGGCTCTGCAGCTGGCCTACTTATGCAAAGTCTTTGGCTCCTCTCTCCTTTTTAAAAGCATTTCTGACTCGTGCATTCCCCTGAGGAGCAGATTCATCGTTTTGCGGAGAACTTGCACATGCTTTCCTGAAAGGAAGAAAGGAGGGAGGACCGGGAGGGCTTGGATGGATTAGTGAGTGGGCTGGGGTTGCCAAAGAAATGAGTCTCCTCATGGATGATTAACATACACCCATCGCATTGTTAGCTCTGACCATGCCCAGCTGCATCCTTTGTCCCACTTCCACAATGCCTAGAAGTGTGTTCTCGTTAGTGGACTGGACACCCGCCTACTCACCGTCTCTGGAGGGTTTGGGCATTCTTCCACCCCAGAACAAGTGGGGGGTGAGTTAGGAGGAGGAGGAGTGAGGCTTGGAAGTCACAAATGAGTCATGATTGTAGGAAAAGGATGTCTTACGAAGCCAACGCAGAACTAGCTTCCTAGAAACATCATGACAGGTCCCAGAAAGCCCACGTTTGGTTCTAATTATAACATTGCCCACATTTGAGCGTTTTCACAATTTTCCCATGGTAACAACAGGGTTTCTGAGGAAGAGGACTTGGACTCAAATGTGCTCTCTACTTCTGATAGTGAGCCCTGGTTGGACTTATAAAAAACAGTTCTTTTTGCTTTTTACAAAGGAGATATCTTTGGCTTGCCTATGCCTTTGAACCCATCTGTAAACTGGAGTTAAGTACAAAATACTACATAAAAAGGCCAAGATAAGCAACAGTTTAAAAAGTAAGAAAAATATATACCTCAAATAAATGGAATTTGTTTCTTCTCTCAACTTGTGACAAATGCCAAACTAAAAAAAAAAATTTAAAAAAGAGGATTTTAAAAGCATTTGAAAGGATGCTACAGTGACTTATTTATAGTTCTATTGTCTTTCAGATCCTATTAAGCAATGCCTGCTCTTCCTGGGAGCCATCATAAAGCACAGCCTGGGTCTTTGAAAAATCAAGTTATGCTCAAGTGTGTTATTTTAGTATGTTGTTTTCCTTCATTAAAAAAATCATTGGAAATTGCTAATTCTGGAGAACTTATCAATGATAACTTTTAATTACATCCCAGCTCTTGATCATTTTAGGTAAATGAAAATTTTATTACTGATCCATTCTTTCCCACCTTTCATTAGTTCGTTTCCAGAGACACTAGCAAGATCCTGGGACGCAGAAGACAAAGTCTTTCTTCCTGTAGTAAAACAGATCAGATTCCAGGCTGGAAATGAACTAGATCTAGGGGACATCCTGAGGGGAGAGGGAGTTTTCAGACTATTCTGGAGATAGAGCTGAGGAAGTGTGTGCACCTGCTTGGAGCCAGCTCGGGACTGGTTGGAATCTTCTTTTTCTTTAACATTCTGTAAAAGCTGGCATATGTGGGATTTAGAAAAAGGAAGAGAGTCCTGCCTATCCATTTTTGCAAGATTATCAAATGAGGATTCACTGTAAATCTCAGCAGCTATGAAAGTTGGCATGGTTTTCCAACCCCACCACAGGAAGTGGGGATGACCAGAATACACGTTGTCAGTATTTTGAAATTTTCCAGAAGAATAAGAGATTCTATTTAAATAATAATGACCTCAGGTTTAGTAACTTCTAAGGAAATGATTAAGACAAAAGATATACACATTCCTTAATATCCTGTCTTAATTATTTTAGGAAAATTTTTGGAGTTTTATGAGATAAATTCAGAAAGTTATTATTGCTTATTTAATGATAAATTAAATAATATTAACATATACTTTTTCTTCTTCATTTTTAGCATGTTTGCTTATTTTTATAATAAAATATGGTTTACCAAAAACAGGGGCAAAATGTGAAATAAAGAGCAGTAATAGTTTGAGGAAAACCCAAATATATTGTGATATTATAATTATTAATCAAAGTAATCATTGGCATCTGACAAAGTAAAATATAACAGTAGCTAATTTTTATATAACATATAAAACTTACTATGTGCTTGACACTGTTCTAAGTACTTAAGAAAATTACCTATAATGTAGTTAATTCTCACAACAATTTTTATCCTGGTTTTACAGATGGCAAAAAATGAGGCATGGAGGGGTTACATAACCTGCTTTAGGTCACCAGATAGTGAGTGGAAGAGCTGGAGTACAACTCCAGCAGTCTGTCTCTTGAGTCTGTGTTCTTAATTGCTACGCAATATTGCCTCTTTGAAAACTGACCAAGGGCCCTTACAGAAAACAAAGTTGAATGGAATGTTTTCAAAAGACTCGAACACTTGAAACTTAGCCACTAAGTCAGTCAAATCCTTTTTATAAAATAGTCAGTATGAGGAATATGCTACTTGTGTCAGTGTGAGGAGTTTTTTTGGTGGGACTGTAGAGTACCCATCTATGAAATACTATTTGAGTGAGTTGTAAGAGAATAAAAGCCATTAGATAAAATGGTCATCTCTATCTACTGAAGTATTGTGCCTTTGAAGTATCAGAAAAGTGTATTTCCTCTCTATAAGGAACTTGTGGTTTGATAAGACGAAGGTTCATTATTGACATTTGATAAACCTTTATTGTAAAATCACTATCTATAGGGTATATAAAGATAAATAGACCATAATATATTTACTTCAAGGTGGTTGCGGCCTGGATGGGGAGATGGACAATCCCGATAGGGTAGATGCCATAGTAAATGAAAGAAAAGGATGCTGTGAGAGCAGCAGGGGCTCCCAACCCAGGCAGGGAATCCCAGGATGGCTTCTCCGAGGATATCATACCCGACTTAAACCTTTTATAACTTTTGTTTCCCATTTCCACATCAATTCTCACCCTCTCATGCACATCTGAATTTATAAGTACTAGCTTTAAAGATATGGTAGATTTTACTTCCTAATTATGTCTTCCTTCCCATCAATTTAACAGGTAAATTCTGGAATCAATCTCAACAAAAAATGGTTAAGAAGCCTTGGACCTGAACAGTCGATTTTCCAGATTTATTTATTTATTCATTTATTTTTTACATCTAATGCTCTCCATCTCCTTTGAGACTGAGTGCCTTAGCCTTCTGCACAGGTAGGTTTCCTGGTTACTTGACTACTTACCTGAGCTGTCCCCTAGTGTTGAGCTTCCCTCTATTTTTTGCCTTTGTTAGCTGCTTGTTTTCCCATATATTGACATTATCTGATTTCTGCTTCCTTGCTTAGTTCCTGTCTCTCTGCTAACTCTGAACTTGGATTTGTGTGTTTTTTGGGCTTACTGAAGCATATTTAATCAAGTCTTTAACCTTAGATATACTTCTGCCTGTTGGTTCACACACTGTCTCAATGCTTCTTGCTTTGTGTACTCATATATACCACTATTTCAATCAGGAATAAGATAAAGTTTGGTGCTAGAGATCAAGAATAGAGCCCAAAGTAAGATACAGAAATAAGTGCTCTCCCTTAACTAGAGAACATTTCTGGAAGAGAAGCACTGTCAAAAGTCTTGAGTATGAATGCTGCAACAAATGAACGCGTAGCTTTTTGATGAAAAAGGAATGCTTTTGACTCACATAGGCTATTTTAGTTGACAGTTATGTGTATTCTTTCAATTTTCTACAAAATCAATGACATGTAAATATGAAAGATGATGTCGGGTTGCTATCACCAGATGCCCTCAACCCATTGCAAAAACCTACTGTGAGTTCCATTGTGGGTATGTTGTTAAAAATTCTTCAATGTGCTACCTAAAAGATTTGATTTAGAGACTTGAAGAAGGACCCCAGGGCCAAAGATCAAGGGGTGGCAAAGTTAGGAAACTTTGAGGAAGATATATCTTCAGACACACACATTTCATACTCTGTGTTTTCTAAAAATGCTTTCTGCAAAAGTTTTAAAGGACATAGACATTGTTGCACAAATAGTCCCCACTTGAAAAGCATGTTCCTGCTGCAAATAACACTTATTTCCTCAAAATAGAAATACCAGAGAGCACTTCCTCAGTGCACCAATTTTCTCAAAGTACAAGTATGCTAAATTGCCTTTTCTTCTTTTCCTGCTCTTGAGTAGCTTTATGTAGAGTCTTCCCCATAGTCACCATCTTCCCTCAAACAGCAACAACATAATCATTATTTCACATTGCATATGGAGAAAGACATGGATAAAAATTGGCATCAGAAGGGTGTACTAAGTGAGATGCAAAACAAACAAACAAACAAACAAACAAACAAAATGTTCTCTTCTGCAACTTTATTGTTTTATGGAATACACAGATATTTGAGAGGGACATTTTTGAAATAGTGTCTTAGGTAGTGTATAAACTGAAGCCAGTAGGGCAGTATTTCTCAGACTCTTTTCATGGCTCTTCTGCATTAACATAGGACACTTGTGCTCACTTAAAATGAAAATTTCTGGCTTCAACTCAGATTTATCAAATCAAAATCAAACCAAGGAAATCTGCATTTTTAATAAGCTTTCTATGTAAGCATATGGTTTATATGGAAACCATTACTCTAGGATTATGCTTAATACAGTCAAGAATCCTGCAATTGTAGCCAAATAAAATCACAACTGGCTCCAAGTAAATCATGACTAGTAGATGCACTATAAGGAAGAGAAGAGGTAGTAAAGGTGCTTAAAAAATTAAGTGGAAGGGGCTCTCTGTGATAGGGGGAAGGGAGGGTAGCCCTTACCATTTCAGTGGCATCCTAGCACTGTATATATTGTCCTTCCTCAGCCTATATCTTAGAGATATAGGGAGAAAGAAAGTAAAAGCCATGATAAATAGACCACGTGGGGTCATGACCTAGAAAAGCATGACCTTCTGCTAAAATATAAGCATACCTCTTCTCAAGCCAAATCTAGAGCATTTTGTTTTTACCTAAAAAAGGATTCATTTTTTCAAACAGAGAAAACCAGGTAAACAAAATAGTGGTTCTCAACTTTCTTGTGTTCTCTGCACAACACTAGAATTTTTGGCAGCCCACTTAAAGGCATGAAAACACTTGGAAGGATGAAGAGCCATGTCCTCACGCCCTAAAAAGCCCTACAGTGACAGTTACTACCACTCTTTTCTCACCTGCCTGACATCGCACTCTGCTCCTCTGTGAGGAGACCCGATGGCTCAGTGCCCTTTCTGAGCTCCTGTTAGAGTCAGCTTGGCACCACGTCATGCCTCTTACTGCTACATCTTGCTCTTCACTGTGTCACAAGACCTGTTCAACAAAACAATACCTGACAGACATCACTGTAATACCGTGTATACTTAGTAATAGCTAAAACAACATCTCCTTTAAAAATGGAAAATGCCAGCCTCTAAGAATGAAATGCTCATAGATGCTACTACATTGGATAAACCTTGAAAACATTATGCTAAAAGAAGCCAAACATGAAAGACCGCATATCGTATGATTCCACTTATATGAAATGTTCAGAGTAGGCAAATCAATAGAAACAGAGAGTAGATTAGTGGTTGCCAGAGGCTAGAGGAGGGAGAAATGGGGAGCAACTGCTAATGAATATAATGTTTCTTTTTGGGGTGACAAAAATGTTCTGAAATTAGATAGCTGTGATAGTTGTATAACCTTGTCAACATACAAAGAAACCCCACACTGAACTGTACACTTTAAAGTGATATGTGAATTATATCTCAGTAAAATTGGTCTTGAAAAATAATTTTTAAAATTTGAAAGGCTCCTGTGAAAATTTTGATATATCCATATACTGAGATAGAGAAATTAAAATTGACTTAAGCAATGATCAAGTTATTTAAATTTATAGTTTTCTTTAAATTTTACCATATACTGGATCTCTTTGATTATATCTAGTAGATACAATGGGTATGTAACACTTACTTTTTTTTAACACTTACTTTTAAAAAAATATATATTTTTATTGATTTCAGAGAGGAAGGGAGAGGGAGAGAGATTGAAACATCAATGATGAGAGAAAATCATTGATGGGCTGCCTCCTGCATGCCCCCTACTGGGGACTGAGCCCACAACCCGGGCATGTGCCCTGACTGGAATCAAACCCGGGCTGATATGACTCTATCCACTGAGCCAAACTGGCAAGGGCAACACTTACTTTTAAAATTAGTTTTCACAAATAATACAAAATTTGTGCTTTGATACTAAATAAGATTAGGCCTTTTATGAGACAGATTATAATTCATAGTGATGATTAAGGTTAAATTAGAACTAGTGAAAAGGGTATCAAATTATATCATTAACACTCATTTTATTTTGAAGTTGTTTTACAAGATATATCTTGTTCTCATTAATGGTTAATTTAATCATATTATTAAAGATATTTTTTTAAAGACAGAGTAATGGGAGAAGAAAATCTGTTTACCAATATTTTATACACAGTTACAGTTTAAACTAGTTTACTTGAACTTATGTAGCACATGGTTGCTAGGCCTATGGCAGAGTTAGGATTTGTGGAGAAGATAATGAATCATTTCAAAGACTGAATTGGTAAAACCAAGTCATGAGGATAAGGTATGTTACTTTTGTACAGGGTTTATAATCCAGACTAATACTTCTGGTTCTTAACAGTTTTTGTCAGGTGTCCTTTTGAGAATATGAAAGCGGATATGGACCCTCCCTTAAAAGGCACGTATGCAGATGACAACTTTTTCCCCCATAGAATTTTTAGGAGGGCCACTCTTTACCCCATGCTGAGAACTCTGTGCCTATATAAAGAATAGTTTAATCTACCCTAATGCTTATTTTGATCAATTCAAGCTATTGTTAGTCATTCTATATTTGCAGAGATGCTGAATGTTTTTTTTAATGCATTCACACAGTATATTGGACAATGGACACCTACCCTAGCACCATGTCAGTTTCAAGATTGGACTTAATTATCATGTCTCTTTGGGATATGACAGTTACTTAGAGGAAGTAGGATTATGTGAGATTATAAATTATTCAATCCCCACTTCCCAGTGAAACAGGAAGTTTCCCTTCGATGTTCTTTGTACTTATGCTTTAACAAGGAGCTCTACAAATAAACCTTCAAGTAAAATGTGAGACGTTTTTCAAATATGAGGGTTCCAACCCTTTAGAGTTCACCAGCCCCAACATATTGCATAGATCCAGAGAATTCAGGCAAGCACTGAGCTTTGGTCTGAATTCTCCACAAAAAGGCCTCAATGTTTTCACTTTGTTGACCATAAGTGATATATTTAGTTATCCAGAAGGGTAGTCAATCTGCCAGGGAAAATATCCTGAAGAAAATGAAGCACGCAATTATGTTGGGCAGACCCAGGAGTTAGTGTGGATGGGCCTTGTTTTGAAACAGATTCCTAACTCAGTCAAAAAGTCTCATGGCGAACGTGTTTTCCTAGGAAGAAACTCTCAAGGCGGCGATGTGAAAACTAACAGACTCGACGAAGGGGTGTGCAGCCATCTGGTCTGCTCACAGGCAGAGATGCTCTTTTTATCAGAATTCTTTTCAGATTTTTATACGGGGAAGGAGTTGGCCATCTTGAACACCATGCCAATATGAACCCTCTCCTTAAACAATTCTATTCAGAATTCTCCTAATAAGGTTTCTGGGAAACTTTTATTTCCTGAAAGAGGAAACAGAGGTCTGATGAAATTCAGTAGCCAGTGCTTAGGGTGGGAGCAGGCATTTAGCAGTGGGATTTCCCCTGTGACTCCCAAGGCTTAGGGACAATGAATCCCAGGGATTGTCTGCTGAGGATGCCCTCACGTCATACTGAGCTTTCCATTCTGATGGAAATAAGAGTTGGGATCTACTAAGGTGACTCACTGTCTTAGAACTGACTTATTTTATCTTTGGAGCTAAAGCCTGTTTGTTCCCACCACCTCCACCCCTCCTGCTGAGATAGGTGAAGGAGACATTTGAACAATTGGTCGCATAACTTTTGTGTGTTGCAGAGTGAAGAGAAAACACAACAGCTCTGCTCCTACTTTTTTGTTCTAATCATGCATAACACTTCCCTCCTCAAATTTTGAATATTTAACATCCACTGAGAACAGCTTGCCTGTAGGTTTCTTTTGAGGACACAAAAAGGTGTTGGTGTTGGTGGTGGAAAGTTGAGTTTATTTTTCTTGCCTTTTTTTTTTCTGGGACTCTTCTATATACACTCATCCTTATTTTGAGCCCAATAAAGACAGGTTTCTTCTCATTTCCTGCCTGATTGGAAAAAGTTTCCATAGTCAACTCCTGGTAGGAGTGCCTTAGTATCTTGGGAAGGGCCCCTCTGAACTGGCAACATTTTCTCCAGTGACCAGGAGAGCAAATTAAAGGCTGCAGCTACCAGCCACTATTATAGGAGCAGCATTTCCATGTAAAGGACAAAAATCAGAAGAAAAAGACAAGGCCTAGATTGTTGTTGGAAAACTGACTTCAGAGGAAAAAGTGAAAGAGCACAAAACATTGAGGATGAACTTTTCTTTTTCTACCTTCCTTGGCTGTGAAAAACCAGTGGGGTGCTTACTTTTTAAAGGGCTTCAGTATGAATAGTACCAGATAGGTAATAGACTTATCCAGCTGATCATTTCCTAAGGTATATAAATGTCCAATCACCATGTTGTACACCTGGAACTAATATAACATTGTATGTCAACTGTAATTAAAAAATAAAAATATATTAAAAATATGGTTTATGGTATTCATTTTGGAATCCCTAGTAAATTGTGTATTAAAAAAAACATGTTAGCTCTCAAACAACTTAGAAGGAAGTGACAATGATGTGTCTGAAGAAGTGTTGGGTTAGTCAAAAAATGACACTGGTGACAAATAACATTGTTCTATGAAGTGATAGTGGACAAATATAGCATTTAAAATTAATATATTATTTTATATATGATTTTAAATATGTATGTATAACTAAGTAGTAAACTAAACATTTTCAATAAACATTTGACTAATTTGTCCACATCCCCAAAGTCTGTATTTTCATAGCCAAAAGAGATTTCTTAGGATTGTCATATATTTAGGCAATATTGCAGATAAATAGCTCATCTATACTAATAAAAGGGTAATATGCTAATTAGACGGGATAGGCTGGACGTCTTCCGGATGTCAATCTGGATGTCCCTCCTGACAAAGCCGGGGGCGTGGCTGGCCTGCAAACCCCTGGCAGCCTCTTGCCCAGGCCGGCCCCACCCCCCAGCAGGGACCCCCACCCCGATCTGAGGTCCCCTTCAGTGAGGCCAGCGGCTCCCACCC
>NW_005871086.1:7064083-7104588 GCF_000147115.1 Myotis lucifugus | reverse complement strand
GAGGACTTCCCATTTTACAGATGAAGTAACTAAATTAAATTATTAGCTCAAGGTGCACACAGTTATTTAGTGACAAAGAGTGATTAGAAATGAGACTTGCTCTTTCCATTATAACATATGACTTGATCGGGGTCTTTTCTTCAGAAAACTACCAAACCCTGGCAAACAGAGAAGAAAGATTAAGAAAAATGGTTCCACAGAGACATGGAAACATGGAACAGACTGTTGAATCTCAGAGGGGAGGTGGGTGGGTGAGAAGAGGTCAACCAGAGAACTTGTATGCATATAAGCATAACCTGTGGACACAGGCAATAGTGTGATGAAGGCCTGGGGAGGGGGGTGGGGGCAGCGAGGGTGGGGTAGAAGGGATCACTGGGGGGGAAAAAGGGGACATCTGTGGTACTTTTAACAATAAAGATTTTTAAAAAAGAAAGAAAAAATGGTTACAAAGTCATTATGAGGGAGAAACTTTTACTTCTGAGAAGCTGCTGCGTTTCCCCTAGGCACACACACACATACACACGCACACGCACACACATACACACGCACACGCACACACACACACAACGCACACACACACACACCCACACACACACACATACACACGCACACGCACACTGGAAGCCCTTCATCCCAGCCAGGTGCTACCAATTACTGATCTCCCTTTGTGAGACCCAATCTCAGCCACTAGAATTGGCTCTAGTGGGAAATTTATAAAAGCTGCCTGCTCCAGTGGAGTATAAGGGTTCCTCCTTGGGGAATCCCAGGCATTATTATTATTGTTGTTATTATTATTATTAAATGCATCAGCCTTCCCCCACTCTGCAGGTCAAAGAGTACTATTTCTTAAAGTCACTTGTGGAATGGTTCTACAATGAATAAAGGACGATCTCAAAACCATAGCACTGGCCCCTTGGGTTATAAAGTCTCTATAACCTGTCACTCACAGCAGGTGCTAAATGCATTATAAGCTACGTGGGGTGGGTGAGCTCAAAGGAATCTGAGGAAAAAAATTATTCCAAAAGGAAACAGTCACTCCCTGGGGCCTTGGGTGTGGTTGGATTCTGATCAGACTCACCATCGATATGGCAGTCCCAGGGTCCCACTCACTCTGAGTGCGCCAATGTTTTCAGAGTGACTAAAGAGGTCAAAGGGCTCCTCGTTGCAAGTTTTCTCCTGCCAAGATCAATCTGTTGCCATCACTCAAGGGGTTGAGAGTGGGGAGTGGTTCGGGGATTCAGTACCGGATGGATGGGAACAAGCCTTGCAGCCTGGTCGTATGAGAACACATACACCTGAGGGTGGACGGGCATGAGCTGAGTCACTGAGGGAGAGTCAATGCCAGAATGAGGTTGGAGTTTTGAGAGGTAGGACCGTTATTGTTGACCTGAGATAGAAGAAAGCACTTCACAGGCAGGCAGGGTTTCAAGGATCAGGGAAGTGGTCAAATGGACATTGTTTTCAGTCAAAAGTGCTCTTTGTACAGTTAACTAGACTTTTGAAAAAAAAAAAATTTATCTTCTCCAGTACTTCTTTTACTATGTTAGTCTTACATAGGCCACTTTAATCTATTTGTACGTATATCTGCCTATTCTCAAATAAATGATACATCTTATAGTGCCAGTTTCTATAAACAACTTCTCTTTCCTCAACTCTGGTTACTTCAAGGCACTAGCTTCTATGACCAGCAACATTCTTGAACTTATCATTTCTAAAACATGTAGACATTTGAAATTTGATAATCTTATCAACAAAGAGAGGAGTTTTGAGGCATTATAAATGTGGGATGAGTCATCTCGGTACAGTCACCCAAGTCCGTATCTCTCCCTCCCTTTTTCTATTTTGTCTCCTTATTGTCGCTCTTGACATTGGGAAAACAAAAACCACAAACAAATCACATTCAATCAAACAAGCAACTAGATTAAACAATATTTAAAACCTTCCCCTAAAAACATGAAAAGTTAAGCTTAAGCAAAACCTATGCAAGTATTCATTGTGGTGGAATGTATTTCTCTGTTTCTACATCTATTTCAAGTGAAAAGAACTAGCTGCTGATATGAAGGGCACCGGCGGAGAATTTCAGACACTCTGTCTTTGACTCACTGAATTTGGAGGTAACTTGCCCAACCTACTCTCCACTACTGTTTATATTTTAAAAAGGTTGTGAAATTGTTATTCTCTTCTACCCCTGAGTGAGAAATATGGTGCTAGTGACTATAAAATACCTTTCTAATGTTTCTTTGGGGGTGGGCACATACAATGAAAACCTGTGGGCAGTCTCAATAACATTGCTAAGAGCATTGGGTGTGTATGTGTCCTGAAATTAGCATCCGCAGTGAAGATCATGGTGTGGAGATCACATGGTTTCTGTTCTGTTTTATTTGCTGCCTTTTCATCCGCTAGCTAGTTTAAATGTAACTGCTGTGGTCTCTGGATCTATGTCTTTAGCCCTTTTATACCTATAGGATTGCCAAGAAAGTTCAAAGCAGGCACTATGGAGTACAGCCTGGCATTTGGTGGAGAAGTGGGCCGAGGAACTTAGCCAGGGCACTAGGGGACTGCTCCTGACACCCAGGGCCCCTGATTCTCAAGAATCAGAACTCAAATGTAGGGTGACTGAGTAATAGGTCAGAGATGTAGAACTGAAGCATCCCAGAGTTAATGGTTCCTTACATGTTTCTTGTGCTGAGCTTAAAAGTAGCACCAGATGTTTACTTCCCCAAGAAGACCTGTATGTACACAACTGTTCATAGCAACTTTACTCAGAATAGCCCCCAACTGGAAACAGCTCAGATGTTCCTTAACAGCTGGATAAAGAGACACATGGTGGCACATCCACACAAAAGAATGCTATAGCGGCAATAGAAAAGAATGAACTGCTTTCCTTACTAAAGGAAATTGGAGACCTTTACAAATAGAACTTTTACATTAGTTTTCTATTGTTGCACAACAAATTACTGCGAACATAGCAACTTAAAACAATACCCACTTACTAACTTACAGTTCTGTAGGTGAGAATTCCAAGCTCGGCCATGACTAGCTTCTCTGCTCAGGTTCGTAGAAGGCCAAAATCAAGGTGCTGGCCGGGCTGTGTTCTTTTCTGGGGGCCCTGGAGAAGAATTTGCTTGTCAGCTCATTCAGGTTGTTGGCTGAATCCTGTTCCTTGCAGTTGTAGGACAGAGATTCCTGTTTACTTGCCAACTGTGCTCTGGGGGCTGTTCTCAGTTCCTAGAGGCTTCTCCCTCACGCTTCAAATCTCTTTCTGCCTGAAGAATTGCATCCCGTTAATGGGTTCACCTGATTAGCGTAGGCCTACTAAGGCTCATCTCCCTAAATAAAGATCAACTGATTTATGACTTTAATTACATCTGCAAATTTTTTTCACAGCAACACCTGGGCCAGTGTTAGATTAGCTACCTGGGAGAACACGTGTGCACACCAGGGCCTGAGAATCTTGAGGGACAGCTTGAATTCTGCTCACACAACTCTTACCTTCACCTTTTGTTTGCTCTGTCCAAACATAGAGCATATGAAGAAAACTGCTATAACGGAATAGAGCTGGTCCACTGAATCCAGTACCCTCGCTTAAACTATTGGGGGAGTTTGATTATCCATCTGTTTTCACCTTTGGTGAAGGGGAGAAAATTGTGTAAGGAGTAGTATGTATATACATTGGACTACGGGATAAAAGGGACCATGATTCTAAAAATGTTAATTTTAAAAATAATTTTCAAATGCCCTCCAATGAGCATGCACTATTCTAGCAATCAGATACAAAATTATTCTTTAAAGTATACCATGGTACAGTATACTGTTATATCACAGTTTTTCATAGTTATTCCTTATGGATTTGTCACCCTTGATTTTTTTTTGATTTATTTTTATTTTTTTATTATTTTTATTTATTTATTTATTTTTTATTTTTTTATTTTTATTTTTCGCTAAAAGTATTACAAAGGGTATTACATAAGTGTCCTTTTCCCCCCCCCCCCGCCCTTGACAAACCCCTGCCCTCCCTTACCCCCCAGTGTCTTATGTCCATTAGTTATGCTTATATGGATGCATACAAGTCCTTCGGTTGATCTCTTACTCCCCTCCCTCCTGACCCCCAACCCTCCCTGGCCTTCCTACTGCAGTTTGACAATCAGTTTGAGGCAGCTCTGCCTCTGTATCTATTATTGTTCAAAAGTTTGTAATGGTCTTTATTATCCATGAATGAGTGAGATCATGTGGTATTTTTCCTTCATTGACTGGCTTGTTTCACTTAGCATAATGCTCTCCAGTTCCATCCATGCTGTTGCAAATGGTAAGAGTTCCTTCTTTTTTACAGCAGCATAGTATTCCATCGTGTAGATGTACCACAGTTTTCTAATCCATTCATCTACTGATGGGCACTTAGGCTGTTTCCAGATCTTAGCTATGGTGAATTGTGCTGCTATGAACATATGGGTGCACATATCCTTTCTGATTGGTGTTTCTAGTTTCTTGGGATATATTCCTAGAAGTGGGATCACAGGGTCAAATGGGAGTTCCATTTCCAGCTTTTTGAGGAAACTCCATACTGTCTTCCATAGTGGCTGCACCAGTCTGCATTCCCACCAGCAGTGCACAAGTGTTCCTTTTTCTCCACATCCTCTCCAGCACTTGTCGTTTGTTGATTTGTTGATGATGGCCATTCTGACAGGTGTGAGATGGTACCTCATTGTTGTTTTGATTTGCATCTCTCGGATGATTAGTGACTTTGAGCATGTTTTCATATGTCTCTTGGCTTTCTGAATGTCCTCTTTTGAAAGGTGTCTATTTAGATCCTTTGCCCATTTTTTGATTGGATTGTTTATCTTCTTTTTGTTAAGTTGTATGAGTTCCCTATACATTTTGGAGATTAAGTCCTTATCAGATATGACGTTGGCAAATATGTTTTCCCACGAGGTGGGTTTTCTTGTTGTTTTGTTGATGGTTTCTTTTGCTGTGCAGAAGCTTTTTATTTTGATGTAGACCCATTTGTTCATTTTCTCTTTAGTTTCAACTGCCCTAGGAGCTGTATCAGTGAAGAAATTGCTTTGGCATATGTCTGAGATTTTGTTGCCTTTGTATTCTTCTAGAATTTTTATGGTTTCCTGTCATACATTTAAGTCCTTTATCCATTTTGAGTTTATTCTTGTGTATGGTGTAAGTTGGTGGTCTAGTTTCATTTTCTTGCATATATCTGTCCAATTTTCCCAACACCATTTATTGAAGAGACTATCTTGGCTCCATTGTATGTTCATGCCTCCTTTGTCAAAAATTAATTGAGCATATTGGTTCGGGCTAATTTCTGGACTCTCTATTCTATTCCACTGATCTATATGTCTGTTCTTGTGCCAGTACCAGGCAGTTTTGAGAACAGTGGCTTTGTAATACAGCTTGATATCTGGCATTGAGATCCCACCTACTTTGTTCTTTCTCAGGATCGCTGCAGCTATTCGGGGTCTTTTTTTATTCCAGATGAATTTTTGGAGAGTTCGTTCTAGATCTTTGAAGAAGGCCATTGGTATTTTAATGGGAAGTGCGTTGAATTTATAGATTGCTTTGGGTAGTATGGACATTTTAATGATGTTGATTCTACCAATCCAAGAACATGGTATGTTCTTCCATCTGTTTATGTCTTCCTCTATCTCTTTTTTCAACGTCCTGTAGTTTTCTGAGTAGAGGTCTTTTACCTCTTTAGTTAAGTTTATTCCTAGGTATCTTAATTTTTTTGGTGTCACCCTTGATTTTTATCTGTCATTGGTAAGATCCTTTTTTCCATGAAGGCGATTAATAAAAAAAGTTTATAAACTGAATTTTAAAATTTTAACATAAAATATTTTTATTATGTAAAATGGACACTTGCATTGACTTATACCTATCATTACCTATATTATTAAAAATAAGAATGTCAGTGAGAAAATTTGCACTCCTGTTCTCCACTGAACTGTTAATAATTGGACACTTTTTAGAAATGAAAATAGAGAGTGACGTTTTTCATTATTCCACTATCGTTTGTGAAGCACTTTAGAATTTCTAAAATGCATGTATGTACACTATCTCACTGCACCGAACAACCTCACTTTACCTTTGAGACTCAGAAATGACATTACCTGCCCCAAACTACAAAGGGAGTTAGAGGCAGAAATGGGGTTAGAATTATCCTGGTGTTGTGACATGCTCTTCCCTCTTTATCTATTAGGATAGAGGACAAGAGTAAGTAGAGTTAGCATATGTCTATCTTGAGTTAAGAAATCCAGGCCAACTACTTTAGAGCTTACACTCTCTTATTGTGCTAACCTAGCCTTGGGCTGTATATGAAATAAATAAGAAATTTTCCTTGCTCTCCTATTTTTTTAAAATATATTTTTATTGGTTTCAGGGAGAAAGGGAGAGGGAGAGAGAGATAGAAACATCAATGATGAGAGAGAATAATTGATCGGCTGCCTCCTGCATGCCCCCTACTGGGATCAAGCCCGTAACTTGGGCATGTGCCCTAGACTGGAATTGAACCCAGGACCCTTCAGTTCACAGGACGACGCTCTATCCACTGAGCCAAACCGGCTAGGGCCTTGCTCTCTTATTTTGTCATATTGAAAATCTATCAAAAGGGAGCTAAAAGAGAGCTGCTTGTAATGTTCATTGAATGTTTATTTTCAAATATGTACATGTCAATACTGGTAAAGATTCACAAACCTCCTTTTCTTGTCTTTAAAACACCTCAAGCCCCACCAGTGTGGCTTAGATGTTGAGCGTTGACCTATGAATCAGGAGGTCATGGTTCGATTCCCTGTCAGGGCACATGCCCGGGTTGTGGGCTCAATCCCCAGTGTGGGGCATGCAGGAGGCAGCCAACCAATGATTCTCTCTCATCATTGATGTTTCTATCTCTCCCTCTCTTTCCTCTCTGAAATCATAAAAATATATTTAAAAAATAAAAATAAAAGCACCTCAATTCCTTGATTCTGGGGGCAGCGGGTAGTGTATTCTGCTGCCATTTTATCCCCATAATTCATGCCCAGCCAAGCTAACCACATTTACTTTGTCTATTTTGGCCATGATGTCAAGATCCTTAAAATTGAATGTCTTGGTTTGGGACTGTGCCTAGTGGTGAAATCCTACACAGTTTTGTTTCTTTTGTTTGCAGTTTGTTTGTGGTCTTTTCAAGGAGAGGTGCTGGAGCTGACTAGGGGAAGTTACATCAGATCCATGGTTTTCTTAATTAGATCATTATAGGCTCCAAAATAAACTGCCCCTTATGAAGTACAGCTAAATATTGGCAGATAGTCGGTAGTCGTTCTTCCTCAACCCCTTGAAAAGAAAAGGACTGAAGTCTTCAGCAACTTTCATTGCCAGAGGGCACACATGGTAGGAATTAAGTTAAGCCATCCTTTAATTTATATAAATAGTCAAGAAATGGCAATTGACTTTGTTTCTAGACCAATTTAAATCTATTAACATATGTAAACTTTGTAAAACAAAAGTACATCTGCTTCATGGATGTACTGTCAGCATCTTTCCGATTTCAGACCCATGCAGGATTTTGCTCCCTGGATGGGAGACAAGCCTGATCAAAAGTAGTTGGTCTGGAAGGTTTAGAATAATCAAACAGGTAATGACGTTTTCCTGAAAAAACTCCATTCACCACAATTAAGTTCAAGGAAGTGGAAATTACTTTAACTTGGAAAAGTTCATTAAATTAACTCTCCAATTATAGAGGCCTCTGTAATGTGTAATTAAAGCTAGTGATTCATTCATGGCACCGATAGGAGCCTGGTGGCTCTTGTTTTGCTTTTGAATGAAGTTACAGATATGTGCAGTGGAACTGTGTATGGCTATCCTGAGGAAGATTTCTGGACAAAGGGGTCACTGTATTTGACAACAAATAAAGTGACTTCTGATCTTGATTCTCTGCCAAAATCTCAAGGTAACTTTCTTTTTAGAAGTCTGCAACTAGAACACTGATGGAAAATATAAAGTAACAAATCTTATATCCTGTGTGAGGAAAATCATCCTGGATAAATCCTATCTAATCTTACCAACATAATGTTCAGGTACCTATTCTTTAAAATATAATTCAAATCCATCCTCTGGATTAAGCCTCTTGCAGAAGAAGAATTAGTTATTAACTAGTAAATATCTATGGTTTTATTATGATTGTTCTTAAAAAATGAGAACTTGCCTTATTTGGACTTACTTAATCTTATTTAAAATTATCTTAAAAATAAAATAAAATAATCTTATTTAATCTTCATACCAATTCTATGATGTAGGTACCATATTATATTATTTTAAAGATTAAACAACTAATGCTCTTAAAGTTTGAGTATGTTGTTCAAGAACACACAGTTTATAGAAGGATGGTCTAGGATTTGAATCAACCTTTATTTGACTTCAAGACTGAATTATTTTCACCTGCCGTATTAGTGTCACCTCTTTTCAACTATAGACCTTTTAGATATAATCTTTTATTAAAAATGACTTATTTCTTGAATGATTACCTCTGTCGGTTCCTAGCAAGAAACAGATGGCATACCCAAATTAGGATGATTCCAGGAGAGTTTATTTACAAAGAGACTGTTTATAACGGCGTGAGCTGGGAGGTAGCGTATATGGGAGCCACAAGACTAAGTGCAGCAATCTGAGGCTAGTAGCAGCGGATGAAGTGTTACTATACCTAGATCTGAAAGGATGAGGGGAGGTAACTATGGTTCCCCAGGATCAGTAACTTTGATCCTGGATTGGGGGACATATCCAACCCAAGGCCACCTCACAGAAAGGGACTCAGGGGATACCCACCCTGATCTCACTCTCCTCCCACCTCAGATCTTCTGCCAAGGCTCTCATTGGCTGAACCCAATGCGAAGCTAGAGTGCCCAGAAGTCTTGCTGGTGTGGTCCTCCTAGATCAGCCTAGCAAGGCACAGAGCAGAGTGAAGAATGGAGAGAAGATCTGGAGGGACAAATAAAAGGTATCCAGGATGACACATATGAAAATGCACTGACATTAATTATAGGCAGTTGACCTTTTCTGTGAATAAAGGCATAACTTAGCACACGGTTTTTTATTAGTATGTGAAGAAAGTGTCAGTCAATTTGGCTTCTTGGGACCTATCTCTGACTATGGTGTTGAACCTGATTTTGGGCAACTGAATCTGTTACTGTCAACGAAAGAGCTGTGCTCCTAGACAAGGGTCATAGAATTTGGTCACTTCCCAGAATTAGGGTTCCTTTTTACAAGCCTTTGAAAAATGCAGCTTTCTTAAAAGTTCACCAGGAAAATACCTGGTTACTCTCAACATTTCCAGAGAAAAGACAGGTTTCCACGCCTTTAGACAGTTGCTAAGAGAATTTGACATAAAGGATTTCTTAGTAACTTTCAAAACAAAACAAACAAGAAAACTAAAAGAAGAAAATGGAAGAATGAATATTAAGCTATGAACATTGAAGGGTTCTGGAAAGGTCCCGGATAGAGAGAAGGGCCATACCAGTGTTGTCTGGGAAAACAAGGAAAAAAATAAAAGAAACAAAACTTATTAGCATTCAGCTTGATGATCTATCCAGATTTTAGTTCATTGTAGAAAATATTGGCATGCCATCTATCTACAATATTCGTATAATACAATTTTTTTTCTGTCATAAAATAGCCAAAAACATTTCTGCAAACATAAGTTGATTACATTCCTTACAAATGTGTGATGTTCCAACTTGAATTATTTCCTCTTGTATCCCTCTCCTCTTTTTGAATAGTAGGCATTGCCCCTTTGCTTAGTAACACTCTGTAATCTTAGGCAGTTACAAACTTTAGCATATTTGCTGTCTCAGAGAATCTTTCATCCCACACTTACCTTTTCTCTTTCTAAAAGTTCATTACCACTTCTTGTAGAGCTATAAATCCATCCACCTACTCCTTTATTTTTTTTTAACCTTTAGCCAAGTATTCAAAAATCTTTTGTATAAAATATTCAGAAAGCTGATGTTACAGAATTTGCTCCTTCATCTGCTAATTTCTTCAGGAGAGGCTAATTGTTGTGCCCAGAAGGTCCACTATAAAGAAAGAATAGTTTTGTTAGGTATAATTTCCAGGTTACAGATGGGAACTTGAGAGGCAGTATAGTGACTCACCCTAACTATAAACATCAAGTCCCCGATGCAGCTAGGACCACAACCTAGAGTCTCAGTACAGAGTTTTTTATTATTATCCATATTTTCCTAAGCATATTTTCACCTAAAATGTGGAACTGATGACAACCTAGTTATAATTTACTTGTATGAACCGTTTGCTTTTGCCAGTTTCACCCCCCAGTCCCCATGCTTTCTTTGTGTTCCTGTTGGTCTCACTTGGAATTCCCTCATTCTCAATGGCTTTCCAATTCTATAAAATTTAAGTACTACTTTCTTAATGAAGCCTACTCTCACATTCTAGACCAAGGAGATTGTCCTTAATTCTGACTGCCTGCATTAGTTAGCTATAGCACTCTCTTTCACTTACTCAGATATAGCACTAAATTAGGCCTTTATCACATTTTTAAAAGTTTGTATTAGTTTTAGAATTTGTTAATGTTTGTGTATTTTGTCTATCACTTATGTATAAGCTCCCTTCAAGCTAAGAATATATGTTATACTTCCTTGTATTTTTTACATTCTACAAGTATATACTCATATGAGAAAACATTGGGCAAATAAATTAATAAAGTATGGTGGAAAGAGAAGTGAGGTTCATGTAGTCAACATGGCAGATGGAACACATGAGTAATTTCCCCAAACTCCACTAACATGGCAGTAAAGAAATGACAAAGGTAAAACAGATGTGAAGAACAAAAAAAAGATGTCATCAAGGTTTAGAAGACATTATGACTTAGGAAGAGGTGGGGGCAAAAAGTAAGTTCCTGTAGGAAGTAGGGTTAAAATAAACAAGTGGATTTCTGCTGACAAATTTGAGAAAAACTCAGTAACTGCAGGCAAGCTACACTGGAAGTGAGTGTGGGTAGAGTTAAAAATTGGGGTCTAGAAAAGAAGCATTAGATTCAGAAATTTCTGAAAAAAATTCTCAGAAAGATAGAAGAAATTATACTGTGAAATATGCAAAAGACAAGGAAAATTGTTTGTAAATTAAAGATAAAAGAGCAGAACTAAAAACATTCAAGATAAGGATTAGGGGGTAAAGATGAAGAAGTCTCCCAGAGAAAGAAGTGAAAAACCTGAGAGGGAAAAGATAAAACTATTAGATGTTCTGTCCAGGACATTCACCTCAACCAAAATAAATTTTACAAAGAGGGAATGGAGAAAATGAACAGGAAAGAATTATCAAATAAATAATACAAAAGAACTTTCCAGAACTGAAGGATATAAATCTCTAGGTTGAAAGGGTCTACGAGATGCCTAGAACAGTGAATGTACTAATAAAAAACCCCATACCAAGCCACATCATTGTGACATTTCTGGACTTCAAAATTAAAGGAAAAAAAATCTAGACTTTTCAATGAAGGCAACAGAAAAAAAATCCACAAAACAAAACAACAAACCTCGAACGATTGGAAATTAGAATAACATCAACCTTCTCAACAACAGCACTGAAAGCTAGAAAGCAATGGCACAATCTTTTAAATTTCTGCATAAAAATTATTTCCAGCCCTAACCAATTTGGCTCAGTGGATAGAGCATTGGCCTGCAGACTGAAGGGTCCCAGGTTCGATTCCGGTCAAGGGCATGTACCTTGGTTACTGGCACATCCTCAGTAGGGGGTGTGCAGGAGGCAGCCGATCGATGTTTCTCTCTCATCGATGTTTCTGACTCACTATCCCTCTCCCTTCCTCTCTGTAAAAAATCAATAAAATATATTTAAAAAATTATTTTCAGACTAGATTTCTTTACCCAAATTACCAACCAAATGTGTAGGTAGAATAAAGACATTTTAGACATGCATTTGTCATTTACTTATCATGTAACCTTTCTGGTCAACTTACTAAAAGATGTGTTCTATCAAAAAGAGGGAATAAAACCAAGAAGAGAAAGACATAGGATTCAGTAGAATGGAACTCAACACAGAAGAAAATAAAGGAAATTTCCAGAATGATGGTGATGGAAAGTCCAGGATGACAAGTGTACAATAGGCCTAGAGAGCAGATGGTCCAGACTGGGGCAAGGGAGGTGAGGGCATCAGAAAAGGGTGGATTCTTAGGGAAGAGAAGAAAAAATATTATGAATTATCTTATGTGTTTGATTATAAGTTGAGAGGAGTTTTATAATTGTCAGAGAGTTGGGCATTGCTTAGTGATAAGTACACAGAGAACCAACATAGTGACAATTATTCACCCTAAGAAAAACAGAAGTTTTACAAAGAAGAAAATGTGATCAAAGCACATTACATGTCTTATGTGTGAATAAAGTTTGTACAATTATAATAATATAAACATTAAATATTAATTTAATAAAAAACTCAATATTGAGAGTATGGGAAATGTGTGTGTGTGTGTGTGTGTGTGTGTTTGTGTGTTTGGCAATGGGTTTATAAAAGAGAGTTAGATTCTATCTTCTGAGGGAGCCAATAGATCATATGTAAAGGAATAAAAAAACTCAGAAATAGCAGTATAAGAGAATTATGCAGAAATATGAAATAAGAAGTGGAAGAAATAATTGAAAGAGTGGAAAGTGGTTGTCTCTGGGCAGAGGCGAGGCAGATGGCTACGAATATTTTTAATTATAAGACTTTGGGTACTATTTGACTTTTTATATATGATCTGACACGCATACATTTATTTTTGCTAAAATTTTAATTTTTAATAAAAAATTTAAGAAGAAAATGAAGAAGAATGGCAGTACAGAGCATATACTCATGTAGAGGTGTTTAATGGAGTGGGAAAGAGGCCAGAGGGCTGTTCTGGTAGCTGGCTGAGACAAAGGATGAATTTCCTCTCCCCACAGTGTGTTTTGACAAATTTAAGTTCATAGGTATATGCCAGTTTATCTGGGTCAGTCTCTGGTACAAATTGCCTCATAGGGAAGGGGAGAACAGGAAAGTCTGAATGGAAGGGGAAGGTTCTTACTGAAAGGCCTATTCATTTTCATACTCAGGCTTTGGCAATAGGTAGGGTATTGGGTAAATGGCATCTCTGGGAATGTGATAACAGTGTCAAATGCTGCTATGAATCAGATTTCATGTGATGGGTGTTTGGCAAAAATATATATGATAATGATGATAATAATCTAACTGTTATAAACCACAGAGTAAAAATTAGCCTCCTGCTCATTATTTGAGACTTTCTAAATTTTCACAAAGAACCCCTGAATACAATTAGAAGCTAGGACAGTTTTTCATCTCAGTGATATTGCTTTACTGCCTTTCAAACTATTACAATTCTGTATTGCTTTTGCTCAAGCTGAAAAACTTCACCAGGGTGTCTCATGAGGGTTCCAGTCCTGAGATGGGATTGCAATATGCATGGCACATCTGCTGTGGTAAATCTTGTTCCCTTTTCACATTTAAACTTCTGATCTCACACTTTTTAGAACTGCAATTCTGGGATGTGGTCAGTTAGTGTATATGTATATGTAAATATATATACACACAGAGACAGTAAAACAGAGTCAAATTGGCTATTATTTTACCTGTATGATATTGGTAACCAGCCTCCAAAAGAATATAAAGTAGTTGTTTAAGGAAAACATCTACAGCCAGTTACATAGATCTTGTTGGTATAGGATTCTTAATTAGACATTATAAGTTGGGTAATAATCCAGGATCAGAAACCCTGAGTTCTACCCTATTATTAAATTGTTAAAAATTTGAAGAAGTCTCTTGTCTCTTCTATGCTTAAAATTTTTCATTAAGGATGAAGTTGATAATGAGGCCTGTGTATATCACATGCTGATTGTAAAAGATCAATGATAAATGTGAAAATGCTTTGAGATAATGGGGGGAAATTACAAGTCAATTGAATGAAATTTTATAGCCTTGTGTACAAATGCCTGAAAAATTCCAGACTTCCTTTTTCCTTGCACATTTGATTAAGCTTGGGAAAATACTCTAGTAGTAAAAACCCTAATTGACTATTCTAAATATCTTGAATTGCAAAGTAGAATATATGCAAAGAAAAGAAGTATGGGGGGCACGATGGATATAACACTTCCTGATTTAGTATTAAACTTTAAAAATAGGAACCCATTTTCTCTTAGAGCGGAAATTTGTGCTTGAGAAGACAAGAATTATCTTCTGTTGTATCTGATTGATCCGGCCTGGTTCAAAAGCCACACTCAGCAGTTCTAATGGGAAAGGATGTGAAATCTAAGGTGCGGCTGGTCTGCTGAGCATCTGCTTTTTGATAGCGTTGGTGGTGGTCACAAGCTTATTGATTTCCAACACAGGAAATGAGTTAGCAGGCTTCAAGATGCTCTCTTTCTGTGTTTAAAGCTCTTATACTATCACTCCTGCCTGAATTCCCAGGGCAGAGCTTAATAAGGCCATGTGCATTGTTATTGGGGTTATTTTGAATGCACACTCAAGTTTAAGTGACACTAAAATTGCCCAGTTTATCAGGAGTGAGTTTGAATGCCTGGGAGATTAATTTTGTTGGTGAACATTAGATAAATTAACTCACTTTTGATATTACAGTTCTTTTAGATTAGAAACTCCCATAATTGGTACCAAGACTGAATGAAGCTACCAATTTCCAAGCAATTTACCCCAGGAATACTAATCTCTACAGTTCCAAAACACCAATGACAAAATCTAATGAGATGCAGACTTGCTGGATCTCTGGCCTGAATGAGATCCACCACCCCACAGCCTTAGTCGGTTATCTCAATGGTTAGAGTGTCTGCCCAAGAACTGAAGGATCTCGGGTTCGATTCCAGTCCAGGGTATGTACTTCTGTTGCAGGCTTGATCCCAGGCCCTAGTCAGGGCACATGTGGGCGGTAACCAATTGATGCGTCTCTCTCACACCAATGTTTCTCTCTCTCTGTCTCTCCCCGTCCCTTCCACTCTCTCTAAAAAAAAAAAAAAATCAATGAAAGAAATATCCTTGAGTGAGGATTAAACAACAACAACAACAACAAAGGCATCCCACAGACCAGACAGCCCTTCTCTGCAAATAGTTATTATAAGGGTAGATGTAAACATCTCAGAAGAGTTAAAATGTTAGAGCCAGAAGGGGCCTAAGAGATTGGCTTGGAGGAGGAGCCCCAGGGAACAGCAGTGAACCATGCAAGGGTACACATTGCTGGTCAGTGGTGGAGCCTGAATCCCCTGAACTCTGCCAGTTTCCTGACGGTTTGACTACACAAAAAAAATTATTTTGTTAGTATATATGTATTTTCCCCTTGAGAAAAAACACTAAAGGATATTTTATATGTTCTCATAGTAGTGAAAACAAACCAGGGAGAGAAAGAATTCCCAACGGTTTTCCTGATGGTTTTTCCATTTGTTAATTTGTTGACCTTTAGATTTAAAAATATTTTTCAGTGAGAGGGATAACTAATATCTTCCCAGCCCCCTCAGGGAGTGGAGCCCCAGAAGCCATGTTCATATTATAGGACTCTGCCCCTATGAAGCTCCATTGACTGAATCAGAAAGAGAGAGTTCATCCATGTTGGGCCAATCTGATTGTTCCCTGGGAGTTTGCAATGGAGCGTTTGGTCTGTTTTTGCTGACTGGGAGGTGGTCTTTTGTAACTCATGCATAGAGAAGCAAAGAAAGTGCTTCAGCTGAGAGATAAGATGGGGAGAAGCCTCAGAGAAAGGCAGAGATAAGAAACCATGGGAGGGAGGGAGAGGGAAAAAGAGGAGAGATAAATGGATAGAGGAAGGGGAGGGAAGGGGGGAGGAGAGAAAGAGAGAGAGAGAGAGAGAGAGAGAGAATAGCACTGCCTTAGTTTTTAGAATTTTCTGGTGTCTGGTGTCTCACTCTAGTCCTTATAAGGCTTTTTCTCCCCACCCTTGGGATCCATGAGATAACCTTATAATAACTCCTCTTTTAATTACGGTGGTTCAAGTGGACTTCTGTTATTTGCAACCTATGAGACTTGTGTAAAATAAAAACTGCTTTAAGATATTTGTTAAATTCCTATTAGGCAGCTCAAGGTTACAGTTTCTGAGTGCCAGAATTTTAATTGAATTCCACTCTGAGGCTGTGGTCAACATTTAGGCTTCTAATAAATGACTGCAGCTTTTCTTGGTGAAATGGCAGCAGATCCATCCTCTAGATCTCAGGCTGGAATTTTAATGACCGGAATCGTTAACATTCAGCTGCTCTATGGTGAGTCCTGTGAAAAATGTGATTGGACTTTTAGACTGTTATCTTTTCACCCTAAGGAAGATTATTTAGTCTGAGTCTACATGATCCCAGTCAAATTGTGCTAAACCAAAATATTTGTTTAGCAGTGTCTTTGTAGTTCACTTACAGGAATAGTGTTTATGTTTGTAATAATGACGTCATTTCTAGTTTTTGTGATAGCAAAGATGTTTGGAGATTGGTTTAGGTGATGGTGGGTAGACCGATATTGAGAGTGGAGCTTAGTATTGATAGTAGAATTAGAGGGTTTTCAGAAATTGGTATTTTTGACGTGTCATAGGGAAAGGAAAGTGACCATTCAAAATGGAAGCAAAGCATTTGTGATCGTCTGGGCTCTAAAGAAATGTTTGTGGGTGAATATTTCCTTGTTTTGTGAGGCTGCCGTCATTATATTTTCCATGCTGGTTTCCAAGATTTCCATCAGGAAAACAGAGCTGCCTATTCTAGGTCAGGTAAACTATGTCCTGTCCGCAGGGGCAAAATGAAGGTTGTTGGTTCTTAGCATTCCAGACTTAAAATACTGCTCTGTGGAGAGAAGCTTATGGAAGCTAGCATTCCTCTGGGTTTCAAGAGTCAATACCATTAAAAATGAAGAGGTGATAGAAGGCATAGTTTCCTTCTCTTGCCTTATTAGGCAGGGCTGGCCTAATAAGTGGAATGTCAAGTGACCTTCTGGGAAAATTCTGAAAGATATTTAGCAAATCTTTTTTTTTATATATAGTTCTTTATGAATGTATGACATATGTCCCCCTTTTCTCCCTCATTGTATTTAGCAAATCTTTAGCAAAGTTTTGAGCAGGGGAGAATGCCCAATGTTTCAGTGAGATATGCATTCATGAGTGTGACGTATTTGGGGAAAATCCAGGAAGGCTTCCTTATCCCAAAATATCTTCCCCACCATATCTTAGTTCCACAATTAGAAATTTAATTTTGGCTTAAAGAATTGCCCCATTAATTAAAAAAAAAAGAAAAAAAGAATTGACCCATTAATATATAAATAAATAGCCCTGGGAAGTTAACTATAAAATTAGTGACGCCGAAAAGAAGTCACGCATGGACTATGAATTGGAATCGGCTCTTTCAAACCACATGCTTCATCCTCCTTAAAGTTCTGATCTAGCCCGGCCGGTGTGGCTCAGGGGTTGAGTGTCGACCTATGAACCAGGAGGTCATGGTATGATTCCTGGTCAGGGCACATGCCCAGGTGGGTTGCAGGCTCGATCCCTAGTTGGGTTATATGCAGGAGGCAGCCAATCAATGATTCTCTCTCATCATTGATGTTTCTATCTCTCGCTTCTTCTTCCTTCCTCTCTAAAATCAATAAAAATATATTAAATAAATAAAAATAAGAACTCTGATATAATCCCTTGAGTGCACATATTTTCTGGAGTGGGACTTCAAAGAAGCTTTAGAAAACAGCGAACTTGAGAGAATCCACAGGGTCAATGAACAAATGTTTAAACAGTCACTTCATGGCTACTGGTAACTAACAACCAGTTCTCTGTAGTGGTTCCTAATTCCAACTGGTCATCAGAATCAACTGTGAAACCAAAAACTATAAGTATAAAAAGAAGGAATTCTTATGATAAAAGTATAAAAGATGATAAATGTAAAAAGTAAATGTCTCCCTCATCTCTCCCATCCTTAAATATCTTAATCCCTGGATGTAAATATTGTTTACAGTTCTTCCAGAAATTCTCTGTTTACAAACAGAGCAGATAGATGATACTTTTGCTACATAAATGATAATATCTCCTCCACATTATTCTACATTTTATCTTTCACTGTAGTAATAAGTAAATACAGATCTATTTTATCCTTTTAACATCTCATTGTCTAAATTGAAGAAAACTCATGTGGCTTTATCTTTTTATGCTGGGGATGTATGGAAGAGATAAAGGCTTATAAGTTATTGGTTCTCTAACTTTATCTGAAGAGCTTGTTAAAACAAAGATTGCTGGTGTCATCTTCTCCACTCCACTCAAAGTTTCTGATTCAGAAATTTCTCAATGGAGAAATCTTTGATAAAGAATATACCTTTTTCTTTTATACAGGTTTCCAAGAAGGCATTGTTAGCATAGGTAGCTAGTTAGTTAAGGACAGGAGCACATGAAATCAGACATTAAGCCTAAAAGGCTAGGAAGCTGAGGCAGATATTAAGCCTGATTTACCAGGAAGCTGCAGCATTCACAGGCTCCCCAGGGAACTACTGCATCCTCCACCAAAGGGTCTTAATATCCCAGTGGGCAGGGAGAATCTCCCCAGGGAGCAACCAGTCCATTCCCACAGATTACCGGTAGGAGAAAACATCAGTAAAGGAGAAATTCCTCTGCTGGGCTCATGGGCAGTAGAAGCCAAGATGGCACAGGGGGAGGTAAGTACATGTACGATAGAAACCATATGATGCAGTATGCACAGTAGGAGCCAAATGGTGACATATAGCCTGGAAAATCTGGGGAAAAGACCACATTGGATAGGGGGAGGACCTAGCACAAGCCCACGAAAGATTAGGAAAGAGATTGGTTAGTTTGAAAGAAGGCCTGCTCTCTCCCAAGCTCAGGGTAATATAATCAAAGCTGAACAAAGGCCTATTTTGTGTTCACCCACATTCTCTCTCCACAGCAGCCTTGTAGCCTGGCAGGTAGGGGCCCAGGTGCAGTCTTGGTGGGGGCATGCAGATGGGGAAATGAGATACAGAGACGTTCTGCATCTCTGGGCCCTAGTCCTTCTGGGCTGGTGAAGACAAGTGCCGGCTTGCAGCCCCAGAGACTGGACTTATTCCCACAGCGGGATGGAGCTGAGCCATCTGGTCGTGGATGAGACACCAGGCACCTGGGGACAGTTTGTTATTGCTCCGATAAATCTTACCACGACACCTCATCCTCCTGTGCCTGGGTTCCCCCAAACGCTGTTCTCATGACTCTGTGGAAGAACCCTATTTCCGCTGGCAGCAACATCACTATGATGCTTTATAAACAAGACGAAACTGCTCAGGACAATTACAGTCATCCATTTTCCCCTGATGGAACATAAGAACAAATGCTCTGAATGTGATCCTTCTTGTATCTTCCCTTTATTTTTTTTTTTAGAGTTGGACTAAGCAAGGGCAAATTTACTAAATGGTGAGGGAGTGGATGAGGGGTCTTCACACTTCCTGCTTGTATGCACTCCCAAGCACGTTCTGTGTCCTTTTGTAATCCCTTGCGTAGTTTCTCCACATCCCAGTATTTTGCTGCTTGCATCCTTTTGCCTATCCTCCCCCTCACTACCAACCTCTTTCTTTTTCTTACTTGATTAGTTGAGCCCTTTAGTCCCCCAAGAAATGGGCTGAGATAAACTGTTAGAGAGAGTACTTTACAGGCTGTTTCCTTCTAGACCAGTGGTTCTCAACCTTGGCTGCACATTAGAATCACCTGGGAATCTTTTTAAAATCCTGATTTCTGGGCCTCATCCTCCGGAAATTATGTTTCTTTGTTATAGGGTGGGGCCACAACATTAGTAACAAAGAAACAGAATTTCTGGAGGATGAGGCCCAGAAATCAGGATTTTAAAAAGATTCCCAGGTGATTCTAATGTGCAGCCAAGGTTGAGAACCACTGGTCTAGAGGGATTAAACATGATGACCTCATGAAAAAGAAACCACACTTAATAGCTTTAAATGGGACTGCTCTTAACTGGGTCACCCTGAGCCACTGCACACACTTCTTGTTTCAAGTGAATGTGGTGGTTTGGGCCAGAAGGGGTTGTCAGTGAGATAGTTTAAATGCCTTTGTCTTTCAAAGATGAACCAACACCTTATAATGTAAGCAGAATGAGGAAGTCTGTAATAGGTTGTCTGATGTTCAGTCTCAATCACTGGATTCTATGTCCGGGATGTCTGGGGAAACTGACATTCTTTCTCTGCTTCTCTCAGCAAGAGAAATGAGAAATGTGTGAAACACAGTTCTTCCAAATAGAGATTTCCTTTATGTTTCAAGTGTGTGTATCCTGAATTAGGGATGTCAGCTGGATACAGTATAAGGTATCAGTAAAGAACATGTCCTTTAAGTCAGAAAGACCAGATCTCTACTCCCAGCTTCACTCTCAGGGTTGTTGGGGCCGAATAATAACTTTATACAAGAACTTATCACAATCCATAAATACATTTTAATTTTTTGATAGTGTTTACCCTGAGATGTAAGTGCCTCTGTTAATAGCCAACATAAAGATGTGCCCAAAAATATATGGTCTAAATTTTCACTAAACCAAGACTTGCAGCAGTTTTTCCTAAATCTCTGATGTATGAGTGATACTGACTTTCAGTAGCTTGCTCTCTGTCTTCTAAAGGGGAAACAGATTTTGCCAACATTAGGAAGTCTTCAGTATTAATAGTCATTGCTTAAAGTTCTTTTCCCCTGGCCAAATTGCTGACTCAATACTTCTTGTTTTAGAAAAAGGAAGTAGCTGAAAGGCACCTGTTAATGAGACTAAAGAAACATAGCATTTGTGTATGTGTATGTGTGTGTAAGAGAGAAAAATCCCATATTTAAAAAATATATATTTGTATTGATTTCAGAGAGGAAGGGAGAGGGAAAGAGAGAGATAGAAACATCAATGATGAGAGAGAAACATTGATCAGCCCGAAACCTGGGCATATGCCCTGACTGGGAATCGAACCATGACCTCCTGGTTCATAGGTTGGTGCTTAACTACTGAGCCACACTGGCCAGGTAAAAAAAATATCATCTTTGTAGTGTATGTGAAAAACATGGTACAGAAATATGAGACTTACTATGCTTCAACTTTCTTAACATGTTATCTTTTATTTTTCCTTAAATATGTTTTTGTTTTTACTTTTACCTTTAAGAAGCATATAGTAAACAAATAAATTATTACTATAATAAAAATATTTATATTCCATAGTTTTCTTGAAAATTATAACTATTAAATTTGAATAGTCATCAATTTATTTATGATGTTCTGCAGCATTACATCAAGTTATATATTGAAGAGATAAAAAAAAGAATGTTGTGAGGTGAGTGAATGGTATGTTTCATTTTTTAACTCAGAACCTGTTTCTGACCACAGCCCTTTCTAACCCAGCAGGGCAAGGCCTATGGCCTTAAAGGAAGGCTCCAAATAAGGCAAGTTTCTTCACTCTTTTATTCATTTAATAAAGCATATAATTAATACACATGTATTTGATGCCTGCTACGTGCCCAACTTTGTGCTAGAAGATGGGGATACAATGCAGGGAAAACCAGACACGAAGAGGTAGAACAGGATACATTCTACATTCGAGGTAAGAACAGAGAACTGTGGAAACAGAGGAAGTAATGACTAATTGCTTGTGGTCAAGGAAGGTTCCAACCAGAGGAACTGACTCCAGACCATGTCAAAACAGCACATTTTGTGGTATGACATCAACCAGTTCCTGTATTCTGATTCCTGACTGACCCAACTTTTGCTTCTGATCATTTCCTTTGGTTGGTCAGTCCACCTGAAGATTACAATATATTCATACTCTATTCATCTGTATGTTCCTAAAATCTGGACCAGTGTTATGTGTTTGGCACATAATAGGTCCCAACCAATGGTCAGCTAGAATGACTATTGCTCATGTCTTCAATAAGCTTCCAATATTATTCCTTTATGTATAGAATTAGAGGCCCGGTGCACAATATTTGTGCACTGGGGATGTGGGGGGCCTCAGCCCAGCCTGTGCCCTTTTGCAGTCCAGGAGCCCTCAGGGGATGTCTGACTGAAAGCAGTGGGACATCCTTAGCGCTGCTGTGGAGGTGGGAGAGGCTCCCACCACCGCTGCTGTCGCAGCTGTCAGCCCACCTTATGGCTAAGCGGTGCTCCCCCTGTGGAAGCACACTGACCACCAGGGTGCAGCTCCTGCATTGAGCGTCTGCCCCCTGGTGATCTGTGAGCGTCATAGCTACTGGTTGTTCTGCCGTTTGGTTGATTTGCATATTATATAGGACTAGAGGACCGGTGCACGAAATTCGTGCACTGGGGGGGGGCGTTCCCTCAGCCCAGCCTGCCCCTTTCACAGTCCAGGAACCCTCAGTGGATGTCCTACTGACGGCCACAGTCTGGCAGCAGAGGCTCAGAGCAGGCATCCTGTGTGTGTGTGTGTGTGTGTGTGTGTGTGTGTGTGTGTGTGTTCCCACTGGGGGCCTGCCCCCAGCTGCATAGGGAGGCTCAGAGCAGGCGCTCCGTGTGTGTGTGTGTGTGTGTGTGTGTGTGTGTTTGTCTGCTGGGGCCTGCCCCAGCACACCGGGGAGGCTTGGAGCAGGCGCCCTCTGTGTTGATCTCTCAGGCTCCTGGCCTCCACTGTGTGTTGTTCTCTCCCTTGAGCTGTGGCCAGGGTGGGGTGCTGCCTGCAGCCGCGCTTTCCTGCTCACGGATCGCCGGATCGTCGTGGAGACCCGGGGACAGGCCCTCCTGGGTGCTGCCTTCAGGCCACACTTTCCTTCTCTGGGATCGCCATGGTGACCCAGGAGCAGGCCCTCCTGGGTGCTGCCTACATGTCGCACTTTCCCTCTCACGGATTGCTGGATCGCCACGGCAACCCGGGGTCAGGCCCTGCTGGGTGCTGCCTGCCGGCGGCACTTTCCTGCTCTCGGATCACCATGGGGTCCCATCTGGCGGCGGAGCTTAGCAGGGCTTAGGTGGCACACAGGGGTCCCATCTGTCGGCGGGGCTTAGCGGGGCTTGGGCGGCACACAGGGGTCCTGGCTGGGGGTGGGGCTTAGGTGGCGCAATTTCGCCACCTAAGCCCCGCCACCCAGGGCTGCACACGGGGCCCGGATGGCAGCTCGCACTGTCCTGCCCTACCTGCGGTATGCAAATTAGCCGCCATCTTTATTGGCGGTAAATTTGCATATTACGCTGATTAGCCAATGGGAGGCATAGCGAAGGTATGGTCAATTACCATCTTTGTCTATTATTAGATAGGATAGCCTTTCCTTTTTGTATTTAATCTTACATTTACCCTCAATTTTAACATTAATAGTAAATTATATGTTGGAGTGTCCCCTCTCTTCTAGTCAGAGTCCTGTCTATAATCAGTTAACCCTGGGCTCCTGATGCTCTGTTGTTTCCTCCTGAACCTGGCCCATTGCTACAGTCTTCTCATTGCCCTGCATGTGTGGGTTTATCCTTCAAGGTGCTCACTCAGTCCTTGGATACCTTTATAATTTCCAGGGATTCTCAGACGACTGCTAAATCAGGTAATCTACTGATTTACTCTGGGGTGATGGTCCAAAAACATCCAACATTTTAGGGCCCTTGACTTCTAACCCTTTACTGTGAGAAATTGCCTAGGGGAGTTTCAAGAAACACTGAATTTGATCACATTGTTTTATTAATGAATCACTTCAAATAGCTCTAGACTGGAGCATGGATGCTCCTTCTGAATCCATCTAGCCTAAGAATAGGACACTCAATTTAATACTAAAGTTAAAGGCATATGCCAGGGTAAAGGGGATTAAGTTTCCCAAAGGAATAAAAAAAATATTGTTGTATTCAGGGATTACTGAATATGCACAGTTTATTATGCACTGTGCTGTTTTCTGATATTCTATCTCCTTTAATCTTGGCTGATTAAGACTGGCAGATTTCACAGGATATATTTGATAGGAGGCATTTCTCAGTAGGTGCAAAAGTTCAATATAAAAGCCCTGATATGGACTCTGATATGGTCCATTCTTCCTGAACATTCTACATGTTTACCATTCTTTCTGAAATCATCTTTTCTGCCTATTAAAACATAAATTCCTTTTTTTATCTTTTATTCATTTTATTTTTTTATTAAATCTTTATTGTTCAGATTATTACAGTTGTTCCTCTTTTTTCCACCCATAGCTCAGCTCCACCTGGTTCTGACCCCACCCTCTGCCCTTACCCCCCTCCCCACTGTCCTCATCCATAGGTGTACAATTTTTGTCCAGTCTCTTCTTGCACCCCCACACCCCTTTCCCCCCGAGAATAGTCAGTCCACTCCCTTTCTATGCCCCTGATTCTATTATATTCACCAGTTTATTCTGTTCATCAGATTAATTATTAACTTGATTTTTAGATTCACTTGTTGATAGATGTGTATTTGTTGTTCATAATTTTTATCTTTACCTTTTTCTTCTTCTTCCTCTTCTTAAAGGATACCTTTCAGCATTTCATATAATACTGGTTTGGTGGTGATGAATTCCTTTAGCTTTTTTCTTATCTGTGAAGCTCTTTATCCGACCTTCAATTCTGAATGATAGCTATGCTGGGTAAAGTAATCTTGGTTGTAGGTTCTTGCTATTCATCACTTTGAATATTTCTTGCCACTCCCTTCTGGCCTGCATAGTTTCTGTTGAGAAATCAGCTGACAGTCCTATGGGTACTCCCTTGTAGGTAACTGACTTTTTTTCTCTTGCTGCTTTGAAGATTCTCTCTTTGTCTTTTGCTGTTGGCATTTTAATTATGATGTGTCTTGGTGTGGTCCTCTTTGGATTCCTTTTGTTTGGGGTTCTCTGTGCTTCCTGGACTTGTAAGTCTATTTCTTTCACCAGGTAGGGGAAGTTTTCTGTCATTATTACTTCAAATAGATTTTCAATATCTTGCTCTCTCTCTTCTTCTGGCACCCCCATAATTCGGATGTTGGTATGCTTGAAGTTGTCCCAGAGGCTCCTTACACTATCTTCATATTTTTGGATTCTTTTTTCTTTGTGCTTTTCCGGTTGGGTGTTTTTTGCTCCTTCGTATTTCAAATCTTTGACTTGATTCTTGCGATCCTCTACTCTGCAGTTGGAACTCTGTATTCTTTATTTCAGTCAGTGTATGCTTAATTTCTAGTTGGTCCTTTTTCATATCCTTGAGGGTCTCATTAGATTTCTTGAGGGTCTCACTAAGTTTATCGGCGGTTTCTAGAAAATTCTTGAAAAACCTTATAAGTGTGGTTTTGAACTCTATATCCAGTAGTTTGCTTTCCTCCATTTATGTCATTTGTGACCTGTTTCTTTGTCTCCGCATTTTTTATGCTTCCCTGTGTTGATAGAGTGGCTTTCTGTGCTAAGTGTCCTATAGGGCCCAGTGGTTCAGCCTCCCCAATTACGTAGGTGGACACTCTTGGTACACCCCTTTGTGGGCTTTGTGCACAGTCTTGTTGTAGTTAAGCCTTGATTGTTGTAGGTATCACTGGGAGGAATTGACCTCCAGGCCAATTGGCTGTGAGAATCAGCTGTGTCTACAGTGGGAGAACTTCTGTGCTGGAGACACCCTTCTGGGGCAAGACTTGCTTCAGTGGGGCTTTGGTGCACTGAGTCTGCCCCCTGAGTGTGTCCCTTATGGATCTGAGGAGTTGTAATCTGGATGGTCCCACTCTGACCAATGGGTACACTGGCTCTTGGATCTCTAAGGAGGTGCTAATTTAGCCTCTGCCTGAGGCTACCCAGCAGGAGCTATGGAGAGATCTGCAGATTTCTCTTCTTTGTTTGGGGTTTGGAAGTGCCCAGATGAGGCCCAGCTGTAAAGCAATGCAGGCTGCTGTGGGGCCTTGGGCCTTCTTTTTGAAGTTCTGGGTCTCTCTGACCCAGCTGCAGTTTGTTAGGTAATTTTCAGATTGCAAAGGGCCAGGCCTTTCATATGCAAAAGCCTCTGCTAGCAGCTTGTGTGGGGCGGGATCTCAGGGAATCAACAGGGCAGAGCAAACAGTTCTGGCTGATCCTCAGTCCTACCCTAAGAGGCCCTGTGTCTCAGTGTCCCGGTAATCACTGCAAGCTCCTCTGAGAGAAAGCCGCCCTCGAGTTCCAACCAATGCCAGACAGTCCAGTTTCTCCCCGTATGAGTCTGGGTCCCCAGAGCCTCACCCGGAACTGTAATTCAGAGCAGTCGGGAGCATGAGACTCCCTCCCTATTGACATCCGTGTCCTCAGTTGCCAGCCCTTTTCACGTGCGCCTCTGTACCTCTGTACTTTACTTCCGCACCTCCTCTGAGTCTCAGTGTGCTTTTCTCTTTCCTTCTACTTGTAGAATTTCCACTCAGCCAGCCTTCCTGTGGTTCTGGATGATGTCTGTTTTGTCTTTTAGTTGTATTTTTGAAGTAGTTGTGTGAGGCAGCAATTTCCGGTGTTTACCTATGTTGCCATCTTGGTTTCTCCACCACCAGTAGTTTTAAAACATAAATTCCTTGAGGCAGGGCCTTGTTCACTGCTATATCCCTGGCATTTAGGAAAGAATCAGGTGTACATAGGTGCTCAATAAATGCTTGTGAACTGTGTGTTTGCCTGCCAAATTGCTGACCTTGGAAATAAACTCTTAATTTAGTCCTTCAAAAATAACTCATTTCAAATTAAGATGTCCTGACTAGATGATGATGATGTTGTGAGAATAAACAAATCATCTTTTCTGTCAAAGAACAGTTTAGACAGCTGTCATTTTAGCCACATGTCTTGCAGCTCCCCTGGGGGCCACTATCTTTGAATTAGCCAATCATGAAAGACTGTGCGCCTGAGCTCCAATCAAGAGCAAGGGTCAGGTCACGTGCGTCAGGGATTATAAACCTGAACAGCTTGCCTGCTCAGTGTGCATGCGCTTCCAGACCATGTGTGCCCACCCTTCTACGTAGAAGTAAAGATGTTTGCCTTGCTGCCTGGCTCCTGAGTATGTTTTGTGTTCTACCAGAACCCCTGACTTGGGGGGCTCACCTTATTTCTAACAATGTGATGTTGGTGGCAATGGTGAAGATAACTAGCATTTACAAAATTACACTAGTTTACTAATTTTTTGCAGCACTGTAGAAAGGAATGGCCCTCAATGAGCTGTGAAACTTGGTATCTACTAGTTGTCCAGCGTGCTCCTACAAGGACTCTGGACTTGACCAGGTGATTTGCTTTGCCCGGTAGGATGTCAGCAAACATGATGCAAGTTGAGGCTTGATAAAGCATGTATACATTGAACCTTGATAAAGCATGTATGCATTGAGCCAAGCCCAGGCTAACATCATTTAAGATGAAATAATGTACGGAGGGAGAGAGCATTTGGAAAAAGGCCATTCCAGCTATTCTGGCTTATGCAATTATCCTAGCTGAGTCCCCAGACATGTGAGTAGACGCCTTTCAGGATCAGCCAACTCCAGCGAATGTGGCAATTGACTGCAAACTCATGAGTGAGTTCAGCCATTGCCATTTGGAGAATAAAAACTACCCAGATGAGCCCAGCTCAAATTGCCAACCCATAGAATCATGAGCAAACTTTAAGTCTTAGAGTGGCTTGCTATATAACAATAAGTAATTAATACAGTTACTATGAGGCACTAAGATAATGTCTTGTCTCATTTCACTCACGGGGTAACTGGAGAGTGGCTACAGTGTTTGGACAGGTTCAAGCCTCGGACTAATGAGAGGGCACAGTCCTTTTGTGGCAAAGCCACGTGCAAGTCCCAACTTGGAGGGCAAAGCCCTCCCAGCACAATTATAGCCAAAGGCTATAGTTAAGCTTGACCTTATGGTCCGAACCTGTGGTCCCAGGTGGCTAAGTGATATAGGCTTCAGAAGGTGCAGCAAGCGCTGCCAAAACAAAGCTTGATAGAGTTCAGGTGCATGTAATTGAGTAGATTCAAAACCCGCCAGAACATTGTAAACATCTTGACCATGCCCTTACTTTGCCTCGTGGAAGCTGGCTATAAAAGACTCAGCTTGCAGGCTGTGGCACTGTCTCTCCATCCGAGAGCAGCGTCCCACCTAGACCCAGCTTTATTCTCTTGTCTGTCTTCTTTAATCCTTCACTGTCCCCGCTCAGGTTCACCCCTTGCCAGGCTGAGTGCAGCACAGATAACACTAACTCTAGGGTATATGCTATTATTATCTCCCTCTTATAGATAAGATCAGGTTCTTTATAGATAAGGAACCTGACATTTAGAGGGGTTAAATAACTAGCCCAAGCTGACATAGCTAGTCACAATGAAGCAAAGATAAAAACCCAAGTCTGCTTGATTCTTGAGTCTGGTACTTAACCATTGCTCTATATCAGGGGTGGGCAACCTTTTTGTGAGTGCGTGCCCAAACCAGCAAAATCTCTGACTCAAAATTCTTCTGCGTGCCAACCCTAATTTTTTGAGAACATGTTATGCCTACTTGATAACTCTTAAGGTGTACGTATGTGAAGAACCTTGAAGAAATAATAAAATTCATTCGAGCGACAAAAACACAGTATATGATGATGAAAAATACATTTATTTTTTAATGTAAACATGTTATGTAAAATTATTTATTTATCTAAGATGCACCTACACTGAATTTATCTGAAAAATAAAAAAGTCGATATTAAGAAAAAATTGTAAATGGAAGATTATAAGAGAGGGTTTCTCGTGCCAGCAAAAGTTACTGGTGTGCCATGTTTGGCACACGTGCCAGGGGTTGCCCACCCCTGCTCTATATTGTTTTAGTGATGACCTTTGTCAATCTGACCACATCTAAGGTCTATTTTCTCCTGCTTCCTTGGAAAGACCTATCCTACACTTGGCTCCTTATGGGACTTTGTCTGCTACAACAAAAGATGATCAATCTTTGATACTTGAGATGTTTTTTGTATATACAGCAAACTGAGATAAAGTGTTTGGACAATTTATCTTACAAATGATCCCAGGATATTGTCAGACAGAGTACAAAGAGTTTAGTCTTCTATTAGTTTTGCTATATTTCTCCTTTTATTGTTTTTAGAGTATTGCTAGATACCAGAGGAAAATGAAATATTGTGAAATAAATAGAATTATGCCAATATAAATGACAGATTCTATGATTTAGGAAAATTTTAAATATTTCTTAATGCTTTCAATGTGCTTAAGTATTACTAACAAATTGTGCTCTAAAAAGACCATGCAGTATTGCAGCACTTTTTTTTTCTTTTGCTATTAGCATCTTAGAGGAAGTAAAAACGCTGGGATCATTTATCTTTCTAAAATGCATTGGGGGCAGGTTGATATTCTATCAGCACAAGAATTTTCATTTTGAAAACTAGGAAGTTGTTTCAAGGTCTATGTACGGGCATTTCCTAGGCTTACTTATCAGGGAGGCACACAAGTTTTTTCCAAGATTCTCACTAATTTTCAAAATAAGACACTTCATTATTTAAGATACTTTAGGAAATAAGTTTAGTACTTAATTTCAAATTACAGGATCTGTCAGGGATAAAACCAAAGCCATCATTCCTAAAACTGTGGAGGCGATAGAAATCTTTATAAAACAGTCTCTAAAGTAGAGAGCTGTAGATCAATAGAAGCCGCCTCGTGCTTGAAAGCTATTACTTGGGGACTTTAATGTGGGGAAAGCAAAGTTTCTGGAAGCCATTGGGAAAGCTATTGGCTTTTGGCAATGATTATTAAAAAAATAATCATATGCATACTTGTTTTCATCCAATATATTATATTATAAGGCAGTAGGGAATGAGTTTTTATAGCCTTGGAAATGTTAACATGTGACATGAGTATTGTTAGATCTGTTTCAGCCTTATAATCTCAGAAATGATGGGGACATTAGACGTTATCTCACTCCTAAGCTTTAGTTTTTTCCGTAGATCTCTGGCCATTTAGTTACTCTTTAAACATTTCTGTTGAAAAGGAATCAACATTTGATAAGCTAGTCCATTCCATTTGGGGAGGTCTTTTGTTGTTACAAATCTACTCCATCTAATAAACTCAAACGTTCTCTTATATCTGCTCTTTGGAATGTTTTTAATGAGCCCAATTTTCTTCCATATGGGAGTCTTTTCTCTTTAACATTTAAGGCATCAGCCTCTGGGCTTAAAACATAGAAACAGTATTTCAGAAGTGGTCTCAACTGTACTAATAGAAAATTGGTTAGGTTATGATTCTATAGAATCAACAACTCTGAAATCTTAGCAGCGCATTCCACGTGGTCATTTTGAGTTGTGAGCTGGGAGCTGCATGTTGTCTGGCTCTGGCACCCAGGCAGATAGGGCAGCCATTATTTTGCACATGTTGTTGGTCACAGTGGCAGAAAGAACAGAACACATGTCCAAGCTTACATACACTAGATCTTTTGACTGAGACTTGTCCTCTTGGAATAAGCAAAAAGCATATTTTACTTCTGTTCACATTTCTTTGATCAAAATAAATAACATAACCAGGGCTGAATTTATAGGACAGAAAAATACATTTTCTCCATTGTCGAGCGAGAAGAGAGGTTGGGGCGAGGGGAAGGAATATTGTGAATTGTCTTATCACAGAATACAACTAATCTTAATACAAATATCAGAGTCTAATAAACATAGTTAAAGATTCATTCTTTTATTTTTGTAAGCCAGGGGTGGGGAGTGTCCGACCCAGGGGCCATGTAAGGCCTGTGAAATCATTTGGTCTCCAAGGTATTAGGGGTGAGTTAATTAAATGTTCAACCAAATATAGCAGGCTAAATTTTAAGTTGATAAATTTTGTATGGTCTGTGAATGATGTTATAAATATCCAAATGGTTCTTGGCAGAAAAGGTTCCCCACCCCTGTACTGGTATATTAAAATGTTGGTTAATATTCACAGTGTTGTGAAACATTTGTCAGCATGAGATAATGTACCAACATAAGTCCCTAGTAGGATACTAAACAATTGATTCTGTAAAAATTAAAGGTAGTATTTTACATTTATCACTGTTAATTTCATTGTTTATTTCATCATAGTGCTTATTTCCCTGTTAGGTATCCCTTCTAACTTGTCATCGGTATAACCAGCAAGTCCTTGATGTTTTCATTTGATTGTGATTGGTCACTAGTGATGACACCCTTGGAATAGGTTGACACCAAATAATTAATCAATATTCTTTTGGCATAATTGTTCCGCTATTTGTGTTCAGTTAAATGACTTTAAAGGGCCATAATCCAGCCCATATTTTCCATCTTAAAGAAAGATGGTTGGAGATGAAAAATGGTGGCAGAGTAGGAGGATGCTGCACGGACATGCTCCCAGGAACAAGCTGGAATTACAATTGAAATGTGGAAAGGCTTCCTGAATAATCAATGAAAAACTCATAGGAGAGAACCCTGATACCCAAGGACTGAAGGTGGAGACTGCATAGAGACTGGTAGGAGGGGTGGAGGTGTGAAAGGGCTGGCCAGGCACCCACAGACAGCAACTGTAGTCCCAGAGAGATATCTCAGCTGTGTGTGTGGTGGGGTGCCACTGAGAACTCTGGGATCTAATCACGAAGCTGGGCTCCCCAGCAGAGAGCACCAAACTGAGGAGGGTACCCACATAACATCTAGCTATGAAAAGCAGTGGGGTACTATCTGCCAGGGAGTGGCAGCTAAAAGTTCAGGCACCCTCTTAAAGGGCCAATGCACAAAAATTCCCTGTGGAGTCACCCTACCTTGTGCTCTGGCAGAGGGAGAGTGAAGTAGACTGGAGCTGTGAGAGCAGAACCCAGGACTGGGGACTTGCGGGACAGAGCTCAGAAAGCAAACATCCCAAGTTTCCTGTGTCATTCCTTCACACAGCAGAGGACATCTTTCCCATATAGACATCTGCCTTGCCTGGGGTAAAGACAGTGGACACCCCCTATTGGAAAACACCTTGCCCTGAGGCTACTTAGGAGATTAAAAGTAATAATTAGCTTCCAGACAGAAGCAACCACCCCAGCCTGTTGAAAAATCTCTCATCATACCTGAGGACCATTGCCTGGAGGCAATTCAAGTTGGAATCCTATTAGTCTGTAGACAGAGGCTGCCTCTGGAGGCTTTGAGTCTTTGCCTGATCCAATTAGAAACAGCCTTTGACACTGTCCTGCACTAGAGATTGAGAGGTGTAGAGGATCTACCTAATACAGGGGTCCTCAAACTTTTTAAACAGGGGGCCAGTTCACTGTCCCTCAGACTGTTGGAGGGTTGGACTATAGCTTTTTTAAAAAAAAAACTATGAACAAATTCCTATGCACACTGCACATATCTTATTTTGAAGTAAAAAAACAAAATGGGAACAAATACAATATTTGTATTTGCATGTGGCCTGCGGGCCGTAGTTTGAGGACCCCTGACCTAATTACATAGTCACAAACCCAAACAGACAACCAAAATGAGGAAACAAAGAAACAACCCCCAAATGAAAGAACTAGAGAATTATACAGAAGAGATAAATGAAGCAGAGATAACAAATTTATCTGAAACAGAGTTCAGAGTAATGATGTGAAAAATGCTCAACAGTATGAAAAAAGATATACTAACTATGGAAAAAGAACAGTCTGAGATAAAGAATGACATAACACAAATAAAGAACACATTGGTAGGAATACATAGCAGATTAAGGGAAGCTGAGGATTGAATCAGTGAATTAGAAGACAGAGTTGAAAATATCACTCAATTAGAGAACCAAAAAGAAAAAAAACAATTAAAAAACAGGAGGACAGCTTAAGAGAACTGTGGGACAATGTGAAAAGTAACAATATTAGAATAGTAGGTGTGCCAGAAAAGGGAGAAAGGAATAGAGAAGGTGTTTGAAGAAATAATGGTAGAAAACTTCCCTTACCTGGTAAAGGAAAAAGTCACACAAGTCCAGGAGGCACAGAGAACCCCAAACAAGAAGAACCCAAACAGACCCACACCCAGACACATCATAATTAAAATGCCAAAAATTAAAGACCTTTAATAAGAAGGCATATTTTTCAGGGAAAATGTCATAAAAGAAGCAGATTCATATGGCCTTTTGACAACCCTCGTGAGAAGTAGATCTGACATATTCTACCTTGCAGTTTGGGTTTCAGGGAATCACTACCACCTTAAAAATAACCACAACAGAATAAAGAATGGGAGGAAAAAATAAACACTGTTAACAAAATAGTTTAGTAAGGAAGGAAGTAAAATGAAGCACACGGAACCAGTCATGTGCAGAATAAATATAGAAAAGCACATTTCCAGAGACACACTAGGAAAAAACCCAACCCAAATATACTGAAAGGAATCCAAGTATAGAAATAATAGCTAAGTGGGCTGAGATATCATCTATTGTTCAAAGGAAGAGCCTCACATAGAAGAATAAATGTTGAAAAATAGAACTGAACACTAAGAGGGGGAAAAACCACTTTGACCAAAATATGTGAATATAGTAGTAGATCAGACTCTTCAAATACTAAAGTAGTATGAAAAGGCCAACCATGCTTTTTAAGGAGTGATTTGGAGGAATTTTTGGAGTGTATTACAAAAAAGCATTATTAATTTTTATTACAGTTGAGACATGAACAGACAATTTATATTTAAGAAACAACTGTTTATTAGAGCAAGCTCTTCATTGCTCTTCTTTTTTGGGTAAAGGTACTGATACTCTTTGAGACACACACTGAAAAACTGTTTATGTAATATTTCAAATAGACATAGGCAGCAAACTTTTCCTGTAAAAGACCATAATAGTAAACATTTAGGCTTTCTGAGCCATGTGATCTCTGTTGCAGCAACTCAACTCCACCCTCATAGCCTGAAAGCAGCCATAGACAATACATAAATGAATGAGTGTGGCTGGGTTCTGATAAAACTTTATTTACAAAAACAGGTGGGAGGTGGGATTTGGCCCATGGACTGTAATGCCCCAACCCCTGCACTAGACCATAGTTACTTCCAGATGGTAAAATAACTATTTATTAGTAGATTTACACGCGCTATCATTTAAAAAATAAAAAAGGGGGAATTTGCTGGAAGCCGGTCCATCCTTGCTGCTTGACACAGTCGCTGCAGGGAAGAAACATCTGCACAGCATATGTTTCAAGGGACCTGGGGTATATGGCATACTGTCCTTAATCTGTTTGCTCCCCTTCTTAGCGCTATGTGTTTTAACCAAGGTCACCTCTCCGGGAAAGGTTGTTTCCCCAGGTGGGGATTTTTCCCTGGAGTTAGGGATTAACAGGACTAAGGAAGGGAATCAGTAAAACCCCTTAACTTAGTTTTAACACAGATGGCGCCCGAACAGGATTCCCCTAGGTAAGCCCCCCCCCCCCCCGCCATTCAGAACCCCCACATTTAGGATGGATAGGACTCCACCAGGGTGCTGCAGACCCCCCTGTAGAGGACAAGTAGGGTAAGAAGGTGGATAGTACAGAACTTAGATTGAGAAGATATGCCATACTGAGTCCAAAGAAAGAAGACTCTGTATTGATCTTTAGATTGAGAAGATGTGCCATACTGAGTCTAAAGAAAAAAGACTCCATATTGATCTCTTAACACATATGCTTGCGAGCAGAGGAGTTAAGGTTACTCCCAGTCAGATGGAACATTTTATACAAGAAGTATGCCCATGCTTTTCTGAGGAAGGAAAGGTAAATGTAAAGGCATGGGAGAAGGTAGGCCCAAGGAGCCTTATCCTTAACCCCACTGCAGCCTTTCTACCCCGGGAAAGTGCAGGATTGGCAAGCTCTCCCTGGGGTAATAGATCAGGACTCAGGTAATAGTGGAAAGTGCCAATCCTACTCTTAAAATGGATACAAGAGAGTATTTGGGGTTTTTCTTTTTAATGCCTGCTTTGGATTGAGTAAATGCATTTTACTTAGTTTTAACACATCAAAGTTAGCTCTTGACACAAAAAGAAAAACTGACAATTCCATCAATATAAACCTTTTCTATAAAAACAAAAAAGGGGGAGAAGAATGTTATATGTTAAATTTTTTAAAAAAATACAATGCAGAGGGTTGTACAGCAGCCAAAAGGCATCGGGCCTCCCGTACAATAGACTCTGCCGACTCAGCCTGGTAGAAGGATACACAAACCAGACAAGAGTTTTACCAGATCTAGTAATGATGTGGGGAAGAGGTTGTGTTTTGTATCTTTCCAGAAGGAGCAGTGCATACAATTTGGGTACCAGAGCATTACGTGTGTCACCACAATGGACCCAGAGAAGCTCCTTGTCCCATCGTTCCAAAGACTTAGAGTTGCCCCGAAGACAGAAAAGTGGAAAAAAGAAGAAAAGGAAGGCTATGCAAGGGACTGAGGTGCCAATATGGGGTCAGCTGAAGAAGTTAACAACTGAGGCCCAGCAGATGATAGAAAAGCAAGAAGTTTTGGGTTTTGCATTGGCATTGTCTTGTTATTGTTTTAATAGCCAGAGTTTTGTCCTTGATGCTTAAGTTTTACTTTCATTATGGTAGCTTTTTGTTCTTGATGCTTAAGTTTTGCTTTCATTATGGTAGCTTTTTGTTTTTGATGCTTAAGTTCTGCTTTCATTATGGTAGCTTTTTGTTCTTGATGCTTAAAAACTTTCATTATAGTAGCTTAAAAAATAAAAGAAGGGTGAGATGTGGGGAGCCGATATAGGGTTAAGCCTCGGCCTGTTGGCAAAGTCACAAACAGGTCTTCCGAGTCTTAAACAACCCAATCCGAGAGGTGGCCACTGATTTACACACGCTATCATTTAAAAAATAAAAAAGGGGGAATTTGCTGGAAGCTGGTCCATCCTTGCTGCTTGACATAGTCACTGCAGGGAAGAAACATCTGCACAGCATATGTTTCAAGGGACCTGGGGTATATGGCATACTGTTCTTAATCTGTTTGCTCCCCTTCTTAGTGCTATGTGTTTTAACCAAGGTCACCTCTCCGGGAAAGGTTGTTTCCCCAGGTAGGGATTTTTCCCTGGAGTTAGGGATTAACAGGACTAAGGAAGGGAATCAGTAAAACCCCTTAACTAAGTGCCAGGCGGGTAGTTAATCACTTTAACTACAAACAATCACACTTAAGCTACATAATTTTTACTTAGGTTAATATCCTTCAGTTACTTCCTTGTAGCTTAACAGAACAATAGAGTAGTGACCTTGTAATGGAGATAACAAATGCCTTAACCTTTGGAATAGAATGGATAGGATTAAAATCAAATGGTATAAATACAGATGTTACAGGAGAATAAAGAGAGAACCTCACTATGCTGATCAACTGAACGCTGTCTCCGTGTCATTCCTTCTTCACCGACTCTGTCCACACCTTTGGGAACCCCTGGACCTGCTGGGGCTGGACCCCAACAAGGAGTGAGGGCTCCCGGACTGCGAGAGGGATGTCCGACTGCCAGGCAGGGACTGGGCCTAAGCTGGCAGTCAGACATCCTTCTCGCAGTCCAGGAACCCTTGCTCCATACTGCCCACCTGCTCGCTACTCCTTACCATTCGGCTGGCTGCTCCTTAGCGCTGCCGCAGGGAGTGGGCCTAAGCCAGCAGGCGGACATTTCCCATGGGCTCCCAGACTGCTAGAGGGCATAGGTCGGGCTGAGGTACACCCCCTTCCCCCAGTGCACAAATTTCTGCATTGGGCCTCAAGTTATGTTATAAATAAAGACATCTTTTCTGTATCCATACCAGATACTGCTAGGTTGGGTGCTGGTTTTGAGTGAAAGCAAAATAATAAATATCTTCATGTTAATCCTAAAAGGTAGTCTACTGATCTCAGCAACAGGAAGTGGTTGTTTTTAGACTGTAACATTATCTCTAAAAGAAGGAGAACAGATAAAACAAGATTTGCTATTCAAGTTGACTAGGACCTTGTACACTGTAATTTCTTTTGACCACTAGAACTCTGTGGAAAGCTTTATATTTGAAATTACTTCTTGCAAAAGATTATTTCATTATTGTCTTTTCTACTAAAATATCTATTTTTAAATAATTAGAATTAACTTGATTAATTAAAGGGATAAAACCAAGTAAGGAATGGCAAAAGCATTATTTCTATCAATATTTTTATCCTTTTTTTAAAAAAAATCCTCACCTGAAGATATTTTTCTATTGATTTTTAGAGAGTGGAAGAGAGAGGGAAAGATAGAGAGAAATATCGATGTGAGAGAAACACATCGCGAGCCCCAACCAGGACCGGGAAGAAGCCTGCAACTGAGGTATGTGCCCTTGACCGGAATTGAATCCAGGACCTTTTGGTCCACAGGCCAATTCTCTATCCACTGAACCAAACCAGCTAGGGCAAGAAATATTTTTATCCTTTTTATTTTAGCCATTTCATCACTAGATGCACATCTGTGATAAACCAATGAGTTTTGGAAGAATAAATAATTTAAAATGGGTTAAAAGGCAATATAACTAAAAACTAAAACAAATGTAATATTCCCTAAGATAACTGCTTCCCGGCTTTCTTCTTACTATGGACCACTGGGTTTCTCTGAATGCAGTGATCTGCTGCACATCTTTGTTTCTTGGTTCATGTACATTTGACGTCATGTTTAGGTAACATCTTGAGGAAGGCAAAGGAAAGTATCTGGTAGCTATTCGTTTGATGCCTTTTGGAGTAGAGAAAATCTATACATCTTATCAGATCATTGTTGCTTAAAAAGTGCCAGATTTACCTAAGGTAGAATCTTAGATCTAACACCCTGCTAACATCATGCCAGGAGAAAAGCTAGAAAACATAAGCTCTTTATACAGGGAGGAATGTTTGGCAACTTGTAGTTGATAGGGCAAAAATTCCAAGAGAAACAGATAGTACTAGTTACATATGCACCCCAGGCCATCCCCTCCCATCTCCCCTATCTTGTGTCTTCAACTTCCTCCTCTAAGCTGAATTCTTCCTCTTACTCTATAAACATATTCAGGCCTCTCCCACCTGGGAAATTACCCTCTCTTGATATGAATTCCAACTGAAGCTACTAGCTATCCTCCTGTCTTTTCTCTTTTCCTCCAGGGGAAGCTTCTAAGTAGAAAACTCTTCAGTCTCTACCATCTTACCTCTCACCTCCTTGCATCTGTCTCTCATCCCCTACCCTGGGAATTTTTTTCTGCAATTTGCCAAATCTAGTGGGCCCTTTCAGCTGCCTCTTTTATCAAATTTACCCCACCGGCAGACTGGGATAGTTATGGCCTGTCTCTTTCAGAGTGTAGAATGTATATCCTGGTAGGGCTGAGATGATATTTCATTTGAAACCTTAAGATGATCCCAGTGCCTGAGCCACATAGGTGCTGTCGAAATGTTTGTTAAATAGATTTTCCCTATTGGACTTAAAATAATTTTTCAGGAATGTGGGAGAAACAGGGCATTTATATAGACTTGTATTACTGTTGGTTTGTTTAAATGATGTGGCCTGTCTTTCCACATGGTTTGGGTTTGAGGGACTCATTTCCTGTTTCTTTTAAATGGTTTCTTGCTCTGAAAAAACCATTTTGTTCTGAATTCACACCCCCCCCCCCCCGCCCCCGTCCCCGTTCCCCCCAGCTCAGAGGAGGTCTTGAGCCTTCAGGAGAACTCCCAGTCAGGTCTGGTGATGCCCAGCACTGCATTGTTTGCTTTGCCACTTGGGTGGTTCCCTGTTTGAAGGGGAGGAAGCAGCTACAAGAAAGCCCTGGGGAACCCAAATGTGGCCTCCACATCCAGGCGACTGGGGCTGGCTCAAGTGCAACAATGGCCAGGAACTTCTGAAAGAGCAGCTGCTACACAGCTTTCCCAGGGAACATTCTCATCAGATGTGTCCTTTGCTCTTTTTAAGGTTGTTAAGATTCTTATAAAGCAATAGAACCATAGTCTAAAATTCTGGAAGATTAAAGGAAAAACTTGTCCCTATTATCTCCATACATGAATACTTTTTATGCAGTCCTCAACAGTCCTTTTCATCATCATTTTTAAAAATATGGTTGCCATTGTAGTGCCTGCATAAGCACTCTTTTCCATTGTTATCTAGTCCTATGATCATTATTTTAAATCAGGCCACTTTTATAAGCTACATTTTTTTTTTAATGGGGAAATTTTGAGGTATATATGTCATCCTGAAAAAGGGTATACTATTTTCAAAGAATTCGGTCCCCTTGTTGCCCATAATGCCAATGGGCCAGGGAATTGCTGGGATCAGGTAATCAGCAGTCCCACACAGCAGCCACACCCTATGTTTGCTGTTTCTGCAAGTAGAGGTAAAGGCTACCACACGGGTCAGATAGCTTTTTTTGGAGTGAAATTCACATAATTTTACCTGGAGATTTCAGCATTAGGAGATTATTATATATGCAGATGGAGATTTTGTGTACCAGAATATTTAATGTAGTACTATTTTTTATATTTATAATATTGAAAAATTAGTAACAATCTAAAATGCCCAACAATAGGGGAATGGCCAAATTAAAAAAAAAAAGAATAATTTGAAACTGAATATAAGCAGAAGTCAAAGAGAGGAGTAGATAAGTGTTCCTCTGTAGGTCAATCAGCAAGGTATGTGTCTAATGAACTCCAGATGAGGTTTGCATTGTTCAGAGAACAAAGGCAAGTTCGTTTGCAATGACTTGGGGAATGCTGAGGAGAGGTTAGGAATCATTTTCATAAGACACAACTGAGGAAATCTGATGCGGGAGACAGTGAGAAAGCCAGTGATGCGAGCTGTCACTAAGGCATCTTTCCTCTTAGTCCCGTGGTAGAAACTTGTGTTTTCTGTAATTGTATATTTTCTGCCCCCTCCCACTCTAAACTCCAAATTGAGCATGCCAAAGGGGAGCATTCTGTGTGTTTTGCTTTCCTATTATGGGAAGGCGGAGCCCCTAAGAAGCAGAACACCTTTGTTGGCCGGCCGCTGCCGCCAGAAGCTAGTGTTGAATCTTGTCAAAACATGACTCCTGAGATTACAGCCGCATTAAAGCTGCTCTGAGGTCTCATGGACTAGCTATAAATTTGGAAGTCACAAAACAACAACTGCTATCCTAAGGAATAAGAGTAGCAGTTGTTTACGGAGTGTGTGGTAGTCATTAATGCTGGGCACCACGCATTTTCAGCTCCCTGCCTTCCTCATACTGGGCACATGGTAGCATTGCACTTCCTGGCCTTATTATAGTTGGGGTGTGAGATGGGAGGGGTGCATTAGTTCTGGCTGATGAGTTAGAAGGAAAAGTGATGTGTTACTTCCAGGCGGAGCACTTCATTACCAGTATCATTACCTCCAATTCTCTCCTGTCCCCTCTGCCAGGGTTTGAGATAGCAGATACTTCCCCAGTGAGAAGACATGGAACAGAAATTCCAACTCACTTGGGATTGACATATAGAGTGAGTGAGAAATAAATCTATGTTGTTATAATTAAGATAAAAAAACAACCCCATACTGTAGCCTAGTCTACATGAATTGATATAAATGCCACTGTAGGACAAATATGTAGTGAACATTTACATGAAAAATCTCATTTAATCCTCACAACAGGCCAATGAGGCAGATATTCTTATTTCGCAGTTTAAGACAAGAGACTGAAATTATAGGCTTAAATATTGCGAAAGCTCATATCTGGAATGGCAATCTGAACTGGACCA
>NW_005871086.1:7045945-7063983 GCF_000147115.1 Myotis lucifugus | reverse complement strand
TACCACGGGCAGGCGCGCACGTACGGTGCATTTGATACTTCGTGCACATGCGTAGAAGTTGGTATTTTGTGGAAGAGCCACACTCAAGGGGCCAAAGAGCCGCATGTGGCTCTCGAGCTGCAGTTTGCCGACCACTTCGTTAGTCGATTTGGCTCAGTGGATAGAGAGTCGGCCTGTGGACTGAAGGGTCCCAAGTTCGATTCGGGTCAAGGGCACATGCCCAGGTTGTGGGTTCGATCCCCAATAGGGGACGTGCAGGAGGCAAGCCCATCAATGATTCTCTCTCATCATTGATGTTTCTATCTCTCTCTTCCCTCTCTGAAATCAATAAAAATATATTTAAAAAAACACCTAAAAAACTGAGACACTGTTGTAGTTTACAGAGCATTGCTTAAAAGATTAAAACAAACAAAAAGAAAATCACCAGGCAGCTCAAAATAGCTAATGACTATTAACTCACACTATTTTGCATTCTGAACAGGGAGTTTCAGCGTTAAATTATCAAGTGCTCAGAAGGGCCCTCTTTCTTTCCAGGCGGGACGAATGGAGCAGATTCTCCCTCCTATTCAGGCCTGCCACTGTGGCTCTTTCAGCAGCACAAAGACCTATGTCTGGCTAAAGCAACCCTGGCTCCCAACTCCAGGCCCCTGGGCCCAGGGTGTGTTCTCATGTGTTTGTGCATAAAGTTTCAGTAAAGTCTCGTGTGAAAGACATTAGGCCTAGGTGTCAGACTGCCTGGCTTGGTCACTTAGTATCTGTGCAGTCTTGATAAACTTAAAGTTAACCTTTCAGCCTGGATGTCTTTTTCCATAAAATGGGAGATTAATATAAACCTCATAAGTTATTGTGAAGATTAAATGAAGTAATGCATGTCCAGTGCTTAGCATAGTGCCTGGTACCTAGCAAGCATTTTCTCTCCTTTCTCTGTGTGTACATTGGTTCATTTGTACCTTCACAAATAACCATTGCAAAGTAACCCTCTCTCCATTTTAAGATCCTGGAGTTTTCTTCCAGCAAGAGGAAAAGAGTCTTAAAGTGGTGAGTGACCAGTTTTTATTTTGTTGTGCTTTTTTTTTTTTTTCCCCCACCACATCAAGGATGCAATACTTTACTTTGGGAAGGAAGGTCAGCAGTGTTCAAAATGCAGGAAGTGAAAGAAACAGGGAGCATTCTTCGGGAAAATACTTTAAGATTCTCTTCTAATCCTCATTTCAAACCTGGGGTCTCACCTTTTCCCTACCAATATAAGGGGCGGCCCTTTCTGACACAGAGGAAAAAGAAAAAACATAAAATATTTTTTGAGCAATATATTTTCTTAGAATTATTATTATTATTATATTGTTCGAAAATTATTTCTAAGTTTATTTTGAAAGTTTGCTTGAGGACAACTGTTAAGATGCCCTAAAATGAACCAGCTTCCTTCTGAGGGTTGGCAAGTCATTTCCCCTCTCAGATCTTATCTGTTTCTTATCTGTAAAATGAGTGGATTAGGGTTGATAAGTCTTCCTCTATTTGGTGTTTTTTGATTCCGCCATTCCCCCCTCCCCCCTCGGTTTGACCCGCGCCCCAGGGATGTGGGTCTGGATCTTGCTTCTACTTTAGGTTTCGGGGTAGGAATCAAGCCCCGCAGCCGGCTGCACCCCTTTTATTTGACGCGAGCGCGCTCCTGGCATTAACCTGTAGTTGGTCTCCTGTGTGCGGCAGAGGAAATGTGCTTGGAGCCTGAGAACTGGGCTGCGAAACAAGCACATGTTCTTTTCTGTGCTTTTTTTCCCAGGAGTGAGATGGGGGAGGAAGAACAGTGGTCTTTGTTGGGAAGCCAGCGTCCCAAGCTTCAACCTAGGAATGTGTGAGTCCTGACAAAAAGTTACGGAGAAGGCTTGCAATTATGCCCTCCGTCACAAGGGGGTACGAACTTTCCAGGCACTGGGTTGAAGAGACACAAAAGTCAGGAAGTGACCCTTTCGTCGGGATTTCAGAGGCCGCGGAGGAGAAACAAAGTCCTCTCACAACTTGGCAACTCGGGCCGCACCATCCCCAGGGCCGGGCGGGGGCCGGGGCGGGAGAGGGCGGTGGAGACTGACATCTTCGTTCCTAACCAGCCGGGAGGAAACGGAGGCTTTCCACGCTGAAAAGGCTCAGTGTCCGCAGATCCCCCGCCAGAAATGCAGGCCGGCTCCGCGCGATGCTCACCGCGGAGCCTGCGGGGAAAGAAGCGCGGGTCGCCGGGCCAGCGCGGCCCCAGGAATCGGTGTCTGTGCGCCGGCGGCCGCGCGGATTGCGGAGGGCGCAGGATGCAGGGCGGAGGGCGCAGGATGCAGGGCGGAGGGCGCAGAGCGCAGGGCGGAGGGGTGCAGGGCGCGGGGCGAAGGGCTCAGGGCGGAGAGCGCAGGGCGGAGGGCGGATGGCGGATGGCGTGCCGGGCCAGCCAGCTGCGGCGGCGAGCGGCCGGAGGAAGCCGGGCCGCGATGAATGGCGCTTTGTTCGCCGGCCGCCGCGGCCGCCCTGGGCAGGCCGGGCCCGCACAACGGAGGCTGTATGCGAGCGGAATGGAAATGAGCCTCCGGCCCTCCCCGAGGAGCCCCGGCCCCTTCCCCGCGCCGGGCGCAGGAATGCCGGCCAGCCGGAAAGGAACCCGCGCCCGGGACGCCGCTCTCGCGGCTCTGAAACCCCATTGAGAAGAGCCCTTTGATGCAATTAAAGCGCATTTCAGTGCGGGCCTGGGCGGAGGGAAGGACCATCAAGCTTTTCTCTGTCTCCCAGCGAGTGAGTGTGTGCACCTTTGTGGGGCGGGTTACCCAGAGAGCCGGCGGGAACTCGAGCTCCCCCTCTCGCAGACGTTCTGTAACATCATAAAAGCGGACTCATAAACAGATTGGTTTTCACCGTGGGTGGAACCCAGTTTGGACAAGATCCAGGCTGACCTCCAGGCCGGACTTGCTGCTTTGAAAGGCTCCTTGGTAGGACTCACACCACCTGCCCTGCTGTAAAGGTTTCGGCGGACAAGAAACTGGCTTTGGAGGAGGAAGTTGTTCCTGAGGTCACTGCTCCTCCTTTTCCATGTTCTCAGAGGTGGAGTGGGCCGTGTCTCAGGTCCAGAAATGGTCACAGCCAGAGCTGTAAAAATGATGTAACCAGCAAATGTTGAAGGCCTAGGATGGGACAGCTATCTCAATATTCAGATGATCCTCTAAGATTTCCCTACTTCCTCCATTGGGACAACTGTGTGGCTCCTCCAAACCCTACATACACTTTCTGAGCTTAATGTTTTCCAATTCTTAAAATGAATATTAAAAGGCTAGAGAAGCCTTAGCTGGTTTGGCTCAGTGGATAGAGAGTTGGCCTGCGGACCAAAGGGTGCCGAGTTCGATTCCAGTCAAGAGCAGGTACTTCGGTTGCAGGCTCCTCCTTGGCCTGGGCCCTGGTCAGGGCTTGTACCAGAGGCAACCAATTGATGTGTTTCTCTCATATGGATGTTTTTCCTGTCTTTCCCTCTCTTCCACTCTCCCTAAAAATCAATGGAAAATATACCTGGGTGAAGATTAAACCAAAAATAAAATAACTAAACTAAAATATAATCCTATATAATAAAAGTCTAATATGCAAATTGCCCCCTCTGGTGGTGGTTCGACTGGGAGACCAGGAGTTCAACTGCTCGCAATGACGTGTGCTGACCACAATGGGGCGGTGTGGAACATGGCAGGTGTCGGCGATGCAGCGCTGGCAGCGGGCGGCAGTGGAAGCGCTGCTGACCCCGATAGGCTCCAACGAGAGTGGGACCACAGCAGGATGGTGGAGCAGGTGAGTGGGTGAGTGCAAGCAGGGACCCAGGTGCTGCCCAGGGCCCAGAGGTCAGTTGGGACCTGCCCTTCCATGCCAGACGCTCACTCTTTGATCGCCAGCCAGGCCTAGGGACTGCACCCATGCATGAATTTCGTGCACCAGGCCTCTAGTAATAAAATAAAATCCTATATAATAAAAGAATAATATACAAATAGACCAAACGGTGGAACAACTGAATCGAACAACCAGTCACTATGATGTGCACTGACCACCAGGGGGCGTGTACAGAACATGGTGGGCCTCAGCTGCAGCAGGATGGTTGAGCAGGTGAGGGGGGGGGGGGGGGCGCCAGACCAAGGTGGAGCACCAGTTGCTGTCATCAGGGTGAGCCTCTGGTGGTTACTGAAAATTCTTTGCTCCCACACACTGCGGTCCCGCTGCGCGCTCCCACCTGCTGCTGTCGCCGGCCCCAATTGCAACTGCTGCTGGTGCGGGCCCCAATCGCTGGCTCCAATTGCTTCGAGCCATCAGTGAGTGCGAGCAGGGCTGGTGCCATCAGCGAGTGGGAGCGGTGGCGGGAGTGGGGCTGCCGGCAGACAGGGAGACAGGGGACCGGGGCCGCTGAGGGAGGGGCCAGGTGGGGGTGTGGAGGATGAGCTGAGATCTGCCCTTGTGCCTACCTCTGCCTCTCGGCTCACAGTTCCTTTCAAGGTGCACAAATTTGTGCACTGGGCCCCTAGTAAATAAAATGCCAGAGAACTGATACCATAAAGCTCTGGTTGATCATGAAATTCTTTCAAAATTGGAGGTGAGCAACCTATCTACTGGCACATGTGGAAGATGTGTGGGAATCTTATACAATATAAGATTGTATGGGTGCCTGTTTTGTTGACTTTGTACCACTTATTGCGAGGGCTAATAGTCTCCCTGGCTCCACTAGAATATGCCTTCTTGAGAACACGAACCTGTCTTCCTTATTCCTGTGTACCTGCCCCTGTGCAGTCCCTGGCCCATTGTAAGTGGACAACGAATATGTACAACAAATGAATAAAACCAGGAATGTAAAGAATTAATACTAACTTGTTGGCTGTTTTTTTGTCACTTATAAATCTACACAAGAAATAGGGGAAGCAAGGTGGGTATTGGGCAACCTTGGCTGGGCAGAAGTTCGGGAGAAGTCTGAAGGAGAGAGTAGGACATGATTTTTGAGAACACAAACATGCTGCAAATGTCTCCCTAAATGACCCCAGGCAGAGTGGGGCACTCAGGTGGAGGAGTCATTCTTTCCCAGCAAGTGGAAGGTTAAAAGCGGCAAGTGTGACTCATGTTTTATATTTGCAAGGAGTGTGAGTAGTCCATCCTTCGTCATTCTTCAGATGTCCTGTGGAAGTAGGACAGTGAGAGTAATTGCTCTGCGTGGTGTGCATCATTGTTTCTTATACGTTGATCTAAATATGTCTCCAAGGTTCTTGTTATTTTGGGCTTAGCTTGAGTGTTTCCCTCTGAGGCACTGAATACATTCACATTTCCCTATTCAATAAAAGCCAGTACACTTTTTTTTTTAAGTTTTCTAAATATAAAGTTTTATTATTATATTTGCTTTTTCATACTACATTTTCCTCCAGGATAATGTCCTATTCTCCCCAGTTAAGAATTACTGGTTTGCCAAACCGGTTTGGCTCAGTGGATAGAGCGTCGGCCTGCGGACTGAAGGGTCCCAGGTTCGATTCCGGTCAAGGGCATGTACCTTGGTTGCAGGCACATCCCCAGTAGGAGGTGTGCAGGAGGCAACTGGTCGCTGTTTCTCTCTCATCGATGTTTCTAACTCTCTATCCCTCTCCCTTCCTCTCTGTAAAAAATCAATAAAAAATATTTAAAAAAAAGGAATTACTGATTTATTTCTGGCTAGTGTTGCTCAGTGCTTAAGTGTCAACCCAGGAACCAGGAGTTAGCTGGTTCAATTCCTGATCAGAAGCCAGTACACTTTTGGATTCTGATCAGGAAGCTCATAAATATGAGATAGTAGAGAACATCCTTACTTCAAATACATCTTCATGTATCTGCAGGAAATATCACATAAGTGACATTGACATAAGAGTAGACGCTTCTCTCATATCTCTTAACTCGTCCCCCCCCCCCCAACACCCAACACACAATGATCAGGTGGCGAGTAATAGAAAGTCCTTCTTATTTGTGTTCGGGTACAGTATGCCCAATATAGAGCTGCCCACAACAATTTATTTCTTGTCATGTGGCTCTGTTTGCTGTCATTCTGGGCACCATTTTGCCTTGCTGTGGATATTAACCCCTGAAAGTTGAGACTTCAGACTGTCCCTTTCCTGTCTCTTTAACCAGGAGGGTGTAAGCCACATCCAATCCTGCATGTGAAGTGATTCTTAGATAGAACAAAAGTAGTACAACAGTATCAGTAGCAGTGCCTTTGCTTTACAGAACTGCCAAGTTTCCTCCAAAATATTAAGTATTTCTGTTTCCTTCTGTTTCCTTCAGATTTACAGGTGTGTGTGTGTGTGTGTGTGTGTGTTTGTAGCTTTATCCTCATTTCAGATTGGTCACTAATAGGCAGTGGCTTGAATCAACCTACCTGACTCTAGCAAATATTTAATGATCCAAAATGGATCACTGAAAGCCAGAATGGAAGGTTCTTAAAGTCAAAATCCTCTGTGAACTATCATGTTTTATATATTTAGATTTAATGTTTAAAGGATTATACCTATTTATTTGGAAATACTGAGGATTTGTTAACACTGTTTATTTTAAAAACCCAGAAATACACATGCCTAGAAATTGTTGGTGAGGGTGAAGTTTGCAGACAAATATCTGAGGAGAAGAAAGCAAGGACTATCATTTCCTACTGCAGGTTAAGAAATTACTTCAGCCCTAGCCAGTTTGGCCCAATGGATAGAGCATCAACCTGCAGACTGAAGTGCCATTCTCTCTCTCTGTCTCTCCCCCTCCCTTCCACTCTTTCTACAAATTAATGGAAAAATATCATTGGGTGAGGATTAACAACATCAACAACAACAAAAAGAAATTACTTCAGAGGTAGAGGTGGCTTGTCTATGATGACACATGGTGAAATTACATCTTTATTCTTTTGATTTCCAAAATGGTCTTCAAAGTTTCTGTCTGTATGTATTTAACGCTGGGGAATTCTGCAGTTTAGATAGTGACCAGACCCTGGATCCCAAAGGACATATGAAAGCTAGTTCACCTAATTTGATAACATAGGGTTAGCTTTATCATATACTGCTCCATTTTGGGATGATTTAAATTATTAGCTCAAGTTTCCTTTCTCCCTCTCTCTTATTTGTCCAGTAGCTAGAAAAGAAGAAAAGACCTCTCCTTTATTTACCAGGTGGGCCATGGCCTTCCTAGCCAGGGCTCTCTAGAAGCTAGTGTGGAGACTTTTATTTGTCCAGTCTTTTGGGCAATAAAGGGGGGAGGGGATGCCTCATTCAGCCAGTCTTTGGCTCCTAAAACACCAAAAAGCAATGCTATTTACTTAGTCTCTGGACTACCAAGTGCCGGTTGGGGGGTGGGAGGGGGGAGGGGGGCATGTTGACTCAAATCTGAGTCCTCACAGCTAGGTGGGGCTGTAGGAGGCTGTTAGTCATGTGAAGTTGCCAGGGCAACTTAGCCTTTGGAGCTGGGAGGCATCGAGAAGTACAGAGAGGAGACTACAGGGCCCATTACAACGTACAGGCATGTGTTCCATAACATGTCATCTTTCCGCATTGGGACTTTTATTTCGTGGGATGGAAAGATCAGAAGATGGAAATGAGCTGGGGAAGATAAAGAAAAGGAAAAATGAATGGGGGTTGGGGGTGGGGGTGGGGACGCTATTTCTGTTCCTTTTGTGGGCAATGGTTAAATAGGGAGAACATCTGGTCCTGGAGCGGGTCTCTGCAGCGCTGCTTTTAATTACCCCGTCATTTGGTCTCATGCTAAATTAGTGACTGTGGGAGCAGCCCAAATCGCCAAACTGACAGGCCCAGAGAGCTCGACTTAGCCTGCCACATAGTCAGAGGGGAAACACGGAGCTTCCGGTTTCATATTTAAACCAGGATTGACTCATAATTGTAGCTGTCAGGAGGGTGATGGAGACATTATGTAATCTGGTTCTTATGGTGAGGTGTGTGCAAGGGTTCTGCTCTGTAAATTCCAGAGGAAATTTTGTGCCCGTTGAGGGAGAGCTCACGGGCTGCGCTGTGGTGTACCCGGCAGGATAATGACAGTGCTATTAAAGTTTCTAAGTCTGCCCGAATCCAAACATGAATGAATTTCCTCTCTGAAAGGCCCTCCTGTTTTTCCATAGACTTAAATGTGGATGAGGTTAGGCGAAACCTGGTAAACTGGGGAGGCGGCATGTTGACCCAGTGGGGAAACTTAATAATGACAAGCCATTCAGGTCCACACATATTTTTTTTTCTGGACCACATAGTTCTCCTTACTAATTCCCCTCGTTGCTAGCCTCAGAGATTTGGAAGTGGACACCAGTTGCTCCTGGAGAAACAGTGCTGGGCGGTGGATCATTTGTTCCATTTTCATTGGGCTTGTTACTCGCCTCCCGGAGGTCTCTGTGGACTGCTATCGATGTGCAGGGCGGCCGGGGCAGGCTTGGGACAGACCCAGCGTTTGCTGTCACGGGGGGTGGGGGGGGAGTCAGATGAGGCTGTTTAATTTTAACCTTAAAGGAATGTGTTTTCAACAGTTTTGTTAAAGGGAGATTTGTTTTTTTATTGATTTTTCTTTGAACCCAATAAGTTTTACCTACATGATAAGGGTTTCGTGGATAGAAAATAGTATTCATATTAGGAGAATAATAGGAAAGACTAAATAAAAAGTTAAAAGGTGAATTGTTAGAGTGGAGGACCATTACCCTCCCCAACTCCTGGCTGCTGTTGGGCTGGCTGGCCCTCTATTTGTAAACCTTGCCTTCCTCTCTAGGGGAATTCTCCAGCACTTGGGGTTCTGGTTCTGACTTTCCATACCCATCAACAAGACAAATACGATTTATAAAATAGTTTTAGCCAAAATCAATAACTAAGTGTATGAAAATGGATAGTTAAATAAATGCTAGATAGCATCATCTACTTAAATTGTAACTGACTGGAAGGGAACAATCAGTTTCTGTTATAATTTCTATTTTTTTTTCCTAGAAAAATGAGCAACTAAGATAATTGCATATTTACCCATTGGTCTTTGGAACATGTTATTGAGAGTGGATAATTTTTTTCACTTTTCAGGAAGAAACTGGACTTATTTTAATTAAAAATAATATAATAATAAAGTGAAATTATAATATTAACTTAAAATATTAAAACAATATATTTGTGTATTTTATTTTCCCTATTCTTTCAAGGCTCAGGCTGTGAAATCTCTAAGAAACGGTGCCAGTATCATGACTTGATTTCTTCTCTTACGTGAGAATGAAGTTTCATGTGAGCATTGTACAGTCACCACAGTGTGGGACATTATCATATGACTGCTGGCTGATGCAGGGATGGATAATTTCATGAGCCATCTGGCCTAAGTGTATTCATTTTCCTCATCATTGAAATGAAAAGACTTGATGTGACTCCTTTTGAGATACTTTCAGAGGCAACCAGCCTTGTAATGGGTTCTCGCCATCACAATTTTAGGTACTGAGCTGCCTGTTTTGATTTTTCCTGTACTAGAACTTACAGATGAGCTAGGGATTTCTCCAACTAAGGTCGACCAGATTACAGAAGACAAGAATTGCAGACAAGGAAACAATATTCTCTTGGGCCTTGAACAAGTTGAGCTGAGCATTGGATCTAGTCGCCAAAGGGACATTTTCCCTTCCTTGACTTTTCTAGTCAAACCCCTCATCAAGGATAAGAGACTAGTTAGAAAGGATAATTGCTAGAGTAAACAAATTACCTTTGATTAAAAAGAATGAGAGGGTAGGGGTTTGTCAAGGGCGGGGGGGGGGAAAAAAAGGACACTTATGTAATACCCTTTGTAATACTTTAAGGATAATTGCTAGAGTAAACAAATTACCTTTGATTAAAAGGAATGAGTGGATCTCTATTTATCCCATGACATTTAATTAGGGTTGAAAAGGGTTAAATGTAAATGAGTTGAGATTTGCTTTTCTTCAAACCTTGCAAACTAGTTAATGCAGTGTCTCAAGTTGCCCCCAAACTCTGAGAACTTCAAGTTGTCTGCACATGAATTTTGAATTCCTTATCAATACTTTCAAGGCCTACCACAATCTGGCTTCAGTTATCCTTCTAACTTGATTTTCTACTACTCCGACCTACCCTTCTAACTCTATTTCCCACCTTTTCCACCTCACATGCCCCATGCTCCAACCAAGTTAAACAGCTCTGTTTTCATAGCTGCTTTATTTAGACACTATCTTCAAGTTCTAGCTCCATAAAACCTTCCCTTTTTATCCCTAACCAGAAGTAATTATCTCTAACTGAACCCCCATAGCACTTGATTTATAATTTTTCTCATGGCATCTCAGAATACATAGATTTATCTTCGTGCCTCACCCATTTATTTTCTGTAAGTTCCTTGAGGGTGGAATCTACATTGATTCATGTTGTGTCCAAGAGTGCTTAGCATTCTGCTTGCCCATGATAGAAATCCCACAAATGCTTGTAGAAGGAATTAATAAATTCTAGCTACAACATTGAAAATAGTTAAATTTCTCTTGAAGTCTAGAGAAGAGACAGCTTCGGTTTTTTTGTTTGTTTTGTTTTTGTAAAACAAGATGAGATTTTCGATTCCTTTCACACATAACAGCCTTTTTCTCCTTAAAATGGATGAACTCAGTGCCTAGATCAGGGGTGGGCAACCTTTTTGTGAGTGCATGCCAAAACCAGCAAAATCTCTGACTCAAAATTCTTCTGCGCACCAACCCTAATTTTTTGAGAACATGTTACGCCTACTTGATATCTCTTAAGGTGTACGTATGTGAAGAACCTTGAAGAAATAATAAAATTCATTCGAGCGACAAAAACACAGTATATGATGATGAAAAATACATTTATTTTTTAATGTATACATGTTATGTAAAATTATTTATTTATCTAAGATGCACCTACACTGAATTTATCTGAAAAATAAAAAAGTTGATATTAAGAAAAAAATTGTAAATGGAAGCTTATAAGAGAGGGTTTCGCGTGCCAGCAAAAGTTACTGGCGTGCCATGTTTGCCAACCCCTGGCCTAGATGCTAGCCTCAGAACCCAGGAAGACTCAGAACCTAGTGGTTGGACATGGAAAACCAGGTCAGATAACAGGGAATTGTTCCAGTTCTCACAGGGATGAGGGGAGCATGAGGGGAGTAAATTCACTTGCTAGGCTAGGAGCAGATCTGCGGCATTGTGTTTAAAATTTTTAAACCTAATCACCACCAGATCTACTACTGTTTATGGTCTTTTATCACCTTTCCTCTCCTTCTTGGATAATTTGTCAACTCTGGCCAGCTACTTTAATTTACAAGGGCTCTGGATAAAGGGCTAAGTCAGGAGACTTGGATTCCAGAGTTGGCTCTTCCACTGGCTGTGGGTTTTAGGAAAGTATAAATAAAATTAGTTTCCTCATCTGTATAATGTAGATAAACTCACCTACCTTTTTCACAGCATTGTTCTGAGAATTCAGAGGAGAAGTTTATAAGAAAACATATTGAAAACTACAAAGTGTTTTACATTTGTAAGGGCTTATGATCATAAAAATTAATAATATTAGAGGTTTTTGGGGGGATACCTATTAAATCACTATTTTCATTTGGACCCTTGATAGTTAATATGCCTAATTAGACAAACTAGAGGCATTTGGAATTTTGGCTCTACCACTTACTAGCTCTGTGACTCCAGTTATCTACCCTCACCCAAGCTTCATTTTTTCTTAATTGCAAATGAATATGAAATATCTAGCTCAGATGATAGATTTATTTGTGTGGTGGCCTTGTAATATGTCAACTTGGCTAGGTTGAATTTTGTTTCCTAGAAATTCCTTCACTGAATGTGTTTGGTTTTGGGTGGGCCATAAGAGACATATTTGCAATAGATTTGGAAGTTGAAAACAAAACAGCAACTATTTTGGGTTTTATGCTTAGGAAAGTCGGGGCAGGTGCTCTTGTCACTTGCACTGACAGATATTGTGGCTACCTGTTGGTACACCTCATTGGCACAGGACAGCAGCCATCTTCCCTGAGATCCTCCTCCTTCACATCTATGTTTAGTTCTGTGACAAAGGGCCCTGGACACGAACACCATCAAAGTTAGAGGCCACTATAACCAATAGTGCAATTTTCAGTCTGTCCCTGACTTGTGGGTTCCAGATTGTACTTGCTCACTTTATACCTTCTCTTCCTCACGACCTGCCCTATGGATTCAAGCTCCAGCCTCAGAGACTGCTTAACCAGGTCCTACCATTGTGTAAGGTTGCTATAATGTCCATTTCCCTCCACCACCAAAGCGCACACACACACACACACACACACACACACACACACACAAATGCTGTTGTCATTATTACTCTTATTGTCATTCAGAGGTCCAAGCACTAGGTGGGATTAGATTGTCTAAAGGTATAGAAACCCAAAGTCCTCCCCAAGCTTTCTCCAAATTCCTGTGGAGTTTACATTCTCATGGTCACTTCTGGGCTCTAGATGTGATCAAACTCATTGGGGCGGGGGCTCAAAGACTGTGCTCCCTCAGTTCCTTCCCTCTCTCCCCTTCCTCTCCCAATTGCATATGTTTAACTGTCTTCATCCTGTTTAACTACCTTCCTTATGAGCCTGCTCTCTACTATTGAAAAATATTCTTTGACTTGCCAGTTAACTTTCTCCATTTATCAATTGGAGATACTTGTACTTCTAACAACTTCAGAAAGATTTGGGAGCGATCAATGAGATGATAGAAATAAAGCAAGGCATTGATTCTTAGGAGGACTCTGACTATAGTAATAGAAATGAAAATTTAAATAAGATACTTTCATCAGTCACCTCTCTATAATTTGAGTCTTTTTTCTCAAGGAAGTAACTTATTAACATTTGTAGAAATGATGACTTCCGGGGCATGCTGCTATTTTGATATTAAAATTTTTATTGAACAATTATTATAAATTACCTTGAATATAAATGTAGAGTTTTTAAAATGAGGAAGTAACTTTTTAAATGATTTTTATTTATTACTTATTTATTTGAGAGAGAGAGAGTGTGAGAGAGAGAGAGCAAGAGAGAGAAAGAGAAAGAGAGAGATATACATTGATTTGTTGTTCCACTTATCCATACATTCATTGGTTACTTCTTGGCATATTCAGACGATGCTCCAACCAATTGTGCTACCCAAGCAAGGGCTTTCTTTATGATTTTTAAAATGCATTTTTCAGTTACAGTTGATATACAATATTGTATTAGTGTCAGGTATACAGCATAATGATTAGATATTTATATAACTTATAAAGTGATCACCCCAATAAGTCTAGTACCCATCTGACAATCACATAGCTATTACAATATTATTTACTATATTCCCTATGCTGTACTCTAAATCCCTGTGACTATTTTTATAACAGGAAGAAGTTACATTTTCAGTTTTATTTTCTATTTAGCTTGATAAAACATGTTAAAGTAATATCTTGCATTAACTAAAATAATAAAGTTCATTTATTAATCCAACAAATATTTTTGAACATGTGTTGTGCCAGACAAAGACACTGTTGAAGTATGTAAAATAGCTAATACCAGTTAAAAAACAGACAGAAACCATGTCTATTTTTAAAATTTTGTTTTATTGCTTAAAGTATTACAAAGAGTATTACATATGTCTTCTTTTTTTCCCCCCTTGACATTCCCCCGGCCTCCCCTACCCCCCAGTGTCTTGTGTCCATTGGTTATGCTTATATGCATGCATACAAGTCCTTCGGTTGATCTCTTACACACACCCCCAACCCTCCCCGGCCTTCCCGCTGTAGTTTGACAGTCTGTTTGATGCTGCTCTGCCTCTGTATCTATTTTTGTTCATCAGGTTATAATGGTCTTTATTATCCATAAATGAGTGAGATCATGTGGTATTTTTCCTTCATTTTCATTGACTGGCTTATCTCACTTAGCATAATGCTCTCCAGTTCCATCCATGCTGTTGCAAATGGTAAGAGTTCCTTCTTTTTTACAGCAGCATAGTATTCCATTGTGTAGATGTACCACCGTTTTCTAATCCATTCATCTGCTGATGGGCACTTAGGCTGTTTCCAGATCTTAGCTATGGTGAATTGTGCTGCTATGAACATAGGGATGCATATATCCTTTCTGATTGGTGTTTCTGGTTTCTTGGGATATATTCCTAGAAGTGGGATCACTGGGTCAAATGGGAGTTCCATTTTTAGTTTTTTGAGGAAACTCCATACTGTCTTCCATAGTGGCTGCACCAGTCTGCATTCCCACCAGCAGTGCACGAGTGTTCCTTTTTCTCCACATCGTCTCCAGCACTTGTTGTTTGTTGATTTGTTGATGATAGCCATTCTGACAGGTGTGAGATGATACATCATGGTTGTTTTGATTTGCATCTCTCGGATGATTAGTGCCTTTGAGCATGTTTTCATATGTCTCTTGGCTTTCTGAATGTCCTCTTTTGAAAAGTGTCTATTTAGGTCCTTTGTCCATTTTTTGATTGGATTGTTTATCTTCCTTTTGTTAAGTTGCATGAGTTCCCTATAAATGTTGGAGATTAAACCCTTATCAGTGATAACATTGGCAAATATGTTCTCCCATGCAGTGGGCTTTCTTGTTGTTAGAAACCATGTCTTTTTGTTGTACTGTTCACAGGATGATGTTTTTAGAGGTTTCCCATTGTATTAGTTTGCTAGGGCTGCCATGACAAATTACAACAGACTGGGAGGCTTAAACACAATTTTGGAAGCCAGTCTGAGATCTAGATGGTTTATAGATCTGAGATGGTTTTGTTTGTGGTTTCTCTCCTTGGCTTGTAAATGGCAATCTTCTCCCTGTATCTTATCATTGTCTACTGGCTATGCCAGTCTGTGTCCAAATTTTCTCTTTGTATTAGGACACTGTGATACCTGAATGACCTCATTTTAACTGCATTACCTCTTTAAAGACTCTATCTCCAAATATCATCACATTTTGAGTTACTGGGTGTTAGGACATCAACATGAATTTTGGGGGACACAGTTCAGTTCATAACAATTATTCTAAAGTATTGCTGATCTCTTTGGGTCTCAGTTTACTTGTTTAAAAATAATAATTGTGCCTGCTCTATATACCTATTATAAACATACTACTGTTTTCTTTATGCATATTGCAGCTAGATAGAAATAAATCTAGTTTTTGAATGACATTGCAGCTAGGTATAAATACATCTATTTTCTAGAGTGACACCAATATTCTCAAAGGTCGTAGATGTTCCAAAATATGTTTAGAGTTACACAAAACCACCTAAATGGACAGGATAACTGTTTTCTAAGATTTTACCATTTTTGGAAAATGGGTATCAAAGAGCTGAATATTACCAAATAGGACTATCAGAATTATTGGGTCAGACTAAACTTTAAACCAGACAAGATTAAAAGTTACTTTCCTTCTGGCCAACCAATGTCTGGAAACTTGGAAAAGAAAACACAGATGAAATAGCGGAGTTATATTTGTGACCGTACCCAATCATCCTCATCATCACCATCATCATTGTTGTCATCATCATTTTTACCTGGTCACATTGAATGTTTTTACCATCTTATCCTCTAACTAGTAGCCTGGTGCATGAAATTCGTGCACATTGAAAGGGAATTAATTAGAGGAACGTAATTTGGACTCACTATCTAATATCAATAATAAGTGAGCGTGAGGCAGTCCGCGTTTCTGAAATTCAATGATATGAATTTTAGCTATTACTTTGCCAAATAAATGGACTTTGCAGATATCATTTAAAAGAGCATTCAGCTTAATATTAAAAACTTTGGCTACCAAGTCAGGTCTGTTTTCAACTTTTTGCCAGCGTTGTAAATTGTTTGCAATATCTGCCCATTTGGGGATGCATGTCATGGTTATGAATAAATTGGGCTCGCCATACTTCGTTACAATTGCCATAGCATCCTGATATCGCTGCTGCATATTTCTGGGACTACCCTCAGAAGATGATGGAAGTATTATCATTTTACCAATCGGCACATTGTAATTTTCAGATCTAGATTTGAGATAATCCATCAAACCACTATATTTTTCAACTCTCAACTAAGATTGGTTTGCTTTGATGAAATTTATCTGATTGGCCTCCATTTTTGAATATGAATCCATGATAAACTGTTGAGTTAATTTTCCTGCATTTAAAATAGGATTGAACGTGTCCTGCACAGAGAGATGAAATCTATAATACTGCATTTGTGTGACTCGTGTCCTTATATTTTGTTTAGTATTATTGTCGATTACACTGTTGTCTCTGAGTCTTAATGCAATATCTGTTCCCCAGCCTTTTTCACCATGTGGAAAAAGAATAGGATATGTCATCGCATCTAATGTAGGAAACAGGATATTGATTTGTTTCATTTTAGTGGCATTTGGATTATTGGGATCTGGTTTACAATGAATGAGCAAATCCCTTTCAAAATGAGGTTCTACATCTTTGTTTCTGAATATGACAGCAACTTTGGTTACATGGGGAGAATTATATCTACCCGGGTCACTGTTACGCTCGTATTTAATCACCATTGTTACTTCTGTGGGAGCAATACCTTTTGCTGCTGCTTTAGATTGGGCTTCCTTTTCTACCTCATGTAGCATCTTGTATGATTTTGTTAATTCATTTATTTTATGCATGAGGTTGTTGATGTTGATCATGAGTCTTTCTGAGCAGCCCTGGTTTTCTGGCATTGCTAATCTTTTACTTGTAGCTTCAGCTGTATCCAAAATATAGAGTTGAGCAAATTTCTGAGAAACACCATCCGAAGGATGTAAAGTTCCAGTACAGTGATAAACTTGTCCGCATATTCTAAAACAGTATGGCCCATATCCTGATGGTGATGCAATATTTGCACCCATGGAAGCAAAAGCAAAAGAACTATTTATGGAACAAATATTTTCCATGAAATTTTTACTGTCAGAATCTTCGTTTGTCATTAATCTTTTTAAATATGCCAGGTAATCTGGAAAATGTATATCATTTGAACAGACTTTCTCTTTGCTACAACATCGAGTAAATTTCCCATCGAATGGTTTTTCATCATTCATCAGAGAAATTGAGTGATAGGCAAAATTCACATCGAACAGTCATTCCACCACAACTATGTTCAAAGATTGCATCATCATGTACTCCATTTTCGCTGAGAAGGCAGTTTCTACCGGTATTGGTAGTACTTGTTGATGACTGTTCTCTAGACATATTCTGTCGTCGCTACCGCCTTCTTTCAACTTCAAAGGCACGTTGGTCTTTAGACATTTTCTGTCGATAACGCCGGTGTTTTTCGGCATCAGAGTGATGTTTTTCCAGTAGCTGGTGTTCAGATACATCCTGTCGCAGGCGCCGCCTTCTTTCAAGATCAGACGCATGCTGCTCTGCAGACACTTTCTATCGATAACGCCAGCATCTTTCGGCTGCAGAGCTACGTTGTATCAACAGTTGTTCTTTAGACATAGTCCCACCTCTTTACTGTCATGGTCTGAGATGCAGGTGAATGAGAGTCCTGGCTAATAGGCCGCTGAGAGCTGTCTGACCAATGGCTGATTCTGGCTGATTCTGTAGGGGTGGGACTTCCTCCTTCCTGCTGTCAGTTTCCACAGCTGTGATGAGGAAGCTGGGGTGAGAGAGGGAGATGCGTCCTCCAAGCCACCCTCTCTCTCGCTCTGCTCTATGTCCAGCGGTCTCCTGCTCTGCCAAGTCCCCCAAACCTCCCACTCTCCTCTGGCAAGGTCCCAGGAGGCCACATCGCCTCCTGGGACACCTGACACCTGCATATGCAAATTAACCACCATCTTTGTTGGTTAATTTGCATAGTCACTCTGATTGGCTTGTGGGCGTGGCTTGTGGGCGTGGCTTGTGGGCATGGCTTGAGCGTAGGGGAGGGATGGCTAATTTTCATGTTTCTCTTTTATTTATAGAGGACTAGAGGGCCCAGTGCACAAAAATTTGTGCACTCGGGGGGGGGGGGGGAGAGGGGGACCCTTCAGCCCAATCCTGTGCCCTTCTCGCAGTCTGGGGACCCCTCAGGAGATAATAGACTGCTGTCTTAAGCCTGCGCCCCGGG
>NW_005871086.1:6914536-7045090 GCF_000147115.1 Myotis lucifugus | reverse complement strand
GGTGCCTGGCCAGTCTGGGTGAGGGGCTTAGGGCTGTTTTCAGGCTGGCAGGTGACTGAAGCTCCCCACCGCTCCTTTTTTTCTTTTTCTTTTTTATTCTCGGCCAGCTTTAGCTCTGAGCCCTCGCGGCTGAAAGCAGGTTTCTGGCCTTTACCTTCTATATTTGATACAATATTGCGGTCCGGCTGGCTGAAGCCCGTCTGACTGAAAGCCGGTTTCTAGGGTTTTGTTTAGCCTCTATATTTGCAACATAGTTGCTTAGAGTTGCAGCTGAGAGGCCGGCAAGTCAGGCGGGGAACGTTGGAGTCCGCCGTCACTGGAGCAAGCAAGCCTCCCTGTTTGCTTCAGTGCATGGCTTCCGGCCGCCATCTTGGCTGACAGTTAATTTGCATAAGGATATGCTGATTAGCCAATGGGAAGGGTAGCGGTCGTACGCTAATTACCAAGTTTGTGAGCTCTTTGTGGGCAGGAAGTACTATGTCTAGCACTGTTTATTCCTGTCCTTTTGTGCCTGGGTGCAGAGCTGGGCTTGGTAAGCAGTAGTTGGCTCACAGTGCTGGGTGCGGAGTGGGCTTGGTAAGCCATAGTTGGTCCACAGTGTTGACTTTCAGGCCTGGTTGCTGAGGGCATCAGTCAGAAGAGTGCTGGTGGGAGGAGGATAGCAGGGAAAGGAATGGTTGACCATGGCACAGCCAAGAGTGAACATCCAGGTTCTGATGGTCTTCTTGACCTTGAGCAAGTCATTGGTGGAAGTCACTATGGAGATTCAATGATGGAAATGGAGAGAGATGACTTTGCAAATAAGGGTTTCAGAGCAGGCATTTTACAAATGTAGGGAATATAGACTTGTTCTGATTTTAAAAGGAGCCAATTATTAGTTTCTTCTAAGCTTTAAGTCATACATTGCCATAGAAACTGCAAATGATTTGATGGTGGGAGTGGGTAGGGAGAGCAGTGGAATCAAAACAGAGACTTTCTACTGAATTTCCTTTGACAATAGTTACAGTAAAACATCTTGGCTGGGAAAAGATTAATTTGTTTTCAAAATTAAAAAAAAGTAACATGTGGAAAATATTATGTTGATGCATGTTTTGCTGAACAGATGGTGACAGTCCACAAGCTTCTCAAGGATTTCCCTTACAGGGTGAAGAGGAAGCATTGTAATTCTAGCAAGTAAATGAGAGTAACTGAATCTCTATAATTTTGTTTGTCTCTTCTTATAGAAATCCTCTCTTTTTATCACCAAAATTTTCTTCCCAATAATGTTTAATAAATCCCTTCAACCTGGGACAACCAATTAGCACCCAAAGGTAGATGTTTATTTTTTCTCCTCTATTCTTTCTCAGCAGGGAATCCCTTGTCTTTGTGTTAATGCATGTTCATAATTTTTATTCTGAGTCTCTGAAAGCACATCAGATGCAATGCGGATGGGCCAATTACTCAAATCTTCATTTTACCGATGGGGAAACCGAGAACTGAAAGTTTCTGTGACCCTCATCAATGTTACATAATGAGTCACAGCTGAAGTAAACATCAGAAATAGGTTTATTGACTTTCAAATCATTGACCTTTCACTATTCTTTAGAAACCATGATTCTTATCATACTTGAACCTATTTACTTGGGTATTTTCTTTTTTTGTGCTGCCTTTTAGAGAGTTTAAAGACATAGGGAAGAGATTTTCCTATAGTCTTTCACTCCTCCACCCCCACTTTTTGGTTTCCTTTGAAATAAACCACAGCTTCAAGTAGAACCTCCCAAGGGTTTTTTTTTTAAGATGAGTCGGCTACACAGCTGGAGACAGAATGATGGTTATTAATCAAGTACTTCCTTACACATAAGTTATTTCTCCATCAGGGGACACTTTTTTCACTAGAAAAGAAAAAAAAAGTTAAAATCAAGATCAGTAATCAGCAGCCAACTATTTACCATTGACTGAGGTTCACGAATAGGAGTTGCAATTTCTATTTATTTCTATTTACTCTTCTGTTCCCAAACAATAACCCCTCCCCATCCCTTTAAAAAAATCTTAATGCATCTATTCCCTACCTAGACTCTAGAGTGCCTAGATAAGTTAGCTGGCCTTACAGAAATCCAAGTAAACCTGGGCCAATGTCGTTGGTGGTGAGGTTCAGACCCGGTGCTGATCAGGTAAGGGTGGCATCAGCACACATTCATTTGTGGTCCCGGTGTACTGCGAACCTGTGGAGAGGCAGGGTGACTGTGATCCGGGGCTGTGCTAGCTAGCCAGCTGATTCTTCTTTCCCTTATTGAATGATCCTCACGGATAACTGGAAGACTATCCTTAATACATTGCCACTTTCCAATTATTTTGTATCCCTTTGATTTTTATGTCTCTCTTTTATTCCTTCTCTCAAATATTCTTGCATACACTCGCACTTTCTCCATGCAGTCTCTAAGGCAATTTGTTGCTGAGTGCGTTCTAATACCAGGAGTAAAAGAAGGAGATGTTCTGTTGCTATTAACATGAGGAGCTCAAAATAAATCGAGAGCGCAAGTATCGAGACCCAACCACTTTCACAAGTCTCTCTTTCCACCATCAATTTAGAATGAAAATATCAGGAATGAAACGAGGATAAAAACAGTTGAGTTATTGAGCGGGTTGTGTTGATTTATTGGTAGGTCATTGCACAGATCATCTCATTTAATCCTCACGGTGGGAGGTGGTTACTATTATCATTAGTCTCATTTTTCAGCTCAGAAAACTATGGTTTAGAAAACTATGCCACAATAACTACACAATAACCTACTTACTTGCGTATTTTCTTTTTTGTGCTGCCACAAAAAAAGGGAGGTGGGTGAAGCTAGAACTTAAACCAAGGAGGTCTAATTTCAGAGACCATGAACTTAGCAACAATGCTATACCTTCCCATGGAATACTCCACACACTTCTTTAAGTGCATTGAAAGAGGTTTAAATCATGATGTTTTGAGTATATTTATCACATTTATCATCTGCCCCAGATGATAAATCATGGGAACTAAGGAAACACTACATGCTTGGCAATTGTTTACATTACTTAAAAAGGGTTAAAACGCCAGAATGCAAAACTCTTGGGTTTACATTTTGTTTTTTTTTGTTTTTTTTTCTTTGTGGGTCTACACATAAGTTGAGTCTTTAAACTTGCTTCTGTCTTAAGGCACATTGCTTGTTATGCTGAGCAGTTAGTGAAGAAAACTGCCTTTTCTTCTGTCCACAGTTCCTCTGCCAGGAAAGGCAGAGCAGCAAATCTGGAGCCTGAGGTTGTTAGATGTCCTTTTTGCAGCACAAGTGCCGTACATTTCATGTTCCACCACTGAGTGAGTCAGAGGCTAATCATTACCTTAACCTTTCTTACCTCTAGATTTTAAATTCTAAAGCAAAGAGGCATTGCAACCTGCATCAAGTTCCACTAGATTGCTGACTTGTCCTAGTAACTTCTTTGGACTTTCTGGTACTGTTTGCAGCGGTTCTCAACCTGTGGGTCGCGACCCCTTCGGCGGTTGAACGACCCTTTCACAGGGGTCGCCTAAGACCATCCTGCATATCAGATATTTACATTACGATTCATAACAGTAGCAACATTACAGTTATGAAGTAGCAACGAAAATAATTTTATGGTTGGGTCACAACATGAGGAACTGTATTTAAAAGGCCAGAAGGTTGAGAACCACTGGTTTAGAGGGAAGAGAAGTTGGATTCGCTACTTGGAATCCCCCCTTTGCTACTCTTTTCATCTCTTTACAGAAAAGAATTTGAGGTGGTTTGCAAATACAGGGGTGGGCAAAAGTCGACTTACAGTTTATAAATAAATAATACAATAATTAATAAATAATAATACACCTTCAGTTGGTTAGAGTGTTGCCCCAATATACCCAGATTGTGGGCTCGATCTTGAGTCAAGGCAATTACAAGTAGCAACAGCCCTGGTGTCTGAGTTGGTTGGACTGTCATTCTGTACACCAAAAAAGGTCGTGGGTTCGATGACCAGTCAGGGCACATACTTAGGTTGCAGGGTTTGACCTGAGTTGGGGCACTTAAGAGAGGTAATGGATCAATTTTTCCTCTCTTTCCTTCTCTCTCTCTCTAAAATCAATTACAAATAATAATACAAAAATAAATTCTGTTTTGGTTACTCACAACTGTAAACCTATTTTTGCCCAGACCTTTATATAAGCATATAAATATACATGTGTTATTCAATGGTATAAAATAATAAGTGAGGCGACCAGGGGAAGTTTTCTTTTTTTTTCTTCTTGTCTTGTAAAGGAAAAGTTATTCGTGTGTGTGTGTATGTGTGTGTGTGTGTGTGTGTGTGTGTTGTACTGCAGATTTTCCTACATTTAAGCTAAATATCACTTTGTTAAAGTGCTGGTCACTTACTCTATTCTTTTGTGGCTGATATTCCAGCACCCATGTCATTTGGGCAAATATTAAGGGGTATTGGAGCAGAAAAGACCTTGGCAAAGCACTTCTAGCTGTCCCTTGTACTACCCAGTTGCCAATCAAAATTAAGTAACTCATTTGGGATCAGATGCTTAAGTAATTTACTCATAAGATGGTTCTGTGTTTTTGAGCTATGATTTTCAAACTATGCTTCAAGGATCTTTTTAGCTTCCATGGAGGTATGTGAGGACCAACTTAGAGGTTCAATGAATTCAGACATTGGATGGGGCTCTGGGTTTTATATTCTTATTTCAACCAGAGGATTTTTTTTAAAACATATATTTTATTGATTTTTTACAGAGAGGAAGGGAGAGGGATAGGGAGTTAGAAACATCGATGAGAGAGAAACATTGATCAGCTGCCTCCTGCACACTCCCCACTGAGGATGTGCACGCAACCAAGGTACATGCCCTCGACTGGAATCGAACCCGGGACCCTTGAGTCCGCAGGCTGACGCTCTATCCACTGAGCCAAACCGGTCAGGGCTAACCAGAGGATCTTTACTTTTATCCCTTTTGTATTTGAGTTTCCTTGTGAAAATGTATTTGCAAAAATATTTCTCTTCTAAAATAAGAATAAAAAGCTACAACTCTGCCATGTCACTCCATTTTTACTCATGTCTATTTTTACTCATTAGATTAGGTCTAACAGTAGTTTTCACCTAGTTTTGTTTTCTTTAGAGTTTTGAAAATCTACACCCTCTCCCCCCTTCGCCCAGTATTACATACATGCTTGCTCTGTAGTTTGTGGGCCATCTTTTCATGCAGGGGTTAGCAAAGAAAATAAATAACTCTGGCGCCAACATTTATTTAAGAATTCCTGAAAAAGGACTATACGGTCTACAGAGACATGCACGTTAGATATAAATGCCCTTGAGCTCTAACGTACCTGAAAGTCTTAATGACACAAAATCTATATATCTTGCAATTAAAACAAAACTCTAGAGCTGACTCACTGCTAGGTGGAACCAAGCTGAATAGAATGGAATTCATGTGTTTTTGTGTGTGTCCGGAGGAAGAGATTTTGGTTTTGTAAAACACCCCTTTAAGGTAAAGTACTGATCCTTGCCATTGGCTGCCAGTCCTGTGCCTTGGTCCTTTTTACCTCAGATAACTGACTGGGTTGTTGGGTTCAAACATTTTTGTTAGCCCCCTAATACCAAATGCCTCCACTACTTCCCTTATACTTCACTCTGCCATACAATCAGTATAGTGTCATTAACCTCTTCCTGACTTGTAATCAACTGTACATGAGCTATATTGTCTATTTGTAGAGCATCCCTTAGGAGGTTCAAGGCAACAGACTTCTGAACATCCCTGGAATTTCATAGCAAGATAACATGGGGGCTGTGTGTGAGAAAAAATTCAAGAGGGATATGAATTTTCAGCTTGTTTGCCAACATGTTAGTGGTTATAAATTTTTCAAAACTGTAAAAAGTAAGTCAAGAAATTCCCTCTACATTGTAAAATCTATATGCAAAAACCAACTATAAAGGCATTCTTTTAGATCTCGGTTGGGAGGGGGAAGTGTGTGTGTGTGTGTGTGTGTGTGTGTGTGTGTGTGTGTGTTGGGTTTACAGGGGATTGGGATAGAAGATGGTAATAATTTTTAAGAGGATTATTTGGAAAATGACTTGCATGTTGATCAGTTCTTACAGAAGTATTAGTTGAGAGAAAAGCCCAGACATTGAATCTAGTTCAATTTAGTGATTCAAAGTGCAGCTATGAAAAGGAAAGAGCATCCCCAAAGGCAAAATGCAGGCTGAGGAATGTGGAGAAAAAGCAACCTCTACACTTGCCTTAGGAATTGGGGAAAGGGTGAATATTAGGGGCTATTGGAAATACTGGTATATAGGCATTCCTCTTGGCTCTGGTCTTTTGGGCAACTTTCCTATTTTTCCCCCAGGCATCTCCTTTTCTGCTTTGTCTCTCTACTTTGTCTCTCTAACCCTCATATCTGTGGTTTTGGTCCCTGGAACCTATAAACCTATAGCTTCATGAAACACAGGGGACAAGCCCACCATGCCATGCCTGTCTGTGTGCCAGATTCACTTGATAAGTGATCCACATTTATTCTTTCAGCACCTGTATTTGTATGCTAACCACAGAACCTGAATTAGGAAATGAGCCAGTCTGTGCTGCTGACTTTAGATTGATAATCTTTAAATATTTGTTTACATTTCTTTAATTAGAATCAGGGAGACATCTGATCTTCTGTTCATAAACCTTGTGTATCTCTTTCCCTTCAAAATAGGGGATGTTTATCTATGTAATAAACAACATTGAAATGTATTGTAAATTATCTTTTATTTCATAGTTTGTGCTTCTCATAGCTGGGTATTACTCTGACAAAAGATTCAACTTATGTGAAATAGTTACCAAGTCCTTTTTAACACATGTTTATTCTCTAACTTCTTTATGTTAAAACAGTTCCTGTTTGCAGAAACGTTATCCTTTCTTTAGCTTTTTTTTTGTAATTTTCAAAAACAGATACTTAATTTAGAGACAATTTAATAACTTTAAAATTAGATAATAAAATAATTTGATTATTCCTAGTAGATGGCAGTAATCAGAAATGATTTGTTTTCAGAAATTTAGCTGTAAGAGCTTGTGTGGTAAGTTGAATTCCAAGACGGCCCTCATGCTTTGTATCCCTAGAGTTGCCCTGGTGATTATGCTACTTTACATGGCAAAAAGGAATTTTGCAGATGGAATTAAGGTGACTAATCAATAGGCTGTAAAATAGAGAGATTACCAGGGTGAGCCTGATTTAACCTCTTACCATTTACCAGTTTTCTCCAGATGGTTGCAGAAAAAAAAAAGATAAAAAATTGGAAGCACAGCCCTGGCTGGTGTGGCTCAGTTGGTTGGAGTATCATCCTGTGCACCGAAGGGTCGCCGGTTCAATACTTGGTCAGGGCATATATCCTGGTTGCGGATTCGATTCCTGGTCAGGGTGTGTACAGGAAGCAACTGATTGATGTTTCTTTCTCTCTCCCTTCCTCTCTCTAAGAAAAAAAAAAAAAGAAAGAAAGAAAGGAAGGAAGAAATTGGAAGCACTCTAAGGATTTGACATATATCATTGCTGGCTTTGAAGATAGAAGAGGCCACATGTCAGGACCAGATAGCAGCCCTTAGTTTGTGAGAAACCCCCAGCTGATAGCCAGCAAGGTAAAACCTTAGTTCTATAATCATAAAGATCTGAACTTGGCCAACCATCTGAATGAACTTGTAAGTGGATTCTTCTCCAGAGCCCAACCTTGATTTCAGCAGCCTGAGACCTTACGCAGAGAAACCAATCAAGACACCTGGCCTTCTGACCTCCAGAACTCTGACATAATAAATGGGTGTTGTTTTAAGCTGCTAAATTTGTGGTAATTTGTTATGCAGCAATAGAAAACTAATAAGCTTGTTTTGGGAGTTTTGGGTCAGCCCATAGTGAGCATTTTGCAGTGCATGAGAAAAGGTTTATGAGGAGGTTTAATTTATTTTTATTTGAAAAAGTTTTCACTTGAAGCTTCTGCCACCTTTGTAGGGAACAGTGCTATGACAGACACTATTGGTTGACTACTATTGGTTGACAACCCAAAGATATTACCTTCCCTCTTTTTTGCTAACAGAACCCCAATTTTTTTCCCAACAGAGATTCTTTAATTTTATGGAATTAGGCCCTGCCATGGATTGAGGGGTAATCAGGCTTATGATGCAATTCTGGCCCATGAGATTTAACTAAGAGTCTGCTGGGAGGCTTTGGGAAGAATTTTGCTCCTCTTCTTTGTTTTTTAATCCCCACCAGATATTTTTCCATTGAGTTTTAGAGAGAGTGGAAGGAAAGAGTAGAGACAGAGAGAAACATTGATGTGAGAGAGACACATCGACTGATTGCCTCCCGCACCCACCCCGATTGGGAATCAAGCCTGCAACCGAGATACATGCCCTTGACTAGAATCGAACCGGAGATCCTTTAGTCTGTGGGCTGGTGCTCTATCCAAACCAGCTAGAGTGGATTTTGCTTTTTGATATAAGCAACAGAAATTGAGGGGAAATGCTCTGCATGAGAGTGCTGTTTCCCGTCTTTGGATGTGGTGTGATGATGTCTGCAGCCATTTTGTAAACATGAGGAAGAGGTGAAAAGGATCACAGAGATGCTGATCTAGGGCCTTAATGTCTTTGAACCAATGCCAATGCTCACATCTACTAGTAGATTGATCATGTGAAATAAAAATTTTTTAAATAGCATATTTCAAAAAATAACCATAGTTTAAACTATGGTTAACTGAGTTTTAATAATTTACAACGGAAATAATATCTAACTGTATAGAATTTGGGCCTTGAAAGTGGAATGCTGCAAGTAACACAGTTTAAGAGGTAGGTCAGAGTAGGTACTGTGGAGCAGATTATCTTAGGCTGGAAACCGTGGACATGGCAAAACATTTAAATAACCAGTTGCCTGATATATCTTAGAACACAGACCACATGTTGACAGAGGTTGCAGTGGCATGGGAAATGGAAGGAAAAGTTTAGGATGTTTATGTGTGTTGGCTTACTTTAGTGGCTATAAGCAAAGAAATCCTATTAGGAGAGGCAAATTTAGTCTAGATAGGTAATCTCTAAGCAGAGAGGAAAGGAAGTATGATTTTGCTAAGAAAGCTACTCTCATTGTGATCTCCAATCTAAATGAACAGAGTCCCATAATTTATACTCATGCAAGGTTGGAAAAATTGTGTTTGGCACCCAAGGTAAAATAACACAGGAGAGAAAGTGGCACCCTAAAGGCTGGCAAAACTGGAGCTTCCTACCACAAAGACCTGATTGTGTATGTTCAATGCCAGAGGATCTGGGGATCTAGCAGCAGAGAAAGAATTCTTAGTCAAAGACTATGTCTAGGCAAAAACTTTAGCTGTGGTTACTAATACAAGGAACTGACCAGAAGCAAATGGACTGAATCAACTAAATTTTTGAGAGAAACTGTTAAAAATAATGCAAGCCTCACCCAAAACTGCATATAATTGTTGAATCTCAAAGGCAATCGCTAGGTGTCTGAACTTGTACAACATGCTGAGGTTGCTTAAATTAGGAAAAAACTTTCTCCTGGATGCTTATCTCAGATATAGGCATTGAAAATAATGATTAAAGAATATCTTGCTACTGGGAAGAACAAAGCCTATGGAAGAAAGACAGAACTAGGAACTGTCAGATTGACTAACCGAGGAAATTTCTCCATTGAAAGGACAGGCATTTATCTCTATTCCTTTCTAACAGGATAGAGCATCTGATAGTAAATGTTAACTATTTATTTAGTCTTTCCCCACCATTTGTATATTAGATGTGTTGGAGGCAGATAACTTGTTCTTTAGAGGAAACTTCCAGATCTCTAAGAAGATATCTCTGGACCAAGTGAAGAAAATTGAGCATCACCTAGAGATCCTAGATTTGCACCTGGGTACAGTAGCTGGATGTGAATTTGTGGTTTTTCTCTCTCAGGGAGGAGGTGAGTTTACTTACATAAACTGCATTTGTAGAAAAAGAGGTTGTGGGTGTAAATTAGATTGCCAAATAGGTGGGCTGTTGCAGATACTGTTAGTTGGTTAGTAAAAGCATTACTTACCCAGCTTTATTCCTTGTTATTAGATCTCTGTACCGTCCTCTCACCCCAACACACACACACATATTTTGAGCAGAGTTTCAGAGATAGTAAATTTAGTCAAGAACCTAGTGTAGGTATGTGATCCAAATCTAGCCAATGTATAAACAGATTTCTTCTAGAGATTTCTGAAGATAGATGCTGCCACTTCCAAGATATTAAGTCGCTAAACTAGCATGAGCAAACACTTAAGTCTAAATTTGTTATGTGACATAAAATAAATCCTCATTTAAGTCACTGTTAATTTTTGTTTGCTTTTATTGTTTGTAGGTAAATATGTCTAAATGACATAATTATAAACTTACATTTTGGTAGCTATAAAGCAGGAAATTATAATGCATGGACCAAATCATTGCCTCACCTGTTTTTGTAAATAGTTGTATTGGAATATAGCCACTCCCATTCACTGTATTAGGTATGGCTGCTTTCACACTAGAAAGGCAAGTTGAGTAATAATGAGACCACATGGTCTGCTAAGCCTAAATTGTTTCTATCAGACCTGTTTTGGGAAAAATTTGCTGACTGCTCATGTAAAGAGTCCTAATGTGGAAATCATGGTTAAGTAGGATAAAATATCATCTATTCCAATGCTGTTTTAGCACAGTCTTTCCCAAACTTGCGGAGCATATCTGAGCTGCAGCCCTGGTTAAATTTACATATTCCAAGGTCCCGTGCTGAGTTACTGAGTCAGAATCTTCAGTGGAGAGACCTGCAAATCTGCATTATTAACATTTCCCGACCAGGCAAGTTTGGGAAATACTGCTGTAGATTGATATCCTGGAGCTGCTTAGCTAGCCCACCATTGAAATGGATCTGTAGCTGGTTCTGTCTGTGATTCATGGCAGAAGCCCTAGTGTGACCAGGAGGTTGAATAAGAGTCTATCAGTTCACTAGAGACTTGCTCATGGAGTGAAGTACAATGAATTAGAAGATTTTGATGTAGTAAAAGTGGCACCAGCTCTCAAAATGAGATACCTGGGTTCAGGTTCTAAATCTTCCTCTAATTATTTGACCTTGGGCAAGCTTCTCTCTACAACCCAAGATTCTCAACTATAAATATGTCAGTAGAATGGGCTGTCTCCAAGTTGCTCTGTGGCAATATTTAAGATGCAGAAACTAGGAAGTGCCTAAGAGGAGAACAATAATAGTTTTATCTGTTTCTTGAAATTCATTTCTAGATCAGGGCTCCTCAATCCTGGCCCCACTTTAGACTCATTGTGGAGTTTATAAAAACAGCAATACCACAGGTCTCACCCAGATGTTCTGATTTAATTAATTAGCCGGGGGAAAGCTTAGCTATTGGAATCAAAGTTTTCCAGGTGATTTTATGTGTTCTGTCTCAGATGGTATTGGATTCCTTTTCTCCATTTCCCATCTAAGTTTATACACATTAGTTTCACTATTTGTGAAACACAAATAAGAGGAGCAAACAAGCTCCGTCGTTTCCAAGCACTGGGGAGTCAGGAAGGCTGGATGGCATTCCAAGGAGAGTACAGCTACCAGTATGTGTGCTCCACCACCAAATGCAGTTGCACCACCTCCTGGGTCCTTAAATACACAGCTGGCGTGGGAACCATCAGGCCTGGTGATCTCTGAAACTTCTTCCGGTTTGTAGGATGTGAGGTCTTATATTCAATTATATGAGAAATAAGTCATAGTTTTAAGAACATTTGAAAATGCAGTTTGTACTACAAGATTAAGATATTGTAAAATGGATGTCATCACCCAAAGGAATGGGCTTCAATCAGGTGCTACTTGGTTATTTGGTAAAAATACTGCTCACCTGGTTTACCCTCTCAGAAAGAGTCATAACTGAGTCTACATAGTTCTCAGTAATACTTGAAAGGATGTTTACTTTGGCCTCTTTATATGAAATTATGTTTCCTTAAAAAAACTAAATCTGTACTCTGCAATAAATTATAGTTTATTAAAGTATATAATCATACATAGCAAACTGCAATAAAATAAGGTCTGGCCACAGTCTGGTCTTGCATGTATTACTAATACCTTTATTTTTAAGTGTTTTTAAATTTTTTTCAATTAGAGTTGGCATTAAATATTATTTTACATTAGTTTCAGGTGTATAAGATAGCGGTTAGACATTTATATAATTTATGAAGTGATCCCCACTTAGGTCTAGTATCCACCTGGCACCATACATAGTTATTATATTATTGTGGACTATATTCCATAGGCTGTACTTTATATTACCATGACTATTTTGTGACTACCAATTTGTACTTCTTACTTCCTTCATCTTTTTCACTCAGCCTCTTAACGCCCCTCCCGTCTGGCAACCATCAGTTTATTCTATATATCTGTAAGTCTGTTTCTGTTTTGTTGGTTCATTTATTAATTTTATATCCCACATATAGGTGAAATCATATAGTATTTATCTTTGTCTGACTTATTTCACTTAGCATAATATCCTTTAGTTCATCCCTGTTGTTGCAAATGGTAAGATTTCATTCTTTTTTATGGCCTAGTAATATTCCATTATATGTGTACCACATCTTCTTCATACAACTGTCTACTGATGGGCTACTTAGGTTTCTTCCATATCTTGGCTATTGTAAATAAAACTGCAATGAACATAGGGGTGAGCTACTAATCCCTTTAAATTCAGGAATTAATAACTGCATTCACTTACCCACTCTTTTGTTCACGTATTCATTCACTCAACAAATAATTTGAAAGAATCAAATATGAGCCAGGAATTGCTCTAGGTCCTGGGTTACAGCAGTGAACAGCCTCTCTCTCACTGAAGCTCACATTCTCCTTGGGGAAGTTGTGATAAACAAATAGCTACTTAATGTATCGAGTGCTGATTGTTAAGGAAAATAAGGCAAGGTTAAGCAGAGGCCTGAAGAAAGTAAGAGAAAAGTCATGGTGATATCTTTCCTGGGAAAGAGCATGGAACAGCCAGTGCACAAGTCCTGCAGTGGGAATGTGCTCGGTATGATCTAAGAATAGCAAGTGGCCGAAACAGCTTGAATGGAGTGAGGGAGGTGGGTGTGTTGGAGACAGAGAGTAGCGGGGCCCCACTTTGCAAGGCTAGCCAGGCTAATTACAAGGTCATTGTATTTAACTCTAGGATTTAAAGGTGCATCCAGGATTTGTGCGATTTGAAATTTTTAGGCCTGGGGGCCTTCTATACAAAATTAGCTACAAACCTAGATAGTTAAAAATCACAAGTAATAATCAATTTTAAGCAGTGACAAATACCAATGCATGGGATCAGAAAATGCCCACATTGGGCATAAGGATTATTTTGAGCTGAAGACAATCAGAAACAGCAGATAAAAGAGAGAGAGAGAGAGAGAAGAGAGAGAGAGAGAGAGAGAGAGAGAGAGAGAGAGAAAGAAAAGCTCTCTGTCTCCCTGCTCTCTTACCAGGAAGAGCAACATGACTCTCAAACATAAGAGACTCTTATTAGCCCAGAGATAGAGAGGAATCAAAACAGCAAACCTCAGTAAAACAACTCTTATTTTCGATGACTTTCCCCTATATTTTTATCTCCCCGAGTTTGCCACCCCTAAATGCCAACATCCCTTTTTCCTTTGCCTTGCCACTTTTCTACAAGTTTATTATTCTTTGTTAAGATGCCATATAAGCCTGAGTTCTAACCACCGCTTTGAAATACTCATCACTGTGTTTCTTCTGTGAGCATTGCATTGCTCCTATTATTAAGCACTTTTTCTCTTGTTACTCTGTCTTTTGTCAGTTTAATTTCCTGGGCCCAAGGGGCAGAACCTAGAAGGGTAAAGGAAAAGAGTTTTTCCCCCTTCTCTACATCACACACATCACAAAATAAAAATAATAACTGAGACACCCCTCTGTATTAGTTTTTCCCTTCATTATTTTTAGGCAAAATCTCTTTGATTGCCTCTTTAAAAATTATTTTGTAATGTTATTTTCTATAGAAAGAATGGAACCATAATTCAGTCTTTCTTTTCTTTGGTCAAAATTTATATTTTATTTATAGCATAGGAAATTTTTCTTTAATTTCCCAATTTATTATTGGTAATGCCATGTACATTTTTAGGATTGTTGCCAAATTTGGGAAACCTTTTTTAAAATATATTTCTTACATAAGTAAGATTTGTAAGAATTTTCCACAGACTAGCTTCAAGCTCCATACAGAACCCCTTTCTTTTCTGCTGAGGGATGCATTTCTGGTGTGATGAAGACAAGTTCCTGTCCATGACCTCTAGCCCAGAACTTAATGTCACAATGGATGCTGGTATGGAGGATAGTAGAAGTATTCCTGACAGCCATTCCCATACCAGGAAAAATTTTACCTCAAATTAACTGTGAACCACAATAATATATCCCACTAACTCCAACTAAATGCTTCGCTAATGCAACTTCTTAACTAAATTCCCAAGTGCCCGGGCCTATTCTAATACCACATGACTCAAAGAGAATTGTGACAGAGGAGAAATAAAAAATGGACAGTATGTTTAAAATACCTCCTATATGCAAATGAAGAAAACAAAATGACCGCGTGAATATATTGCCAGACCTCCCCAGGGGCTTGGAAGGGCCCAATGTAAGTGAGGGGCCCTGAATTTGGAGCTTGATTAGCTCATTGGAGGGTTCTGAGCATGTGCTATTGTAAAAGAATCACTTTGTTTGGAGAGGAGACTCTGGAGGAGCAAGCCCGGAAGCAGGCGGATCCATGCAGAGGCTTGACTTCAGGCTGCAGAGGGAAAATGGAAATGCAGACATAACTCATTCTGTGAGTTCCAGGAAAGCTGCCTCTATTATCCACTAAGCTACTGATGTGTTTCCTGATAACTAATGCCTGCTCCTGTCAGACTGCTTGTCTCTCAGCTGTTGCTGATTCAGCAATTACAGTTTGCTTAATATTTTTTGATGCTCTAAGCCTTTAGAGTTCAAATTTCATCAACATTTTTATTACTATATTTATTTATGTTTCTATTTGTTGCTGTATAGAGGATGCCTGCAGTGCTGGCTGAATGATCATTCTTTACCAACACAATTTCAATTTGCAATACCAATGCAATGGGTATCTGGGTTGAGAACTACTTTCCTATTATTTTTTAGAAACCTTAGACAGTGGTTCTCAACCTTCCTAATGCCGCTCCTTTAATACAGTTCCTCATTTTGTGGTGACCCCCAATTTCATTGTTACAAATTGAACATAATTAAAGCATAGTGATTAATCACAAAAACAATATGTAATTATATATGTGTTTTCCGATGGTCTTAGGCGACCCCTGTGAAAGGGTCGTTCGACCCCCAAAGGAGTCGCGACCCACAGGTTGAGAACCGCTGCCTTAGAACCTGGCAGTTTTTGTTTGTTTGTTTTTCTTCATTTTATCAAATATCCTTTTGCCCTGTGAAGGACTATCTGATTAATATCTTTAAGGCCTTTAGAGTTTAATCATTTTATTCCATTTATTTGGGAGTTAACTTTATGTCTTCTTTAGAACAGAGGTTGGTAAAACTTTTATGTAAAGGGGCAGTTAGTAAGCATTTTTGGCTTGGTAGCCATATGGTTTCTGTCAGCATTGCTCAACAATGCTGTTGTAGCACTAACGCAGCCATAGACAGTTGTGCAAACAAATGGATGTGGCTGTGTTCCAATACAATTTTATTTACACAAATAGGCCATGGGGCCAGATTTAGCTTACAGGATGCAGTTTGCAGACTCCAGCTTTAGAATTTTCCTCTAGCTGTTTCATGTTAGGTGTCCCAAATCTTAAGCTTACTTAACCTCTATGGGTCTAGTGTTTCCATCTTTAAAATAAGGACCCCAATATATGCCCTGTCTGCCACAGAACATTGGCACAAGAGTCAAATAACATGTTGGCGTAGAAGCCTCATAAAGTTTAAAGTAGCATACCTCTGTATATTTCTTTCTCTTTCCTATCATCCTGAAGCACATGTCATGCTGCTCTGTCTACCAAAAGCTCACATATAAATCCTTAATCACAAAGGAAAATTATGGCTGGCTATTTTGTAGCTTTTGTTTTTTTGGACAGATTTCCTAGAATAATATAGTTATGTTGTTAAACACAAAGGTTGGTTTCCTAAAATGTTACCAAAACTATCTGTGATATTACAAAACAGTTTTTTCTTACCAGGATAAGGGAGAACTTAGCCTTGATAGTCATAATAGAACCTCAAAAGAGGGAGGATAAAGACATTTTGAAGACCTGCCTAGATGAAGGTGGGTCTTTCATTACAGGGGCTTGGTTTGAATTGGATAAGAATCTATAATAACAAAAGCGTAATATGCTAATTAGACCAGATGTCCTTTTGGACGTCCTTCTGTCCTTCTGGACGAAGCCAGGGCTGCAAGGGAAGCCTGGGTCCTGGGTGCTGGAGGGAAGCCTGGGTCCCAGATGCCAGAGGGAAGCTGGTGCCAGCAGCAGGGGCAAGGAAGGCCTACTCTTTTTTTAAAAAAATATATTTTATTGATTTTTTTACAGAGAGGAAGGGAGAGGGATAGAGAAGTTAGAAACATCAATGAGTGAGAAACATCGATCAGCTGCCTCCTGCACACGCCCTACTGGGGATGTGCCCACAACCAAGGTACATGCCCTTGACCAGAATCAAACCTGGGACCTTTCAGTCCACAGGCCGACGCTTTATCCACTGAGCCAAACTGGTTAGGGCAGGAAGGCCTACTCTTGCACAAATTTTGTGCATCAGGCCTCTAGTCATGATATAATAGTCTAGGATTGGTGGACATAGCAAGGTGAGGATATTGAAGAGGGGGTCCAAGAGTCTTAGGGTGTATACTATTTTAGACACTTTCTATTGAAGAATTCATTGGCATTTCAGAAGATTACTGAAATGAAGAGTAGTTATTTGTTGCTTTTATTTCTTTGGACAGATTTCCTAGAATTATATAGTATGTTGTTAAACATATTGGAATAGTTAAGTTTTGTTAATATAGTCAGTAAGCTGTGTGGGTGTAGATGGTTTTGGTTTTCACTTATAAGACATATTGGAGGCATTTTGTGAGAAGGGAAAGAAGAAAAGATGAATAGGAAAGCAGGACTTACTTAGAAAAGGACAGAGAATAACTAGTAGAAAAGAAGACATAGATGTAGAGAAGAAAGATAGAGGTGGCAAGATGTGAAGAGTTTCTCAGGCAAAGTTTAAAGAGAATTTCGAAAGCAAGGAGAAAATTTTGGGGATTAGAAGTTGGGATGTAAGCTATAGCAGTAATGTCAAAATTTTAAAAGGCTTTTAAAAACTGTCAAATATAAACTCCTTTAATTGTTCTGATTGGATAGTTATATTTTTATGTGTGAATTTGTGTCAAGATTGGAAAATATGTGGGACAGGTTTTGAGGAGGTTAGCTTTATATTAAAAGATATATATTCATGATAGAAAAATTTGAATATACACATAAACAATTAGAATAGATTCAGATAACTCTTAAAATAAAATTCCAGCAAAATGGACATGTAGGAGTCAAAAAATTAAGAGAAATAGAAAAAAATGACTCTCATTACAAATAGACAAGAATTTCTTTGGGGGAAAAGAGTAGACACAAGAGTAGATAGAAGAGAAAGATGAAAAACAAATAAAGAGCATTTTGGGAGGCTGTTGTCTGGTTTGTGGGAAGTGGTCAAAGATTTTTAGAAAGAATATCCAGCTTAAATTTTAATTTTAAAAAAATTTATTGCTATAATGTTGCAGATAGTTTAGGTCAAAAACAGAGGGCTATCTTCACATCTGATATCCATTGCAAGTTTGCAGGTTTGGAGGGTCCAATAAACCATCCCCAGGTTTGATAATTCACTAGAGGGACTCTTAGAACTCACAGTTATGATTTATTTTAAGAAAAGGATACAGATTAAAATCAGTCAAGAGAAGGAGCTTATATGGCAGATTACTACACACAGGGAGTTTCCATTGTCCTCTTCCTTGTAGAGTCAGGACACATTAGTCTGCTGGATTCAATGTGTGGCAATATGCATGGGATACTGCCAACCAGAGCAGTTCATCTGGGTCTTAGTGTCCAGAGTTTTTATTGGGCCTCCATTACATGGGTATGATTCACTGATTGCCCACATGATGGACCGCAATCTCCAGACCTACTGCATGACCTACAGTCCCCACTCTAAATTACGTTGCTGGTTTTGCCATCCCCTCTCCCCCTTCCTCAAAGACTACATGGGTATGACCAGCCCTTGCCTAAATTGCATTGTTAGACTATCCAGTATGACTTGATAACTCCAGACAAGACACCCCTATCTGGAGGGTCCAAAGATTACCTTCAGAAGCCAAGGGCATAGGTCAGATGTTTTCTTTGAGCAAGATCAAATACTTTACTAACAGAAATAAATTCCTTTTATCATCCCATCCTTCAGTAAAGACTTTCTCATACCTGGGAAGAACAAATTCATTCTCAGTTCCACCAATTTGATAGTAACACTTTAAACATTTTGGCATAAATTCTTCTAGATAGGTCTTAGATAGATTAGGCATAAAAATGTTAACTTACCTTTTCTTTATCCTCCCCCTCATATCCTCTTAATTATACAATTAAAAAATGCATAATAGCTATTAGCACAAATTAGGAAACTTATCAGGAAAATCAAATCATTAAGGTTGGGCTTCGTTGAGACCTTGAACTATATTTTTAGAAAGGTGAAGTGATTTATTCAATACCAATGGAATTAGTGAGACGGCAGAATCAAGATTCTAGGTCCAGTGGCTTTTCTCTTACAATAAAGGGAAGTGCAAGAGACCTTCTTTTGGATCCAAAGGATGTTACTCTTTGAAAATAGGTCTGCCTTGTTGATGTATGGTAAGATAACCCTAATGCCTTTTTGATTGATTTGGTTTGCCTGAGAATTTGGGATGATTTCCAGATCTATACATTAAAATGTGTCTAGAAGACAGCTGCTCAACTGCTTGCATATTTTTCTCATTAACTGAATTGTATATGCTGCTGAAATGTTCAACTTGATTTTATGTTGTTGATAGGAGTAGCACAGGATCTAAAATTGAACACTATATCTTTTGGAAAAATTTCCCACCCATTTGTTCCCTCCTTGTCTTTCTTAGGAAGCTATTAAATGTTATGTTTTTCCTATTCAAACCTTAAACCTAGTTTTCAGTTGCTTTCTCATTACTCTCCCTATGGCCCCACTAATTTTATAAACATTTAATCAACTTATTTTTCTGTGTGTATTGGTAAGGGTTGGAGATTGTTAATGGACCCAAATGATATAAAAAAGACCAGTACTTATTCCTTTGTCATATAAGCCTGTGGCTTGTAGGGTACTACAGTCTAAATGTTCATCTCCCCACCCCAAATTCATATGTTGAAACCAGTCCCCATTGTGATAGTATTTGGAGACTAGAGCCCTTATAAAAGAAAACCCAGAGAACTCCCTTGCCCTTCTTCCATGTGCGGACACAGAAATAAGGTAGAAGTCTATGAACTAGGAAGCAGATCCTCATCAGACATTAAATCTGTTGGTGCCTTGATCTTGGATTTCCCAGCCTCCAGAATTGTAAGAAATAAAATTGTGTTGTTTATAAGCTACCCAGTCTATGAATGCAGCCTGAATGGACTAAGAGGGGCATTAAGTGGATGCACGCATTTTCATTAGCAGGAACAGCATCATGCATAGATAGGCCTATTGGTAAAAGCTAATCTCATTTCAGCTAATGGACATGACCTGCTCCACCAAACCATTTCCACTCTACTGCTTGGATTCATTTTAGCTATGACATGAACAATGAATAAATCCGGAGGGTTAAATGGAGATCTGTTTTAAAAATGCAAAATGCAAACATTCCTGAGGGAAATTTTAGTGCCTTAAGGCACCCTGAGTTGGTTATCTCTTTTGTATACTTAACTGAAATCAGCTGCAGTGCAGAGATAAAATTCTGATGAAATAAACTTGGAACTTGATGTGGGGTCAGGCCTAGGGTAGGATACCACCGGTCTTCAGGAATGCAGAGAGAATCAGGAGACCAAGGAGGAGAGTTGGAAGATGGAGATGGGAAGACCCTTCGCTTCTTCATTGGTGTAATTCTGAACTGCAAGCCTAATGTAGCATCAAGATGGAGAAGTTACAAAGGGGTGGGCATATGTCCTTTCAACTACTAAGAGGAACAATATTGTGAATGTTGGTAAAGTTATAGAAAGAACCAAAGTGAGACAAACCCGTTAGGTACATTATGAAGTACAAGTTTTGATTTTGTTGTTGTTGTTCTCCAAATACATACAAATAAAGTTAATCTAGAAATACAGAGAATACAAAGACATTTCAAATGGTGCCATCTCATGGAGCAAGTCTGCCAGTTATCTGTAGTTTCCTCTTCTACTTTCCTAACACAACTGAACATTTAGTGGCTCTGCCTTTGTATTCTAGATAATGCTGTCCAATAGAAATATGTGAGCCAACTGCATATTTTTAACTTTTCTTGTAGTTGCATTAAAAAACCAGAAACAGGTAAAATTAATTTTAATTATATTTCACTTAATCAAATACATCCAAAATATTATTTAATTAATACCAAACCATTTACAAAATATTTTTCTTTTTCTTATGTGCTAAGTTTTTGAAACCAGGTGTATGTTTTATATGTATAGGACACATCAGTTTGAACTAAGTCCATTTCAGTTGCTCAATAGTCACATGTGTTTAGTGCTTCCTGGATTGGACTGTGTAGCTCTAGGTAGAAGACAATATCAATGCAGGGAAATTGTCTCTTAAAAATCATGAAAATTTGTTATCAGCTGTAAATGACAGAATAACCTATTAAAGAAGGCTTGAAATGAAAGGGCATTTGTTATTTACTTAACAAGGATACTGGAGGTAGGGGGTTGTTCAGAGTATTAAAAATGTCATCAGAGATCCAGGATCTTTCCAGCCTTTCACCTCATGGGTCGTCCTTCTTTGTGCTTCTCATCTCATGGTCATAAAGTACCTACCGTAGCTCCTGATATCAACCCCTAATACCTGTAAGGGGACAGAGCAAAAGTCTTTTTCTCTCAAGTCTCTCTTTCATCCAGGAAGAAAAGATTTCTCCCAGCAGACATGCTCTGCCATATCACTGGCTAGACTTGTGTCACATGGTAACTCCTGACTGCAAAGGATCTTGGGAAACTGAAAAGTTACAAAGGTTAAGAGAATGGCTTGGAAGGCTTTGTTTTGAGGATCAATCCTGATATATTTCTGCCCCAGAAAAAAAAATCAGACTTCTGTTAGCCTACAAGGAAGAAGGAGATGGCTACTGGGTAGCTAGCCAGTAATATCTGCCAGAGGGGCATTCTCTCAAGGAGAGGGGGACAAAGAACAACAAAAATCAAAATGGTCTATAATACGATAATAATTGCATGAATAACTACTTGCATTTACTGAGTACTTACATAGCATGTGTAAGTGTTGAATGGCTTATCTAATTCACACACACACACACACACACACACACACACACACACACCCGCGCGCGCGCGCGTTATGCTATATATCCTCTGATTGCCCCTCTAGATCTGCTCTCCATCTTTTTCTACCCTGATATCTACACAGACGCTGAGCTGTACAAACTACATCTGTGGGCATCCTTGCTGCAGTGGTTGCTAATAGTAAAATCAGTGCAGAATTATCAGATTATTCTATGAGCTCCCTAAGTGTCTCTTATGTTTTGTTTTGTATCTCATAGCACCGTGTTTGTCAATGTTTGAATGAATGACTTTATTCATTCAAGGCAGTTTATGTCTCCCCTTCAAATCTTGTTCCTAGCCTGCGTCGCTTTCTCTCTTCAAAGTCTTGTGTGTTACCCCCTTTAAAATTATTAGTGCCACTACCCACACTCTAGACTCAGTCACAGGTTCAGGCCCTCTCCGTGAACCCCTGCAACTCCTTGCATAGGCTGCCGAGTGTTCCTGTTTGGGAGGGGGTCATGGCTAGAAACCACAACCAACCAATGATTCAGCAATCTCCTTATTGGAGTTTCCCCCATTCAGATTTATTTGAAGACTTTAGGGAAATAATACTAGTTTCTCCCAAACAGATTTGAAGACTCCTAGGCCTATGTCTTATGATCTCTCTTAATCTTCCTTGCAGTTTGCTAGGCTCTTTCAGTTGGTAAGGAATAGAGATTATACTCAAGTTTCCTTTATTATTGGAGTTTATTATATACAAAACACCTTAGCCCCCCCCTCCTATCCAGACCTCACAGAGAATGGGGGTGCTGTTCAGGATAAAACAGTAGCAGTAGCTCTAATGATCCATCAGTATCTTGTGTTACTCTGAAGCAATTTCTGTATTTCATCTCCTTAGAAATGGGCATCCAATGGCCTGGTGCTTAACCATTGTGGTCAAGCCATTTTCTATTATAGCTCTTCTACCACGTAACCTCTTTCTCTACTGCTTAACTCACGGCTTCTGTTTAGTCATTATAGTCTCCACTACCTTAAAGTCTCTGTGCCATTCTGCTATCTAGTGAATTGCTCTAAAATTTCCCTTTAAAATTTCCAAGAAAGAGTGTTTATTTGAAATGATCCTCCAGGATTTTCCATGGTTGGGGTGCCTTCATTGGTTAGAAGCCCCATGCCAGACCAGATCAGTGATAATTAGAGATATCAGGCACCTTTCTCTAGTTCAATCATCTACCTTCAGGATGACGAAGTCCTGTGGTAAACAATGTGTAATATGTGTATACATTAAACAAAGCCCTCCAGCCCTCAGGTTTACCCGAACCTGTTATGCTCAACTAAAAATAAGTCTGAGCCTTGCATTCCAGATGATTTTAGAAAGTCAAGCCATTTATCAACTTTCCCTCTCCCATTTTTCTGGTATTATATTACCAATAAGTACTTCTTACTAATAAGTAATACAAATAGTTATTAATTCTACGAGTCCTTTCTGTTTGTTCCATTTAGTTTTAGTCAGCCCAAACTTGTACTTGGTTTTCCTCTTTCCATTTTGTGAAAAGTGGTTTAATCCAGGGGTTGCCGCTTTGGGGTTGGGAGAAGTGGCTCTGAAAGGAACATGAGAGTCCATTTGGGGTGATGAAAGTTTCATTTATTTGCATCAGGGTCTTGGTGACCTGGGGTGTGTTCATGGGCAACAGTAACTGAAGTGGACTCTTAAGATCTATATGATTTTATCTATGGAAATTATTCCCTGATCTGATCAGTTAACAACAACTAAAAGGAAGTGGCCGTGTTAATCAGGTTCCCAGCAGGAAGCAGGTAAACTGGGCTATTTGAAGAGAGTTTAATAAAAGACCAATTTACAAAAGGGTCAATAGGATGTAGCAGCCCAGGTCTGGAATCTGGATTCCCATTGCCATTTCCATAATAAAGAGGCAAGGAAGGGGGCCTGTTATCAGAATGCACCAAACATGCCAAATGGAGAAAATTTTGGCAGATGCTGGGACCTTGGAGCAAGGGATGCAGCCAGTAAATCTTAACCGTCTGGTGAGGGAATTGGGGGAATAAATTCCCTAATCTCAGACCCCTCCTTCCCTACCTCTAATTTCCTCCTGAACAAACCCAGCCAGAAGCCTGAGAGCAAGGAAGCCCATAGATTTAGTTTGTACAGCTCAGCCTCAGGGTAGAGAATGGGTTAGAGAAGGATGGAGAGCAGATCCAGAGGGGCAAACAGAAGATATGCAGCATCATGTTTTCCATTTTCCCTGAATTACTTCATTCCAAGTGTGGACAGTTGCTCCTTTTGTGATTCTTTAAAATGTAAGCGATGCAAATAAGGCACGATTTTGGCATTTAAATTTTTTACTGAAAGCTTGAGGACACCAGATGGGTTTACATTGAAGAAAAAGCAAACTTAAAACCTCAAAATAGCTTTCCCAGATTCAGATTTCATTGGCCAGGCCTTGTGTGGGGAGTTTGTCTCTGTCTTCCTTTTCAGCCTGAGCTACATCATGTGGAAAGGCCAATTCACCTACCCCAGTGGTAAATTCCCTGACTTCCTCCTCACATCCAAAGTCTGATCCTACTCTTCAAACCCCCAAAGATAGAGGGAATTTTCTCCTTCCTTTCCTGCATCCTTTCTTATAAAAGACTAGAGGTCCGGTGCATGAAATTTGTGCACAGGTGCGGTCCCTAGGCCTGGCCGGCAATCGAAGCTCGAGCATCTGGCGTGGAAGGGCAGGTCCCAACTGACCTCTGGGACCTGACAGCACCTGTGTCCCTGTGCCCCTGCATGGCCCCCTCCACCTGAGGCATTGGGCCCCCGCCCTGCTCCCTGAGTGCCTGGGAGCCAGGTGGTGCCCCCACCCCCTGCCACCACTGCTGGTTGCTGTCTGCGAGGTGATCAGTGGGGCAATCGGGCCCTGCTTCCACCCACCTTGGCCTGGCACCACCTGCTCACCTGCTCCACCATCCCACCATGGTCCCACTCTTGGCAGGGCCCATCAGGGCCAGCAGCACCTCCACTGCTGCCTGCTGCCAGCATCACGTTGCCAATGCTCGCCATGTTTTGCGCTGCCCCGTGGTGGTCAGTGAACATCATACTGAGTGGTCAAACTCCCGGTCCAGGGGAAAATTTGCATATTAGGCTTTTATAGGGTGATTCACAGTGGAACATTCATTTCATGTGGGGAAGCCACTGTCCTTACCACAGGTAATGGTCTGGCGATGGTACATATTATTCCAATCAGCTGTGGTCAGGTGGTTGTGTCATTAGGTCCAAAAGTTTTGGATGATGAGGAATGACATCAGGGTTGGGAAGAACACCAGGACAGCAAGGCCAGGCCAGGCTCTGGAAGAAGGGGACATGTTATCGAGGGGTATCCTGCAGATGGGTACTCAGGGGCCTCTCAAGAGTCCCAAGTTGGAAGACTTTGGATCGAATTCCATGTTTACCACTTGTCAGCTATGTGACCTTGGGCAAGTGACTTAATTACTCTGAGCTATTAATTTCGATTTTCTTCCTTTCCTTTAAGAAAAGAGTTGATGATGTGAAAAAGATCATGAAAACACTGTGCAAAACAGTACAGTCCAAATGAACATAAGCCCTTCTTTTCTAGTAAGTGTCAATCTTTTGCTGTTGCCACGACATTTACATGTGTAGTAAGTACACTCCCGTTATGTCATGCAATAACTGTTAATGGCAAAAGCAAATACTGGGGAGGGGAAATATATGCCTCGAGGTATATTGTAAGTAGGCACTTGGTTAGTTGATAAAGTTCTTCATGGAGACTTTGATATGAGGCTACCCTCCCACATCACCCCAAACTGGATCATTTCTAGTTGAGAGACTTTTGAGAGTGAAGTTTAAAAACTGTGGGAGTAGACATGGCTAGATATTTTGGTTGGCTTTCACAGAATTGTGAAGTTTTAAAATTAGGTGTAGAATTTTGAAATCAGAAGGTTTTATACACACAAAATCATACTTCTACTTTTTCTTGAAATACAGAATTTATTTTTAAAACTTTTTATTGATTGATTTTTTAAATTTTAGAAACAGAGAGGAAGGGGAGAGAGAGAGAGAGAGAGAGAGAGAGAGAGAGAGAAACATGGACTTGTTCCACTTATTTATGCATTCATGGGTTGATTCTTATATGTGCCCTGACCTGGGATCAAACCCTTAACCTTGGTGTATTGGGATGACACTCTAACCAACCGAGCTACCTGGCCAGGGCTGAAATACAGAATTTCTGGCAAAATCAAGCCCACATTCTTGAATGCCCAAATTTGGTTGGAGCTGAATAGTGTTTGTCCCTTTAGACATAGCATGCCTCCTCCAGCTGGTATCATATATTTGTGTCACCAATTTAGTTTAGTTTGCCATCCCTGGTCTAGGCTATCAAGCCATTGATACTGGAGCCAGAAGGGACTTCCAGATGTCACTGAGCCCTGGCTTTGTTTTTTGTCATGTCAGGATTTGGTTTCCCCATTTATAGGAAAAGCCTCCTGGTTTCAGTGATCTGCCCAACCTCCCCCAGGTGGGCTGAAGAGGGTCTGGTGATGGCCACTGACCAGAATTGAGGTCAACTTCCTCCCAGTAAGGGCCTTTTCCTAGCACGGTGTGTTCCTTCTCAAATTGCATATCACAGTCAGTGAAGCGCCCTCAGTGGGACCATTGTGAGGAAAGGTCAGACCTTAGATGAGCCAGGCTTCTGGAACCGAAGAGCAACACTTCCAACACCGGAACACACACGCTCTCGTGTGGCTGACCTTGAGCCCCACCGCCCAGCCCCATGGGAACAAATATGAACGGAGGAGCAGGGCCGGAAGGACTGTGAGTTTGGAGCTGCTAGTGTCCTTGACCCTCTGGCAAAACTCCCGGGCTGGAGAAACCCTCTGGCTTTCTTGGTGTGGGGTGGGGATGGAAGATGGGGTGGGGGAGGAGGGGAGAAAAACAGGAATACAGAGCTGTTTTCTTTTCTTCCAGAAATCCAGCTCTTGTGTGCCTGTGCCACATGTGTGTAGTGAGGTTTTCATTTTCTTCCTCTTTCTTTTTCTGGTTCTGGGATTGGTGTGTTGCCGCATTGCTGAGTGTTTGTTTTGGCTGCGGGGGGACGTATTGACAAAGGAAGTAGGAGAACAAACAAATTTTTCTAAGCAGCCAGCTTGAGAGGAACAATAAAGCGGAACTGGAGACAGTATGTTGGGGGTGAGATTCCCTGAGATGTTGAAGGCCAGCATTCCTGGAGCTTGCAGCCAGGAGTGGAGGGAACAGGGCCTTAAGGGTGCAGGGGTCACAGTGAACATTTCAGGGCGCTCTGTAGAGCTGTGCTTTGAGGTTCTGGTTTTCATGCTTTCTTAGACACTTTCTCTTGGCCTCAGCTTCTCTCCTGTCCCTATTGTTCCCTCCCACGTGTCAATGCTAGGGCAGCAAACTTTTTCAGTAGGAGACAGTCGACACCAGGGAAATGTCTCTTTTTTTCTGGGTATGCCTATGAGGTTAAATAGTAAGATCATGATACAGAATTATGAAAAGGACCCCATAAATATTTGGTTTTATCTTCCGGAATTTTAAAAACACCTGAACATTGTCAAAATGCCAAATAATTTTAGTGAAATCTGGAAAGAATACTCTTTTTAAAAAAATATGTTTTTATTGATTTTTAGAGCGAGAGAAAGGAAGAGGGAGAGAGGTAGAAACATTGATGAGAGACAAACATCAACGTAGATCAGCTCCTCCTGCACGCCCCCTGCTGGGGATCAAGCCCACAACCCTCGGGCATATGTCCTGACAGGGAATTGAACCGGTGACCTCTTGGCTCATGGGTTAATACTCACTCTTTCACTTCCCACCTAGGGGTTGGAGGAGAGTTTTCACACAACCAAGTGATGGCTTTTATAGGGTCATTCATAGTGGGAACATTCATTTCATGTGGGGAAGCCACTGTCCTTACCACAGGTAATGGTCTGGCGATAGTACATATTATTCCAATCAGCTGTGGTCAGGTGGTTGTGTCATTAGGTCCAAAAGTTTTGGGTGATGAGGAATGACATCAGGGTTGGGAAGAACACCAGGACAGCAAGGCCAGGCCAGGCTCTGGAAGAAGGGGACATGTTATCGAGGGGTCTCCTGCAGATGGGTACTCAGGGGCCTCTCAAGAGTCCCAAGTTGGAAGACTTTGGATCGAATTCCATGTTTATCACTTGTCAGCTATGTGACCTTGGGCAAGTGACTTGTTTTACTTAATGGTCCCAAAGTGCAAGAGTAGTGATGCTGGCAACTCAGATATGCTAAAGAGAAGCCATAAAGGTCTTCTTTTAAGTGAAAAGGTGAAAGTTCTCAACTTGATAAGGAAAGAAAATACAAACAAACATATTCTGAAGTTGCTAAGATCTATGGTAAGAAGGAATCTTCTATCTGTGAAATTTGAGGCAGCCAAAAGAAATCTGCTAATTTTGCTCTCACACCTCTAACTGTAAACACATCTCATCTCATAGGCACTGTATCATCTCATATCATCACAAGAAGGGTGAGTACATACAGTACAATGATGTATTTTGAGAGAGAGACACTACATTCATTAACTTTTGTTACAGCATGTTGTTATAATTGTTCTATGTTATTATTAGTTATTGTTGTTAATCTATTACTGTGCCTAATTTATAAATTAAACTTTATCATAGGTGTATGTATGTATAGGAAAAAAGATAGTATATTGGGATTGGAACTATTATTGGTTTCAGGAATCAACGGGAGGTCTTGGAATGTATCCCCCGCAGGTAGGGGGGCTACTGTATGCTTCATGTGTAAGGTATCTGGAGCTGGTGCCTATTGTTTTGTGTGAGGAGAGGACAACTTTAGCACTGTTTCTTGATTCCCTTGGATTTTTGTTTCTGTTTTTCATTTTTTGAGGTATAATCAACAAAAATTGTATATATTTGAGGTGTAAAACTTGGTGTTTTGATATATGTATACTCTCTTAAATTCCCATATTTTGAAACACAGTAAAATATCTTTGGGAAATTACTATTTTTCTTAAGCTATATGAGTGTTCTTTTCATTTATTTTTTAAATTATTATTTTTTTAATCCTCACACGAGGGCATTCTTATTGATTTTAGAGAGAGGAGGAGGAGGAGGAGGAGAGAGAGAGAGAAAGAGAGAGAGAGGGAGAGAAACATAGATGTGGGAGAGAAACATTGATCGGTTGCCTTCTCATCTTCACCCCAACCTGGGATCAAACCCGCAACCTAGGTATGTGCTCTGATCAGGAATCAAACTCGCAACCTTTCAGTGTATAGGACAATGCGCCAAACAACTGAGTCACCAGGCCAGAGCTATACTAGTGTCCTTTTAGTATTTGAGTTAATAGGGGAGAAAGAAGAGATCTGCATCGAAGAATGTGGAGGCAGATTCTGGCACAGACTGGAAAAGCCGCACTACTTTAAAAAAAAAAATTTTTTTTATTGATTTTTACAGAGAGGAAGGGAGAGGGATAGAGAGTTAGAAACATTGATGAGAGAGAAACATCGATCAGCTGCCTCCTGCACACTCTCTACTGGGGATGTGCCTGCAACTAAGGTACATGCCCTTGACGGGAATCGAACCTGGGATCCTTCAGTCCGCAGGCCGACGCTCTATCCACAGAGCCAACCGGTTAAGGCAAAGTCGCACTACCTTTGTTGGGTTGTTGGGAAACCACTTGCCATCTGTGTGCATTGTTTTCACCTTTTCACACCTGTACTTTGGAAAGCTCTTCTTACAGCATAGATTTTCTGAAATGGTCCTAATTTGAGTATTTATAGTGTCTGAGAAATGCCAATATTTTGATATTTTATTATCTAACTAATACATCTTAGGTTGCTTATTTAAATGACACTCTTCTGGGCCTTTTTCTTTAAAACTAGTGCCCCAGTGCATGGATTCATGCACATTGAAAGGAAATTAATTAGAAGGTGGCTGGCAGGGTGGGACTGGGCGAGACAGGCCAGACACACCCTGGAGCCAACCTCTCGCAACCCCTCCCTGGCCAGCTGCACCTAGGGCAGCTGAGGAGTGAGCAGGATCCCTCTAGCACAGTGGTACTCAACCTGTGGGTCGTGACCCCTTTGGCGGTCGAACGACCCTTTCACAAGGGTCGCCTAAGACCATCCTGCATATCAGATATTTAAATTACGATTCATAACAGTAGCAACATTACAGTTATGAAGTAGCAATGAAAATAATTTTATGGTTGGGTCACAACATGAGGAACTGTATTTAAAGGGTCAGAAGGTTGAGAACCACTGCTAGCAGGTCGGGTCCCTTGGCCTGACCTGTGGGGATTGGGCCAAAACCGGCTCTCTGACATCCCCCGATGGTTCCCAGATTGTGAGAGGGTGGTTCTTGGGTGACGCACCCTGGAATCAGGCTCCCTCCTCTCTGGTTCCGGAGTGCATCACCTGAGAACTGCCACTGCCAAGTCACCGCAGTTCAGCAGCTCTTGTGTTGAGCATCTGCCCCCCTGGTGGTCATTGTGTGTCATAGCTACCAAACAGATGGTCAGATCGCTTAGCCTTTTATATATATAGACTAGAGGCCCGGTAAACAAAAATTTGTGCACTCGGGGGGGAGGGGGGGTCCCCCAGCCCGGCCTGTGCCCTCTCGCAGTCTAGGACCCCCTCGGGAGATAACGACCTGCTGGCTTAGGCCTGCTCCCGGGTGGCAGAGGGCACGCCCAATCCCTAGGTGCAGCCCCTGGTCAGGCTCAGAGCAGGGCCAATTCGGGAGTTGGGGCGCCGCCCCCTGTCATGCACAGAGCAGGGCGGATCGGGAGGTTGCGATGCCACCCTCAGTCACGCTCAGGGTAGGGCCGATTGGAGGGTTGGGGCACCGCCCGCTGTCACACTCAAGGCAGGGTCGATGGGGAGGTTGTAGTGCCAACCCCCTGTCACGCACAGAGCAGGGCCGATCAGGGGGTTGGGGCACTGCCCCCTGTCACACACAGAGCAGGGCGGATCAGGGGGTTGGGGCGCCACCACTGTCACACTCAGGGCAGGGCCGATGGAGAGGTTATGGCTCTACCCTGTCACACACAGAGCAGGGCCCGTGGGAAGGGGGGGTTGGGGTGCCACACCCTGTCACACACAGAGCAGGGCCGATCAGGGGGTTGGGGCGCCGCACCCTGTCAAACACAGAGCCGCAGGGCAATCAGGGGATTGGGGAGCTCCCCCCATCAGGCACAGAGCAGGGCTGATCAGGGGGTTGGGGCTCCTTCCCCTGTCACGAACAGAGCAGGGCAGATAGGGAGGTTGTGGCCCTGCCCCCTGTCACACACAGAGCCGCAGGGCGATCAGGGGTTTTGGGCACTGCCCCCTGTCACGCTGATCCCGGTGCCGGGAGGCATATTACCCTTTTACTATATAGAATAGAGGCCTGGTGCATGGGTGGGGGCCGGCTGGTTTGCCCTGAAGGGTGTCCTGGATCAGGGTGGGGGTCCCCACTGGGGTGCCTGGCCAGGCTGGCTGAGGGGCTGAGGGCCGTTTTCAGGCTGGCGGGTGACTGAAGCTCCCAACCGCTCCTTTTGTTCTTTTTTTCTTTTTTTATTCTGGGCCAGCTTTAGCTCTGAGGCCTCGCTGCTGAAAACATTGATACAATGTTGCGGTCAGGCTGGCTGAAGCCCGGCTGACTGAAAGCCGGTTTCTAGGGTTTTGTTTAGCTTCTATATTTGCAACATAGGTGCTTAGAGTTGCAGCTGAGAGGCCGGCAAGTCAGGCGGGGAACGTTGGAGTTTGCCATCACTGGAGTAAGCAAACCTCCCTGCTCGCTTCAGTGCATGGCTGCCAGCTGCCATCTTGGCTGACAGTTAATTTGCATAAGGATATGCTGATTAGCCAAAGGGAAGGGTAGCGGTCGTACGCTAATTACCATGTTTCTCTTTTATTAGTGTAGATAGCTTTATTGAGATGTAATTCACACACCACAATATTTACACACTTAAAATTTGTAGTATTTTTACAGAATTGTGTAACCATTATTGCAATCTTAACTTAGAACATCTTATTATCCCATAAAGAACTCCATTAGGAGTTATTCTCCATCTCCCCTCCCTTCAAGCCCCTGGTAACTACTAATCTACTTTCAGTCTTTATGGATTTGCCTATTCTGGACATTTCATATAAATGGAATTATACAATAGGTGGTGTTTTGTAAGTGGGTTATTTTCTCCAGGTATAATGTATTTGAAGTTTGTCCATGCTGTAACATATTTAATTTCTTTTTATTTCTGAATAATATCCCATTGTATGGCTATCCCACCTTTTATTCATCAATTCATCAGTTGAAGGACATTCAGGGAGTTCCTACTTTTTGGCTGTTCTGAATAATGCTGCTATGAGTGTTCATGTGTAAGATTTTGTGTGGACATGCTTTCAGTTCTCTCAGGGAATATACATGGGAGTGGACTGGCTGGGTCACATGGTAACTCCATTTGCTTGTAGAGGAGTAGGTTGTGGTTCCTAGAGAATGCCAGGACTTGCAGCCTGGTGACCTCTTCGGTGGTCATGTAGCCCTTGTTGTCAAGATGTCATTACAGAAGTTGTGGCAGACAGACCCTGAGGTGACCCCAAGTTATCCCTACCACCTGATGTTCACATCTTTGTGGCATGTCTGCTCTTTCATTTGGGTGGGAACTGTGACTTGCTTCTAGTCAATAGAATATGACAATGATGATGGGATGTCACTTTGGTGATTCTGTTATAATATCTAAGACTCTATTTTAAAGTTTTCTTTTTTTAATATATTTTATTGATTTTTTACAGAGAAGAAGGAAAAAGGATAGAGAGTTAGAAACATCAATCAGCTGCCTCCTGCACACCCCCTACTGGGGATGTGCCCACAACCAAGGTACATGCCCTTGACTGGAATCAAACCCGGGACCCTTCAGTCCGCAGGCCGACACTTCTCTATTTTAATAGACAGGAGACTCTCCTTGAGAACTTGATGAAGTAAGCAGCGAGGCTTGGTAAACCCATGTAGTGAGGAGTGGCAGGTGGCCCCTAGGGCCTGAGGACAGCCTTCAGCAAAAAGCTGGGGCCCGAGTCATAACTGCAAGGAAACTAATTCTGCCAATGATTGGAGTAAACTTGGAAGTAGATTCTTCCCCATCTGAGCCTTTGATGAGACTGTATCCCAACTAATATCTGAGCCTTGTGAGATCCTGAGCGGACAACCCAGCTAAGTTGTACCCAGACTCCTGATCCATGGAAAATGAGATAATAAATATGTGGTGTTGAGTGCAGCTAAGTCTGTGGTAATTGTTATGCAGCATTAATTCAGAATTCTGGGATTTGTTTCCATTATATTATCTGAGCTGGGCACCACTGAGTTTACTTGTCAAGGCAAATATTCCCTTTATTTATCAGTACTAGTATGATGACCATAAAAGAATAAACTTCCACAAAAGCTCAATTATGTGCTTTGTGGTTGTGAAGTCATCTATACCTGGGGATAGTTTCTAGAATGGGAAGAGGAGAATGGCAGTGTAAGAAATAGCGTTCTACTCTGCTATGGGGACACATGCATCTCTAGAAACTCTGTTCCAAGAAAAAAACAATAATCAGAATGAGAAAGGAATGCTGATTTATATAATGAATACTACCATATGTTAGGGCCTTCAGGGGTAAGAGGATACACATGAAGCTAAGGCTGTGCCCTCACAGAGTTTAGAATAGTTCTTATTGCCTCGTCCTCTATGCAGACATAAGCTTGAACCTGATGCTAGCTTTCCCTTACACTTCATTAGCCACATAATAACCAAACAATCCCAGCTTGTGAACACTACTTCTATTTTTAAAACCTATCTAGAACTATCACATCTTTTTTTGCCATTCATCTCTACATTTAACAAGTCTTACATTCAGAATTTTTAACATAGTTCACGTAAATCCCTTATTCTTCAGCTAAAGCCTGCATTTTTTCATACCTATCTCCAAATAGACAGGTACTGCTGATTATGTGAATCTCTTGACTACCTTTGTGATACCATTTTGTTTTGCTGCATTTAATTACTGACTGACGTAAGTGAGGAGAGTGAACTGGATTTTACCCTGTAGCACAGAAACACATGTGGGTGGCCTTTTTACTTCCTCTGTGACCTGACTTTAATTTCAAATGTATAGAGATGACTCAACGTGTAGTAACTAATATGAAAAGTCATGCTGCTTATAATATACAGCTAAATAACTAACTTGACGCACCTCAATTGACTTTGAAGTTTCCTAGGTAGGGGAACAAAGCAGTTGAAAGTGGTAGGAAATGAATGTCTGATTCCCAGCAGAGTGGAAGATTCAATCATCATTGAAATTTCCATCTTCCTTATGTCTCATACCACTTGTCTCATAACAAAAGCAAAGCATCATTTTGTTAAAGATGGAATCAACTGTGTTTCTCCTTATGTTCACAGCGGTGCCATCCATCTTCCAGTCATAGGGAACAGAGATAGAAGGGAGGGAATCGTTCCTTTAGTGATATACATCATAGAACAAGTTTGCTGGGAAACAAACAAAGATTACTTGGACATGGGAGGTAGGGGTAGCTCTTTCCATGAATAGGGTCTCATTATTGTTCTTTGTTTTTATTTTCTATATTGATAAAGTGTGGATTACACTTTTACAGAACGGATGAGGATAATGTTGACAATTATGTAGCTGATTTTATTTATTTGACAATTATTTTCATTTACGGTTGTAAAAAAACAACAACACATTCTTACCATCCTGCAATACTGGAACACTATGCTGTGATGTTGCCCTACTTCCTTGTTCCATTACCCATATCTCCAGCTCTACAAGTTCTTGAGTCTCTACTTGCTGTTCTGCATTTACTTCTCTTGGCAGCTGGTGGGAATTTTCTGGATGGCAATTACTATTTTGGCTGCTCTTTCTAGTCCTTGGCCCCCTTGAGTTGGGACTATCCCTCTGCCAAGACCCCACCCCCCGCTGCATTTGTAATTCCAAATAGTTCACAGATAGATCCTTTTTATAAAGGCATGTACTTGTTAATTTGGATTCAAACAGAAATTAGCTAATTTTACATTACACTCACAAATTGCAAAATGTTCTATAAAGCAAGGCTTTAATTAAGTGTAAAGGACATTCCTTGTCATAAGGACTAAACTGAGGTAGAGCTAATTCTAAATATTTTGCTGTTTTTCTCTTCATCCTAAATATAAGACTGTGCTAGGTAATGATATCAGTCATGCTCCTTATAACATACAGCTAAATAACTAACTTGGTGTACCTCAATTGGCTTTGAAGTCTCCTAGGTAGGGAAACAAAGCAGTTGAAAGTGGTAGGAAATGAGTGTCTGATTCCCAGCAGAGTGGAAGATTCAATCATCATATCATTAGCCCTACCTATCCCATTTCGTTCTTTGCTGTTATTCCCTGCGCATGTGTTAAGTACCACATTAAGGCTTGTTTGCTGCTTCCATAAGAAACAACAATGACTCAGCTGGCTGAACACCAGCCGACTTCACCTCTCCAGCCTTTATGGGCATCAATGCTGTTCAGCACTGTTTGCCTTCTGGATTTCCCTTTCGAGTATCTCTTAAACTAGAGGCATGTAAAGGAGTTATCTTGTTTTACTCAGAATTGTTCATTCTTACATTTATCTAACAATCATGTCACTTTGTTTTGTGCCAACCATTGTGCTGTGTGCTAAGAATACAAAGATGAATAAAACATAATTTTCTGACTTGAAAGAACTTCCAAAGATGGAGAGAGTCATATAAGTGCATCATTATGAAATGATTTAAGTGCGCCAGCAGGGCTAGGAGCACTGAATCAGCCTGGAAGAATCAGAGGAGGTAACATTTCCGTTGGGTCCTGACAGATGCCTAAGGATTTAGCAGATGTGTAGGTCTGAGGGGGTGGCAGCTGCAGAAGTGATTTCTAGACCGAGGAAACAGCATGAATAATAATGTGGAGGCAAGAAAGGACAAGGTTGGCTTGGAGAAAAGTGAGAAGTTGGGTGTGACTGGAGCATAATGTGTGTGTGTGTGTGTGTGTGTGTGTTGCACCTCTGGGAGAAGAGCTGCCTCTGGGAGAAGAGCTGAGGATGGGGGCAATTTGGAAAGAGAAAGGGTATTTGTAGGCGAGGTGTGGAATTCTGATTTGCTTCTGTAGCAATGGGGGATAGTGAAATGCTAAAACAGAGTAGTTACATGATAGTACACAGAGGTGCATAGATGAGACCAGAGTGGAGAGAGATGGGTCAGAGGGAGGCCCTAGAAAAAGTCTGTTAATGCCACCTACAGGAGGCCACTGCCATGGAGTCCTCCACCAGTAGATCTGGGTATGAGGCTCTTGCAGTTGGGCTGGGGCTTAATTAAGTCAAGTGGAGAGAAATGCAGAGGAAGGGCTCTAGCTGAGAAATATTTCAGAGGTAGAATTGCCAAGATATCGTGACTGATGGGGTGAATAGGATGAGAGAGGGGAAGTGAGGATGACTCCAGAATTCTCTCCTTGGCAGACTCTTTGGCTAGTGGAATCCTATATAATAAAACCCTAATATGCAAATCGACTGAATGGTGGAACGACCGGTCGCTATGATGCACACTGATCACCAGGGGGCAGATACTCAATGCAGAAGCTGCGCCCTGGTGGTCAGTGCACTAGCACAGTGGTGGTGGTGGGAGCCACTCCTGCCTCCATGGAAGTGCTAAGGAGTAGTGAACAAGCAGGTGGTAAGGAGCGTGGGGTCCCAGACTGCAAGAGGGATCCCAGACTGCTAGAGGGATGTCCGACTGCTAGCTTAGGCCAGATCCCCAAGTAAGCTGGCAGTCGGACATCCCCCAATGGGTCCTGGATTGCAAGAGGGCACAGGCTGGGCTGAGGAACTCCCCCTCCCCCAGTGCACAAATTTCATGCACCAGGCCTCTAGTTATTAATAAAAATAGACAATAGGAGAAGGACAGAAGTTTAGGCTCAGAGGGAGGGAAGAAGGTAGGGTGGTATAGGAAGCATATTCAATATTCCTGGCTTCCCTTCTTTTTAAAAATATGTTTTTATTGACTTAAGGGAGAGAGAAAGGAAGAGGGAAAAAGAGAGAGAAACATCTATGTGAGAGAGAAACATCAATCAGCTGTGTCCCACATGCCCCCTACTGGGGATTGAGCCTGCAACCTGGGCATGTGCCCTGACCTGGAATGGAACCGGTGACCCTTTGGTGACACTGAACCAACTGAGTCACACTGGTCAGGGCCCCTCTGTTCTTGACCTTGGTTGGGGTAGACCATTATAGGGCAGCTTCACTTGTGCTGAGAGGATCTTGCCTCCTGCAGTCCTCTAGTCTTCACTTTCTATCCCTGAGTCCAGGCACGTAAATTTTGAGGGAGTAACACTCAGAATACAATCACAAATCAATGTGGAAGGGATTCAAAGGATAAATGCTCCCAGTTCTCTCCTTTGGGAGACATTCTGTTCCTTTCTAGAATGTCTGCCAGAATCAAGCCCTGATGCTCACAGTGGAACCTCAATAACACACTTTTATGTTGGCTTCCCCCACCTGTCTTGCCCTTTCCACTCCTACATTCCTGCTCCTTAGGGATCAATCACCTCTCATGTAAACTACTTGCAAGTAAGTTCTTATTTCAGGCGGAACTTTTCAAGCAACCTAAGCAAGACAGGTGGAGAGGCAAAGATTGGTTTGATTTTAGATGAGTTAAGTATGTGGTGGCCAGACCCTCTGCTTGTATCTTTGGGGCTTTATTAAGGGGTCTGAATGGAGGTTTACATTCCATATGTCTAAATATTTAAAAGTTATAAATCAAGCTAACACATTATTAAATAAAATGTTATATTCTCCAATATACCTGCATATGTCCGAACATAGAATTCTTGGACTCCTCTGAGCTCCCTGCTGGAATGTGGCTATATGAGAATGCGCAGGCCCAGAGCTCACCCCCTTCTCTTTCCACCTCTGTCCCTGTTACACACTGTGTGTGGCCCCTCCAGCTTGCAAGTTCTGTCCACACTCCCAACAAGAAGCCACCCTCGCACCTAGGGATGTCTACAAAGTGGTACAGCTTGTCCTCACGAGAATCAACCTGGGAAGCAGGACTTTGAACGCTTTGGAAGTGGGTCCTGGGTACCTGGAGCATGTTTCAGATGTGGAGGCATGGACTCTGGGTGGGCAGGTCCCACTGGCCAGAAGAATCCTCACCCTGTGATGAGGGTCGTAGAGGAGAGCCACAGTGAAGTCCTTTAGACTAGTGACTTTCGACCTTTTTCATCTCATGACACACATAGACTAATGACTAAAACATATTGTATTTTTTGTCTATCTGACAAAAGAAAAATAGGTATAATTTTGATTCATTCACATTGGATGGCTATTGTGCTGGCTGTTGTCATTTTTTATTTGACAATCTAAGGGAAAAGAGGTCAGTGCCCCTGACTAAATAGTCAGGTATTGCATGTTTTAAAAATTCTTGCAGCACACCGGTTGAAAATCGCTGCTCATGAGGCCCTCTTGGTGATGTTTATGGGTGTGGCCATGATGTATCCTGATAGAGCTGTCCGTCTGGTAGGTGATTAGTAACATAAATCTGGGGCTTGGAGAAGTTGGAACTTGATATAAATATCTGGGAATTGGCAGTGTACGGATTGTCGTTGAATAGTGGGAGTACATGGACTCAATCAGGAAGATGAGGTAGAGTGGGCAGGGAAGGTCTAAGAACAGAACTCTAGGGGTGGCTGGGGAGGCAAAACCAGGAGAAGAGGCAAAGGAGCAACAGCCTCTTGGAGTGAGTCAGTGTTTCATCGTGACATTGGAGGGATTTTATTTTTCTAAACCCAAAAGGCAAATATGAATTAATCCCTAAGGCAGCATAATAGAGTCAAAGTGTTTTCTCCTTGAGCTCACTCAATGTTCTAAGTATGTAGACTCTTATATCACTGGTCACATTATGCTCACCAAGCTGTCTGGGATTTTGAGGACTCTAGTGTTCAATGTCCAATGAAACAAAGTCTTCCATAGGGAAATGTATAGTGCCTTTGGAAGCATTAGTATAACACTTAGAAAAAAATATCATGGGATCAAGGAAGAAATTCCTCAGATCGTAAGCCCTCACATGTCTCTAGGTGTCCATGTCCTTAACTGTGGTATGGGATTAATAACATCATCATTAGTTCTTTGTGAAAGTCAGGTTAAATAATATATAGGAAAGCCCACTGGCAGAAATTAAATGTTCTATACAGATGCAGCGTATTGGCTGATTCTAACGATTTCATTTGGAAGAATCTCAAATAGGAGCTCAGTGCTCTGAAGGGCTTTAGTGCTCGTTTTATCAGACTCATCTATTTCCCAAATAAAGAAGAGAGGATGCAGGAAGGGTGAGGAACTTATCCTAAATTTTACAACTATTTAGTGGCAAAGATGGGCCCTAAGCTTTGGTTCATTGACTTAATCTACTTCTGCTATTACAGCCCTTTAGGCTGTAAGGACACTTGATATTCCTAGAGGGGGGCGGGGGGAATAAAAGGAAGATAAGCACATGAAAGGTGTGACAAGAGTCTGTTAGGAAAGTAAGAGAGAATGATTTTTTTTGTGTTGTGATTTGCTAACAGTTCTACTCGTGGCTTGCTGTACAGTCCTCTGATGATTACTGTCATGGCTCTGTCATAACCAGGCTCTGAGTGAATGATGCATGGCCAGACACTAGGGCAACCCTGGGAACATGGAGCCAGAGTCCCCATGGGATTTTATACCAGGGGAAAGACAGAAATTAACAAGTAATTATAAATATCAAATGTATTATTCAATTATATGATTAAGTATGAATAATTAAATAATTACTCTAGATTATAAACTTTATGAGGGCAGGATCACACTTGTTTTGCCCCTTACATAGTACAGTATTTGGCAAATCTACAAATAGTTACTGAGTGATATAATAGATGTAAGAAATGCTAAGAAGGACCATTGCCAGATGTTCTGAAAGCATATGAAAGATGGCCAAACCTGGTCTGGGGGACAGAAAAAGCTCCTAAGGAAATGCTATTTAAGCTGATATATGAAGCAATTGTGGTAATGAGAGGAAAGGAGAAGACCCACAGGTAAGAGGGAACCTACCATGGTTCTGGAAGTGAGAGAAGTCTAGCAAGGAGCAGCAGGCAATGGTGGAGCTAGAGTGTTATATTAGTTGTCTATTGCTACTTAACAGACTTTAGAACATAGTGGGTTAAAACAACAAACATTTATGATCTTATAGTTTCTGTGTGAGTTGGGTATCCAGGAGCGGCTTAGATGATGATTCTGGCTCATAATCTCTCATGAGGTTGTCATAAAAATATTGGTTGTGGCAGCAGTCATCTGAAGGATTGACTGGGGTTGGAGCATTTGCTTCCAAGCAGGCTCTCGCATATGGTAGCTGGCTGGATTCTTCAGTTCTCCCTGGCTGTAGGCCAGGGACCTTGTTTTCTCACCACAGGGTCCATAGGGTGGTCCACAACAGGGCAGCTAACTTTGTTCAGGGTAAGTGACCCCCAAGAGAGTTAGAGGCAGAGGATGTAATGATTTTTATGATCTAGTCTCAAAAGTGAGATGTCATCACTTTTACTATATGCTATTGGCCACCCAGACTCATATTGATACAACACAGGGCATACTTCACAAGAATGTTAACACCAGGAGGCTGGGATCATTGCAAATGGTAATGAAATAGAGGCTAGGTAGAGTAGGGAGAGTAGGGTGTTTAGATCATACTAGGGTTTTTAGACTTTTTTTTTAAGAACCATGAGAAGACTTGGAAGAACTTTAAGTAGAATCCAGCCACAGGACTGGAGATTTAAGGGCAAGATTACTATCCTGGAGTGTAAGGGAGTGAGCGGCAGGACCTCATTCCCAGGGCCTGGGTGTGCATTAGTTCACTCAGCCAACGTTTATTGTGGAGCACGGATGTGCCAGCCTATGTATCAGATGTGAGAATGCAGAGATGCCAAGACCTATTCATACCCTGACCTCCTGGGGCTTACAATCCAAGAGAAAACAGATTAGTAAGTGGGCAGTTATACTTCAGCACAGGAATTTCTATAATAGGGTAAAGTACAGGTTTCTATGACAACACTGGGAAGGGAATATAACTCATTTTTGGGGAGTCAGGAAAGGACTTCTGGAGGAGGTACCATCTAAACAGGGACCTGAAGGATGAGTAGGCAAAGGGTAAATGTTCCGTGTGTGAACATAGGCCAGGAAATGAGAAAGAGAATGACTTGTTTGGGGGAACTGAAAGTAGTTGAATATGTCTGGATTCTAGATTGGAGGTGAGTGTGGGTGGAGGGGTGAGCAATACAAAGTCAGTGTGGTAACTGGGGTTTTACCAGGATGAGCTCTTTATTCCTGTTAAGGAGTTTTGACTTTATTTAGGGAGCAAGAGGAAGTTATTGCAGAGCTTTAAGTTGAAAATAGACACTCTAGAATAATCACTCTGGTTGCAACATGGAGAATAATGTGAGAGCAGAAAATTTGGAGGCTTGTAGAGGAATTCAGAGGCCAGGATAATAATAATACAGGTATGAATCGATGGTGGCCCACATTGAGGTTAGTGAAAATTGGAGTTAAGAGCTATTTAGGAGGTAAAGTTGCTAGAATCTGATGATTATTCAGTTGGGAGGTGAGGAAGAGGAAGTCTAGAGTAGTGCCCAGCATCATGGCTTAATCTTCTGAGTTCCAGGCAGTGACTAAGACTAGCACAGAAGAAGGCAGGAAAGGATATGGTCATCGGAACTGAGGTACATGTTAACTGATCAGTTACTAGGGGTAGAAGGAGATCATCAGTAAGTATGGCTTTATTTTAAGTCTCCTGAAAGTTATGCCCTATGCCCTGGGAAGAGGGGAGACTGCAAATGTGAAGTAGCTCCTCTTACCCTGGGGCCCAGAGGAGAAAATAAAGCAGTTTCTAAGAGTTTAAGAATTTCTTCAACTTGAGGGCAAAGCAATAAAGAATGTTTATATACCCCAGAAGACAATGGGGTGAATCCCATGAGACTTTACATGGTGCAAAAGAAAGGTTAATTCTTATCTGAGATATTTTTATCAAAAACATAGTTCTAGCTGGTTTTGCTCCATGGATAGAGTATCGGCCCACAGACTGAAGGGTCCCGGGGCCAATTCCAGTCAAGGGCTCGTACCTCAGTTTCAAGTTTGATCACAGGACCTGGTCAGGGAGGCAACCAATCAATCTCTCTCTCTCTCTCTCTCTTTCTCTCTCTCTCTCTCTCCCTTCCACTCTTTCTAAAAACCAATGGAAAAATATCCCCAGGTGAGGGTTAACAAAAAAATTCTATATCAGCAAATTTGCCTACAATAAGAAACTATAACCTTTTTACTGGGATAAAAACCTCTTGCTCATAAATGTATATCAGTTGTTCATACTTTCTCTTTAAGCTTCTCAGTTCTAAGAGAGTTGAATTAGTGATGAAATCCACTTTACAATACCAATATCCCAAATTCCACTTCTTAGAGTAGTGAAATATTAGCAGCAACTACTGTGTGTGTGTGTGTGTGTGTGTGTGTGTGTGTGTGTGTGTGTAGATACTATATACATAATAGCCCCAACTGAGACATATTTGACATTGGGTGTCAAGAGTTAAAATTATGTCAAACACAGAGAGCCAAATAACTTTCCATTTGGCTTTTTCTTCTCTCCACTTTATCCCAGATCATTACTACTCTGACTGGTCCCTTTATACACCCAAGCTAGTCTGATTCATCTGCTTCTCTTTCCTCCTTCCCTCCTACAGAAACTGCTAAAATTATTTTCTACTGAGTTATAACAGCATTTCTCTAGAATCCCAAGCTCCACGTTTAGGTTCCATTGAGAATAGGCTCAAAGATAAGTCTTCACTTGGGATGATTTTTCTGACTTTCTTGGTTGTGTGGTCCATTTTATGACCTCATGGAAGAAGTGTTTGGGGTCCATTGGGACTCACTATGCTGCACCAAGTAAGCTGGAGACCTTTTCTGGCAGCAAAAGCAGCTTTCTTAAGTTGTTTGCTGTTCTGTCCCTCTCACCTTCTCCCAATGCAGCTCTGTAGACTCTCCCATTGATTGTAATGCTGGAAACCCTTTATGCAACCACAATGAACTTGACTTTTTTATTTTTCAAAAAATGACTCTGCAAGCAGAACTTGTGCTGTATTCACTTCCAAATTATTTGCGTTTGAGACATTTCATAGAGAAATCAATCGGAGCAAAAGTGAGTTTGCACCATAGCTGCATTAGCTGAGAAGTACTGAATGGAATGTCAGCACTGGCTGAGCCAGACACTCAAGTCAGAGGTTTGTCCCATGGGGCAGCTGCCATATAATGAAGCATGAGACAGGCTAAATGAATGTGGAGTTAGCAACTCACTCATGAATTCTTGAATTCATTTCCCAGCCTGTTACCTGTGAGACTGGTCGTTTGAGCTATCTGTAACAAGTGCACAGACAAAAACGATTCTATTAAGCTCCACTTGAACATAATCACCACCAACCTCAAATATCTTTTCAGGTCTCTACATATAATTAAGTGTTATTCCCATTGTACAGATGAAGACAGTAAAGACTAGGGGTTAGGTGACTGTATCTAGTTACTATGTTACAGCGAGTAAGGAACTGAGCTAGACAAAGAAGCCAGTTCTCTTAATTTGTGGCTTAATATTAGATCCTCTTAAAACACTCCAAATTTTAATTTTTCTTTTTCTTCAACAACAAGTGTTTAGAAGAGATGCAAGGCACTGTCATATGTTAATGACAAAAGACACAGATCCGACTGGCATGTACCTTGTAGATATGTAGGTCCTGGAGATAATGGTATACTTAGAAATAAAAAAAATCAGTATACATGAAGATCATTCCAATTCACAAATACAATGAAAAACGATGTCAGGGTGGTTTAGGAAAAGCTAGAAAAGGTGGAAATAAGGCATAAGATCCTTTTCATACTTTCTCTTTAAGCTTCTCAATTGAATTAGTGATGAAATCCACTTTATAATACCGATATCACAAATCCCACTTCTTAGAATAGTGAAATATTAGCAGCAACCACTGTGTGTGTGTGTGTGTGTGTGTGTGTGTGTGTGTGTGTGTGTGTAGATACGATATACTAATATCCCCAATTGAGATCTAATTGACATTGGGGGTCAAGAGTTAAAATTATGTCAAACACAAAGAGCCAAATAGCTTTTCCATTTGGCTTCTTCAGGCTGGTAGGTGGGTTCTGGAGACAAGATGACTACTTTGGTTGAAGAAAGGATTTACATAGGGTAGTGCCTTGTAGGCTTTAGTAGGCCTGACTGCAGAGTCTTCAATAATAAACTGAGTGTGAATTTCCCTATGAAAGTTACTAACAAGCTCCTAAAATTTTGGGCGGCAAAATGATAGCTTTCCATAATATATTTATTGACATTTATATGTCAGATACTATCCTAGTGTAGAGATTCAACATTAAGTAAGACAGTGTCTGCATTATTACCAAATTTGCAGTTTAATGGAGACAGACAAGTAGACAGGCATCTATAAAATACTACTACTGTTTATAATCACTCAAAAAATAAAATACTGAAGATATATCTAACAAAACATGTCCAGCACATGTGTACTAAAACTATAACATGCAGAAATCAAAGAAGATTACCTACATGGAGTGACATACTGTCTTTATTGATTGGAAGACTCAAGAGTGTAAAGATGCATTTCTCCCTAAATTGATATGCAGATTTAATGTACTCCATATCAATATACCAGGAAGATGTTTATGTAGATATAGATTAGACTATTCTAAAATTTATGAGGTAAGGCAAAAGGACTAGATCAATAAAACAATTTTAAAAAAAGCAAAAATAGTTGGAAGAACCAGTCTATCTGATTTCAAGACTTATTGAGTTACAGTACTCAAGATTGTGTGGTATTGGTGGAGGGATAGACACATAATCAATGGAATAGAATTGAGAACCTAAAAATAGATACACACAAATATGCCCAACTTATTCTTTTAAATATGTTTTTACTAGAGGCCCGGCGCACAGGAGAACGGGCCTAAGCCGGCAGTTGGACATCTTTAGAGCTGTCATGGAGGCGGGAGAGACTCCTGCCACCACTGCTGCACTCAACAGCTGTGAGCCTGGCTTCTGGCTAAGTGGCGCGCCCCGTCGGAGCGCACTGACCACTAGGGGGAAGCTCCTGCATTGAGCATCTGCCCTCTGGTGGTCAGTGCACATCTTAGTGACCGGTCTACCAGTTGACTGTCTGCCCCCTGGTGGTCAGTGCATGCCATAGCGAGTGGTTGAGCGGCCTTAGCATATCATTAGCATATTACACTTTAATTGGTTGAAAGGCTGACAGGACGACCAGACACTTAACATATTAAGCTTTTATTATATAGGACTGACTTTAGAGAGAGATGAAAGGAGAAGGAGAGAGAGATAGAGACATCGATGAGAGAGCAATATTGATCAGTTGCTTCCTACATGGTCCCTACCAGGGATTGAGCCAGCAACCCTGGGCATGTGCCTTGACTGTGAATTGAACCAGTGACCACTTGGTGCATAGGATGACACTCAATCTACTGAGCCACACTGGACAGGCATGTCCAATTTATTTTTGACAAAAGTGAAAAATAAATCCAGTGGCAAGCTACAGACTGGGAGACAATATTGGCAAACCACATATCTGACAAAGGACCAATAACTAAAAAACATGAAAATCTCTTAAAACTCAACTACTTAAAAAATCCAATGAGAAAAATCCATGAATAGATATTTCACTAAAGAGGATATACAGGTGGCAAGTAAACACATGAGATGTTCAATATTATTAGCCACTAGGAAAATATAAATTATAACCACAATGGGCTATCACTCCACACCTAAAACAACAACAACCACAAAAATAAAAACACCTAGTGCTGGTGAGGATGCAGAGAAACTGGATTGAATTATTCATACATTGCTTGTAGGAATGTGAAAAATCATAGCCATTCTGGAAAATGTTTTGGCAGCTTCCTAAAACAAAACTAAACATGCAGCAACCATATGATCCAGCCATTATATTTTCTCATATTTATCCCAAAGAATAGAAATGTTATTTTCATTCAAAAATCTTTACATGAATATTTATAGTAGCTTTATTCATAAAAAATACCCCCAAAACCAGATGGTTTTAATAAGTAAGTGATTGAAAAAACCATGGTGCATTCATTCCATGGAATATTATCAGCAATAAAAAATTGAATTGTTGATATATGCAACAACATGGGTGATTTACCAGAGAATTATGCTGAATGAAAAAAAGTCAATTTCCAAAGGTTATAAACTTATTACATAATTTAAATAACAATCTTGAAATAAAATTATAGAAAGGGAGAAAATATTAGTGGTTGCTGGAGGTTAAGAAGGATATTGGGGTAGAAAGGAAGTGAATGACTATTATAGGAAAACTAGAGGCTCAGTGCACAAAAATTTGTGCACTCGGGGGGTCCCTCAGCCTGGCCTGTGCCCTTTCGCAGTCTGGGACCCCTTGGGGGATGACCACCTGTTGGTTTAGGCCCGCTTCCTGGGGAATTGGGCCTAAGCTGGCAGTCAGACATCACTCTGGCAGCCCGGGAGCCTCGGGGATGTCCACTTGCGAGCGGGGAGCAGGCCTAAGCTGCAGTCGGACATCCTTAGCACTGCTGAGGAGGCAGGAGAGGCTCCCACCACCACCGCTGTACTGGCAGCTATCAGCCTGGCTTGTGGCTGAGCAGAGCTCCCCCTGTGGGAGCGCACTGACCACCAGGGGGTAGCTCCTGCATTGAGCGTCTTCTCCCTGGTGGTCAGTGTGTGTCATAGTGACCAGTCATTCCCAGTCTTTCTGCTATTAGGGTCAGTTTGCATATTGCCCTTTTATTATATAGGATAGAGGCCTGGTGCACTGGTGGGGGCCGGCTGGTTTACCCTGAAGGGTGTTCCAGGTCAGGGTGGGGTTCCTGCTGGGGTGCCTGGCCAGCCTGGGTGAGGGGCTGATGGGTGTTTGCAGGCTGGTCACACCCCCTTCAGGGTGGGGGTCCCCACGGGGGTGCCTGGACAGCCTGGGTGAGGGGCTGATGGCTGTTTGCAGCTGGTCACACCTCCTTCATGGTGGGGGTCCCCATTGGGGTGCCTAGCCAGCCTGGGTGAGGGGCTGATGGCTGTTTGCAGGCTGGCCACACCCCCTTTAGGGTCGGGGGCGGGGGGTTTCCCCACTGGGGTGCCTGGCCAGTCTGGGTGAGGAGCTTAGGGCTGTTTTCAGGCTGGCCAAGCCCCCCGGCGACGGAAGCTCCCAGCCTCTCCTTTTTTTCTTTTTTTTTTTTTATTCTGGGATTTATTTACCTTCTATAATTGAAACTTTGTTGCCTTCAGTGGAGCTCAGAGCTGGCTCCTGCTCACTCCAGCTTCGTGGTCACGGCCAGCTGAAAGCAGGTATCTGGAGTTTATTTATCTTCTATAATTGAAACTTTGTTGCTTTGAGTGGAGCTCAGAGCCGGCCAGGAAGCTTGGCTTCCTCCATCACTGGAGCAACCAAACCTCCTGCTCGCTTCAGCTCCATGGCTGCCGGCCGCCATCTTGGTTGGGTTAATTTGCATATAGTCGCTCTGATTGGCTGGTGGGCATGGCTTAAGGCGTAGCAAAGGTATGGTCAATTTGCATGTTTGTCTTTTATTAGATTAGATATGAGGAATCCTTGTGATGGAACTCTTTTATATCTTGACTATATCAATATCAATAGGCTCTGGTATTATACTATGGTTTTCTAAGATGATACCATTAGGGAAACTAGGTAAAGGGTACATGGATTATCTCTTATCTCTTTATTATGTCTTACAACTACACGTGAATATGTAATTATCAAAGGTAAAAATTTAATTTAAAAAATTAAACTGTTTTTAAGATTGAGTTAGCCTAGAGGCAATAGGGAAGAAAGGCATTCCAGGTAGGTGGAAAAATGAACTGAAACTATGTCAGCAAAGCTGGAGTGCAGGGTACTTGTTGAGTGGAGATTAAGGTTGGAGGGGTCAATCAAGGCCAAATTATAAAAGCCATATTTTAAGGAATTTGAAAATTTTAAAACTTAACAAGAGCATTTGAGGAATTTTAAGTAGCAGAGTGATACAATCAGATTTTTGTTTAGTGATAATTGGAGGAGGACTAGAAATCCAGTCAATAGACAGGAGCTGACAGACGGGGAAAGGTGAGATGAAATGTTTGGAGGTGTTGATAAGGTATAAGAATAGGGCTAGTGAGAATAAAGAGTAAGAAAAGGTAGAAAGATGCAATTTGGGGGTAGAATAGTTTTAGAAAATAGCAAAGAACTGGATTTGGAATAAGAGTAAATTGATGAAATAGAGTGGAGAGTCAAAAGACTGTGTTCAGCTAGGTAGTGCACTTGAACATCAAATTCATCTGGAACCTAGAATGATGGCCGTTCTAGAGAAGAAAAGAGGGTAATAAACACGAGCCAGGTGCCCAAATATATAATAAATGTGACTAGTAACTGGAAAGTCAATAATAACAATGACAATGGGAAGAGTGGGAGTTACAGATAGGTGCTATAACCCTTACAGCTGGTGTTTTTCTACAAAGCAGGAGGGATAGTAATCTGAAGGGAGCAATTCTGAGCAAGAAAAATAGGATTTATATCCCTCTTATCATATGGCAGTGAGGCAATGAGTAATTTAGGATTGGGAGGTGGAAACAAGCAACTAGAGGGAGTGTTTGGGGGAAAGGTAGAAAATCGAGGATAGCTTACAAAGAATGAGGATCCTAGAGAGTAACATGAGAAGGGCTAAAGGATTTGTCAATAATGGCAGGGATGATAGGTGGATTTGGGGGCAGAGACACAGAACCGAATGGGGTGGAAATAGAAGAAAGGACACATGACCAGAGGGGCTTGCCTTTTGGAAAGTGGTGAAGGATGACAGTCAGGGACAGGCATGGTTGAATTAACTGGCCTCTAATGCTGACTGGATTTCTGCCATCAAATGGCTTTTAGACTGGCAGAGCCATTAGGTCCTGGTGGTGTCTGAGACAGGGTGACATATGTTGTTTGTGTCCTGGCCAGTGATTGCAGCGTAGCCTTTAGAAAGCAGTTGGTTTCTGTTCAGTAAAGTCCAATCCAAAGGATGAGGTTGGAAAGAATTTCCAGCATTGGCAAGACTCGGGTTTTGGGAGAGAAGGTTGATGTGGTTAAGTTCAGGCAGGCCTATCTCTAACATTTGTGGGACCTGGAGCAAAAGGAGAAATGAAGGCCCCCAGCCTGTGGTTCACCCCCTTGTCTTCACAGCCCTGGCTTTGTTCTGTAACAAGAGGAGTCCTGGGGATTCCCCAGCCCACACATCCAAGCTGTGTCCACTAAATCCGGGCAGCTGCCTCTTGGCTGCTATTCAGGTCTAGGGGAGAGGACACTGTTGGCCCAGCCCTTGCTCAGGAGGACTGTTCTGGGAAAAAGTCCAGGTAGGCTTTGAAATGAAGTCCAGGCTATTGGTTGGGCAAGGAATTGTGAGGTTCTGGGCACCTAGACTCTTGTCTAGATAGGGGTGAGTATGGGCATCAGATTGGCATGTTCTCATGAACCCCTTGCCCTGTGGAAAGGGCACAACCGGATGATGGTCAGAAAGGGGCCATCCAAATGACAGGCACAGTTCTGGACACATGGGCCTGAGTCTAAGGGGGGCACTGGGCTCGAGTCAAGGTGAAGTGATGTTCTTGAGGTCTTTTGGCCTGAATAAAGCACAGCATGTGGCAGAAGGCAGTGACACGTTTAGAGCCATTCCTTTACCCTTCTTCCTTCTCTCCAGTTTCATCCTCCAGAGGTAACCAATGTAGATGGATGAAGCATTCTTCCATTTATTGTTCAACAATTTCTTTTTGTTATTCTAAAGATCTCATGGATGTGCGTATCAGCTGTTGTACGTAAAAATACAACATATTTTAAATGGTAACCTATTTTTTTTAGCAATAGAGTTACTGTTATTTATTTAGCTAACATTAAGGTTGTTTATAAGTTTTTTCACTATTATAAACAATGTTGGAATTTACCCATTTATTTAACATATACTTTTTGAGCACCCACTGTCCCAGCAATTATTTTGTCACTGGAAATACAAGCAAGGAACAATGACAGCAAAAATGGGATGTACATGCCACTGGGACAAGTTGGGTCATAAAAATAATTAAATGATATAGAATATCAGATGAGGGTAAGTGCTGTGAAGAAAAATAAAACAGGGAAGGGTGTTGCAATTTTAAATAAGGTGGTCTAGGGAAATTAATATTCCTGAGAAGAACAAGGAGATGAGGGGACAGAGGCAACAAATGCCTGAAAAGAATATGTTTCAAGCAGAGACCAGTAGTGATTCTCTTTATGTCCTTGGGTTAATGTTTACATAAAATAGATTCTTAGATGTGTTATAGCTGGGTCAAAAGCCGGGTGACTTTTAAATGTAACTAATTTATACCTCTATCAGAGACTTGTCAAAACTCTTGAAAGCAACTATTTTGGTGGGAATATATTTGGTAAAACTTTTAAGGTGGGGGATGTACCTCCAAATGAACCTGCTTTAGGTATAATAGTCTCTGAATTGTTTTCTCAGGAGGTTCCATTTAGCTATCTGAAAAACTTTTATTGGTTTGTAATCATATTTTGAATATTTTGGAGACCAACACTTCATTATGTGTGTTGCAAGTATTTCCACGCATATAATATTGTCCCTAGGGGTGGTGGACCACAAGGTGGATGTATCCTGAGTTGCTGTATGACATCATAGAGAGCTACCTGCTGACCAGCAGCACTTCCTCTAAACCCAAATAAACTTCTTGTCCTTCAGGCAACTGAAATATTGTCATTTATTTGTGAGGGCAGCTTAACTGACCCTAACTAATGCTTTGGATTTTCTAGGTAGACAATCATATCATCTAGTAAGAGTATATTTAGTTTTGTAAGAAACTTCCAACTGCCTTCAAAGTGGCTGTACCATTTTGCATTCCTATCGCCAATGACTGAGAGGACCTGTTGCTCCACGTCTTCACTAGCATTTTGTGTTGTCAGCATTTATATTTTAACCATTCTAATAGGTGTGTAGTAGTATCTCACTTGTTTCCTAATCCCACTTTGACATGGTCTAAAAAAGTCTTTGCTTAGAGAATCTTTAAATACCATAGAATTATGTTCCTCTACTGATTATATATATATATTGAGAAGCAGAAAGAGAACTTGGAACAGAGATGAAAATAAAATAAGCAATTTTAGGGTTGTGGGACAGGATTTTGTGTGTGTGGGCATGCACATGTTCTTACACTAAATAGGCCATTTTCCCTTCTGTTTAGTAGTCTAGAAATCTCTCCAACTCTTGAGAGTTCAAGACAATTCAAGAACATACAGAAAGGTTGGTTGATAGAGTAATTTAGTGGTATGTGGGAGGCTCCTGAGTCATTAGGTGTAGTAAATTTATAACCTAAAGTATTATCTATTTTATTGTTTAATAAAAAGGAATTACAAGGAGGAAGTTGGTTAAATAAAAATTTCTTAGGACGATTAAGAATAGTGGACCTGAAGAGAAACTAAAGGTATCTGGTGACCCATTATGGCACTTTGAGAACTAGGTAGGAAAGTTTAGAGACCCTTTTATATGAGAAAATATACCAAGTTACACTTAAAGTTTAGGAAGGACTGTATGATAGACAGAATAATGGCCTCCTGAAGATATACATACATTCATCTCTAAAACCTGTGACTATGTTGCCTTTCATAGCAAAAGATTTTGCAGATATGATTAAATTAACAACCTTCAGGTGGGGAGATTATCCTAGTGGGACCAACGTAATCACAAGAGTCCTTGAAAAAGGGAGGTAAGAGGAATGATCAAGCAGAAACTGTGGGGACAGGAGCAGTGGTCGGAGAAGAGGAAAGAGAGCCGTACACTGCTGGCTTTGAAGATAGAGGAAGGGGCCATGAGCCGAGGAATGCAGCTTGCCTCTGGAATCCTGAAAAGAAAAAGCGTTCTCCCACAGAGCCTCCACAAGGAACCTGAGCTATCTAGGAGCCCACCAAGAGCCCGTGTTAGCACACACTCAGGTATGGCTGAAGTGGGCTTATTATGAGTACCAAGAGATATTTCTTTTACTCCTGTCACTCAGGAAATTTCAAGAGTTTCAGAAATTTTTGTGTCAGGAATTGGGGAAGAAGACTGAAAATATATTTCTTATTATAGTTACAATATCACAAGCAGCTGTAGAAATCAAGTAATTATTTTTCTTAAAGTTTGATATCTGGCAAAATAAAAGAAAAAAATACTATTCGTGTGAGCTCTAGGAATCTTGCTAAGTGTGTTTTGTTTATTTCCAGTCATTACGTGTTAAATTAATAGAATGGGTCATTGGAACTATGAAACTCAAAATGTTCCATAGATTGAATTAAGGAAGACATCATGCATGGAATCATGTGTCTAAGACTTCCCGGGGTGTTAGCAGGTTCAGAGAGCTGAGACTAGAGCTTGTGCCTCTTTATTGGTGATGCAAGTTCACCCGTTATTGATTTATTGCCTCTCAGCTCCGAATCCACCCTGCATTGTCATGCTTGAAGTGGATTTTGTAATCATTTCTTCTTTACCTCCGGGCACCATGTTAAGTTTTGTCAGTAGAGGGCAAAGAGGAAACCCTCCAGGCAGGGCCTTTCCTTCCTGGTTCAGAGGTGCTTTTCTGTTCTTGTCCCTGTGGTGTTTGGCCCTCCTGCTGCAGAACTGCCAGTGGAGGGGCTGGGCCAGCAAGTTTCAGTGGTCCCAACGCAGACAGCTTCCTGAAAAGCTGGCTTCTCTGTGAGGCAAGCAGCATCCCTGTGGGTGGGGCCTGTGGGTGCCTCTGACAGCTTCCCAGTGAATGTCACAGCCGCCTCTGCTGGCGGCTTCCATTGGCACCCAGTGGTGGTTCCCTGCACCCCAGCCTTGGCCCTCTGACTACAGAACAGCTGTGGCCTCAGGCAGTCCAGCAACTTCTCTTGTATGCCATAGGCTACCCCACACCCTCTAACCAGGTCTGATAGCCAGACTTGGTGAGGGGCCCCTTTCTTCTTTGGGTTCTCTCACTCAGACCTAGGGTAATCTTTAGAGTTCGCTTTGATCCCCTTTTGGTAGATTATCCCCTAGAAATAGTTCATAATTCTCCATGTTAAACCTTTCCTATCCAAATAACTATGAGGTTTCTGCATTTTGACTGGCCTTTGATTGATATTAAGACATGAAGCCAAGGAAAGAATTAGGTAGTGTTCCACGTGGGGCTAAGTTCACACATTAACTGCACTTCCTTTCAGAATCCTCATCACAGTGTTGTTTCTTTCGGATATATATTTTTTTGTTCTGGCTTGGGGTTTGATGTTGTTACAAACACTTCCTGAGTACATTTTGTGTACTTGAGAACTAATCAGAGTATCTAAAAGCAGTGCATAATGAACGATGCATACGTGCACATGAACACACACACACACACACACACACACACACACACACTAATTTCATGAGGAATGAGACAATAGGCTCTAGATTCAACTCTGACCCTGACTCTGAGAGTAAGAGAGTGTCAGAGAGAAATCACTCTGAGCTTTGCTCTTTCAGAGTTTGATTAGGCAGAGTTAAGATATTTTCTGCTCAAAGGTTCTATGAAATTTGATCTAAGTGGTATGAACATTCAAACAATAAAATGTTGCTGAAACAATAGGAAAATTTTGAAGCTTAGATCCTGGGGTGGAGAGAGACACATGTGACCCTGAGACATAGAACATAATCATTGAGAATGAGATCAGCCCTGGCTGGTGTGGCCCAGTTGGTTGGGCCTTAGCCTGTGCACTGAAAGTTTGCTAGTCTGGTTCCCGGTCAGGGCACGTGCCAGGGTTGTGGGCTTAATCCCCAGTAGGGGGTGTGCAGGAGGCAGCAAACGGCTGTTTTGCTCTCACATTGGAGTTTCTCTCTCTCCTCGTCTCCCTTCCTCTTTCTCTAAAAATCAATAAAAAATATGTTTTAAAAAAGAAAACGAGAAGAGATGTTGTAAGCTGGAAGTTATTCTCATTGGGCCAAAGGCAGGGAAATCTAGAAAAGTCCTCTCATCACAACAGTGACAGATAGAAGCCATTTCTATGCAGCTGCATAGCCAACATTTTGTTTAGAGTTGGAGTGGTTATACAAAAACACATGGAAACAGATGTAAAAGTATTGTTACTTCTTTATTTTAAAGTCTGAGTTAAGCATTTGCAGATTGAAAGACTGGGATTTTTTTTAACAGTCCTGCATTTTACAATAAACAGATCAATGTGAGTTAGATTAGTTCAATATTTTTTTTAAATCAGCTGATTATGAAGAAGATCCAGGAAAACTATCAAATAAAAAGATTGTGGGCAGTAATTATTCTGGGTAGTTAATGGTCTTGGACCTAGAGAATCACTTCTAACCAAGACAAAGAAGAAAACAGGATGGGCTATCCCTTTGAGAGTAGGTTAAAAAAAGACGCTGGCTTCTATCTTCTCCCTCTCTCTCCATCTCTCTCTTGCTCACGCTGAGGAAGTCAGCAGCTGTGGTGTGGGCTGCCCTATGGAGAAGCACCTGGGACAAGGAACCGAGGGCAGCCTCTGCCCAACACTCAGTGAGAGTCCGAGGCCTAGAGGCTCATGAAAGCCTGAATGCAAGTCCTGCCTGTTTTTCTCATTCAAGTGTAAAGATGAGACCACAGCCCACACCTTGGTCACAGCTTTTTAAGAGCCTGTGAGGCAGGGATGCCTCGCTGAGCTGTGCCAAGATTCCTGACCCACAGAAACTGAGACAAAATAAATGCTTGTAGTTTTAAGCCACTGAGTTTTGTTATGCAGCAATAGAGAATTAATATCAATTTCTAAAAATAGTGTATTAGTTTACTATGGCTGCTCTAACAAATTGCCACAAACTTGGTGGCCTAGAACAACAGAAATTTATTCTCTCACAGTTCTGGAGGCCAGAAGAGCAAAATCTTTATCACTGGGCTGAAATCAAGGTGTGGGCAGGGCTGCACTCCCTCCAGAAGCTCTGGGGACAATCCTTTTCGCTTCCAGTTTCTGGTTGCTGCCAATAATCTTTGTCTTTTCTCTCTTTGCTTCATCTTCAGATTGGCTTTATCTGTGCGCGCGTGCGTGCGTGCGTGTGTGTGTGTGTGTGTGTGTACGCGCGTGTGTGTGTGTGTGAGAAATCTCCCTCTGCCTCCCTTTGATAAGGATACCTGGGTTGCATTTAGGGCCCCCTCAGATAATCCAGATATTCTGCCTGTCTCGAGCTCCTTAATTAATAACATCTCCAACAATGCTTGTTCCAGGTATGGTAACATTTAAAAGTTCTGGGATTTTGGACATGGATATCTTTTGGAGGGCCATTTTCAGCCTACCACACATAGCTAACATTTAAAACTCTTATTATGCTCTAGATTCCATTGTAAATACTTTACATGTATTTACATGTGTTTTATTTACATGGGTTGTCATTCCTCATTTATGTACAAAGAAGCTGAGTCTCAGAGAGTTTCATGACTTCGACTACGTCACACAGCGAATAAGCAGTGAAGCCAGGGGCACCCAAGCAGTCTGACCTCCGAGCTTGTACATCTAACTGCTATGTTGTCTTGCCTCCCTATAGGTTCATGCGCTTAACCTAATTAGAAAAGGGAATGTCTATTTTACTGCATGCAATATGTTCAGTGAGTTCTTTTTAACATTGTGTCTTTGGCTATCTTTTAAATCCTTCAATTAAAAGAACCCTTTCGATTATTCTTAAGGAGAGACACTTGAACTGAGAGGACCTTACTTAACACTTAGAATAAAAATCCTGTTGCCTATTGAAGATAGACCAAGTAACTCCGCTTCCATACAGAATGGATCGTGACTGAGGTCTGTTCCTCTTTGGATGTGCCACAGGAAACAGTCTGTGGTGGAGGATCTAAAGAGCTGGAATAGCCCAAACCTCATTCTTTTGTGCAAGGCTTTCTAGGAAAACTGATTGCTTTGAGCACTTACAAGCACCTCTCCGTCATTCGTTTTTGATGGATTTATTTTTATCTTTCCTGGGAAACGTGGGTCTAGAGATGAAATATGAATGGAAAAAAGAAGAAGAGGTTATGCTTGCATTGATCAATGTTCAAAATGAGAATGTATGTAATGGATTCCAGATTAGGTTCTGCTTAACATTTGCTATGTTATTCCAACAATTTGCTGATTTTCTATGTATGACCTGGTAGTCTAACAATTCCAGATCACACACAAACTCCAGCCCTGTGTAGATTTAAGCTTTGGGTTATGAATCTCCTTTCCAAATGTTTCTTCATGGAAGCAAGTAGATCCCAAATTTAAGGAAGTAATGGTGTTGGAGGCCTTAGAGCAAATCTTGAGCTTTTGCTTTCGATGCCACTGCATTAATGATGGCATGACCATCCCTTCCTCCATGTGACATGCCTGAGCAGGTGTGCACATGGTTAAAGGACTAGGGAGATGGAGCTCAGATGGCAGATGGTGATACCTTGTCACGGTTCCAACCACACTTTGAACATTCTGTTCCCCTTTAGACTTACATCACTTCAGATGGCAACCTCATTTGGAGGTGAATTGTTCTTTGCTGTTGGTTGTTGTTTTTTTCATGTTGGAGTTGACCTCATGCCTGGCACTGTGTGAAACGTATTGGCCTGCTTTCTGCCCCAGGGATGACAGCAGCTTTTTGGTACTTAGTGTGTGCTTTGTCATATTGATTTTAGAAAATAATGCCTGAAGAGATCCTCTAATTGTGTTGAGATTACTCAGTCACTGGCACTATTCTATTTACCTCAGAGCAGGATCTCTCCAAGAACAGGTGCTTCACAGAAGGAATTCTAGAGTCAAGTGAGTTGGGATGCTTCACAGTAGAAAGTGTTTTGAGGGCAAATGAAATAAGAGAATGTTGACATCCCCGTGACCCCTGTAGCCAGCATGTTGACACTCATACTTTCTCTCTTCATCACCTCTTGGAATATAGCCTTGGTAGATGTTTCTGGCATGTTGGTAGCTTCCCACCTTAAGGTCTCTTCTTTACCCAAGGACTTTCTTCAGCACCCTGGGAGCTTCTCTGGGCTCCTGCAGGAGCAACGTAAGTGTGGGATTATTTTTGCCCTCGAGACAACTCTCAACCACTGAGAGGTCACCCTCTGTGGAATAATTTTAAAGCCACATTATAGTTTCTTAGAAAGTTTCCAGTAGAATTGAGCTCCAGTTACTCACACAGTAACCTGTTCATTAACATAAGCTATGTGACTGTTCTCATTTCCCTGTCTCAATTTTCCCAGTCATTTGTGTTCCCTATTTTTGCCTCTGACAAAAACTACCTACACTCAAATTTTTGTCTGAGAGTCGGCTTTTGGAAGACCCCTCCTTTGGATAGTCCTAATACATACGTTTGAGAAGTCCTGGAGTAGAGAAATTCATTTAATCCTGTTTCCTAAATTTATTCCACGGATATTTCTTTTTACCTTAAAATTCTGTGTATCTAATGTTCTTCACAATATAATGCCTGGATTACTTTGGTTCCTGGAGCTCTCTGAGAAATTTGTTTCTTAATAGGGGAGTCCACAGATTCCCTTTCAGAACTTATTTTTGTTTTTGAGTACCCTTGGCAATACCCCAAGGTCAGTGGTCTGCAAGTTTAGTTGACTCATTTTATCAATGGAGAAACTAAGACCTAGAGTGGTGAACTGTCATCTGGTTCAAACATCTGAGATTTCATAGGAAGTATGCAGACATTATTTAGCCCAAGGATAAGTAACTATGGCTTATGGGCAACACTCAGTCTGCTGTCTATTTTTTACAGCATGCAAGGTAAAAAATAGTTTTACATTTGTAAATGGTTGAAAAACATTTTTAAAAAATAGTATTTCATGACAAATAAAAGTCAATGTGAAATTCCAACTTTAGTGTCTATAAATAAAGTTTTATTGGAACACAGACACACCCATTTGTTTATGCATTGTCTATAGCAGCAATGGCAGAGCTGAGTAATTGTAACAGAGACTGTATGATCCACAAGCCTAAGATATTTACTGGCTGATCCTTTACAGAAAAAGTTTGCCAGTCCCCGATTTAGATTCTTAAAAAAATGAAAAGAATTGCATAAGTCCATATGCGTAGCAGCATCAGTCAATAGATGGTAGCAGATAAGTCAGGGAGTTCGGAGTAGTGCTTGGGAATTCTATTCCATGAAGCACTGCTAACAAGCTTCAGTGGATTTTGGACAAATGATACTGCATCTTCAAATATCAGTGTCCTTATTTATAAAATGGAGGGACTGGACTGAGGCTTCTTAAACTCTATTAATGTTTTAACTGTTTTCTTAGATTCTGTATTTGTCTATTTAGCACTCACGAATCAATCACAAGGTCAAACTAATGGCCAGAGTTGTTTATAACTCCCATGCAATCCAGTTTTTGCAGGTGTGCAAAAATTATATTACAAATTTTCCAACTATCCCCAATCAACTCTTTTATCTAACTCTCACCAAAGCAATATTTCCCCTGCCTAATCACCCAGGGCCAGGTACCAGACAACTAGAGATCACCTCTTATAACCCAAAAGCTGCCAACATTATTCAAACTTGCCAATCCTAAGCTACTTTTCCTTCCCTGCCTTTCCTCTCCCATGACTAACAATCCAAGCTGCAGATCATGCTGGCTCCTCTCTCCTGCTTCCGCCTCCTGATCAGCTGTGGTGCTGCTTCCCAGTGGCCCTGCCTAGTGTGCCATGACTCTCATTCCTAGGGGACTATGAGTAACAACACCCTTCTCTTTTAGTGGCGCTGATCTCTTCGTGTCGTCACTTAGTCACCTCTGTAAATTCAGACTCATTTAAGCACAAATGATTTCTAGTTCTGTGCAATTGTCTAAGAATTTGATGTGTATAATCCTAGAACATGAGTTGTTCCTGATGTTCAGCCCATGCCACGCCTCTTTTATTGCAGCTCAGTTCCATCACTCTTCATCCACGAGCTGTGGGAAAGTGAACACATAGGCTGTACCCTTGCCGCACAGGGAGCCATGGACCATTTCATATGACTTGTTAAGTAAGTCTTGTGGTTTGCCTCCTCATAAATTGAAAGCTGAGATTCAGGAAAGCTTTCTCATCACATCATATGGTTTTCCAGTTGTCTCTCTTCCTCTCACTGCTCCGAGTCCCTGTGTGTTCTACTTACACCAATGTGAGCTGTGCTGTATTAACTTTTCTAGGTGTTTTCTTTAGTTTTGTCTAGTATGACCATGTCCTTTTCAGAAAGTTGTCTGTCTTCTGGGACCTCCCCACACTGTTGGCATCATCATCTTCCTTTTAAGGATTCTGTCTCTCTGTGGCCCTTAGGAATCAAGATCAATTAGGACTTACAGGGGAGTGGTGGTGGCACTGATGGCAGACCAAGTAGGACACAGTAAGGTTGACGGGGACGATGGTGAACAAGTGACTATATCCTCTGTTGACTTGCCTGCTATTTCTCAGCTTTGAGTAATTATTGTCACATGAAAATTCTGTCCAGTGGTGACAAAATTTTTCATTTTTTTGAAGTCCAATATCTAGACTGTTAGATAGCATCTCCAGAATTTTAAATATTTGCAACAAATGCAAATTAAAAAACAGAACTGTATGAGCCAAACCAAATGTAACTGAGAATTTGATGGAGCCTGTAAGCCATCACTGTGCTATGTATGATCTGTGATACATGGGAAAATTCTTGCAGACTTATCCTTGCTTGTACCTCAATTTATTTCTTGACTTTAGAACTTAGGACTGCCAAACTTTTTGGCCTTTGTTGGCACTTAATTTTCCCATACACCGTCTTCTCAGAATCCAGCTTCTTGTTATTCTAAAGGTGAATTAACCGATCTAATGAACTCATTTATTCTAGTGGGAATTTTTCCTAGGCTCTTTCCTTCCTTCTCTGTTAAAATGTATGTTTTATGAGTGAAGATATAGAGATAATATTCTTAGCAATTCTTCACTAAAGTTGAGGATTTTAAACATGTAAAAGAATCAAAAGTCTATGGCAAGCCAGAAAGGGCTATTTGGGTATATTGCAAGTGACACTTTGTCCTACCTCCCAAATCAGCAAGCTGCCAGTGTCTGGGGCCAGGTCTGAAAACACTTTGGACCAGTATCATTGTGCTCATGGTTGTATTGTTATCAGTACCAGCATCTGGTAAGGGCTGATTTATAGAGGACGTTAATGAACTTTTGTCAGTTCTCCCTTTCCAAAGTTGAGGGAGCTTTTTGGTGTTGACAGGTACCATGTTTTTTAAAAAATCATTTGTTTATACACCTGGTAATTGGTTCTATTTGGCATATTTTATATCGTCTAAGACTATTTAGCATATTTAACAAGATTCTCCTGAGCTCTAAAAACATTTAAATGGAAGATTTAGATTCCATGAAAAGAAGAGGCAGCTGGTGAGACTTGGTCGTATGACAGGTTGAGAGCATTATTTTGGGTTGAGAAGCTCAAAACAGACTTTCTAGTCTTTTCTGCCTGTTGACTTGGAAGGCACCACATTGAACCCGCCTTCTTTTCTTCAGCACCACCAGTGAAATGTCTGCTGCTTGCATCTTCTACTGCCAGCAGCACTTACCAGAACCCGCTGAGGAGCCTTCGATGGTTAGTGGACCAGCTCCCTGTCAGGCACAGTAAGGTCCTGTGCCAGGACTGCACACATATAACAGCACAGCGGGAGTCATTCTTCTGCCCCAAGGGTTGGTAAAAATCCAATCAGTGAGTTGAAGAGCACGGTGATTGGTTCCTTTTATTTCCACTGCCAAGTTGAGTGAGGATGATTAGCACAAAGTCAAATTTTTTAGGTGCTTATTCGAAGAATTAATGTATAGTCCCCTTGGGGGAGGGATGTCTTGACCACAGTGTTAAATTTTATCTTTAGTGAGAGGAAAGTGAAACTGTTTTCATTTCCTTTTGGGGTAATTTTTTTGAGGCTAGCACCACCATGTGGATAACGTGGATATAGGCTTCTCCTTGGCTTGCATAACAGGCCAACATCGTGTCTCTGGAAATGTGATTTTGGTATCTTCTTGCCTGTGTCTTATATCTCTTCTGAGTCATCGCAGAGCAGCATAGTGATAAAAATACTCTTTTTCAGCAGTGTGATACTGCTCTCAAGAATCTGCTTTTATAAAATGACTGAACTGCATGCAGGAACATGACAGTGGAAGATTCATAGAGCAGCTTTGTACTAGGCAGAGTGGAAATCAGACCCCTTGTTTGGAAGCAGCTGATTTGGACCCTGAGAAATTCCAGGAGCTGTTATTGAGGCAACTTCCTGACCTTTATTGCCCAAGGGATGTGGGCTGTATCAAAGAAAAGGAAGAGAAATAAAATCTGGTTGTAGGGTGTAAAATAAGTTTATCATATCACCTTTTCCCCCCTTTGACTCTTTTGGGTGAATGAAGAGGAAAGAAGAGAACAATTAGAAACACTCTATTGACGATGGCTGTAGTCCTTATAGCATAGTGGGGGAGTGGCTGGCAAAGATAATTTTTTTTTTACCTCCATAGTGGCCTTTCCCGTGCCACTGGCACCAAGATCCCTGGAGATGGGAAGGCCTGTTTCTCAGAGGTTCCTCATTTCCAAATTGGCTGGTAAGCATCTCAGGACAGGGCTCTGATAGTGGAGATAGGGAGAGCTGTTGCTTTTCAAGATCTAGTACCACTCTCAGATGTGCTAACAATTTCCTCTCTTTGATGAGCTACTAAAGTGATAGGAAAATGTATGGAACAGTTTCTTTCCACTCATCACTATTGCCTTAACACATCCCCTCTACTCTTTCCCATAACCAGCCTTGCTCCTACAGCTGTAGACATTAATATATCTGGAGTTCCAGTTTGAAAGAGCTTCTTGTGGTTGAATATGGGCTGATGCCTACCTGGGGAGAGTTTCTAGGGACATATTGAGGCGCTGTCCTCTGTAGAAGGCCATTTATCAAACTTAAGTGTGACAAGAAGCTGAGTGAGCCAGCTGATATGTGTAGATTTAGAGTTAAATTAGGATTAGAACACAGATACACAGAGAACAGCAAGAGAAACCAAAAGTTAGTTTTTGGAAAAGATCAACAAATTGACAAACCTTTAGTTAGATGACTGAAAAAAAAAAGAAGGGTTAAGTAACTAAAGTCAGAAATAAAAGTGGGAACATTATTAAATGCTATGGAATTTAAAAAGTATTAGAAGAGAGTGTTATCAACGTCTGTAAATCAACAAATTATATAACCTGGATGAAATGGACAAATCCTAGAAATACAAAATCTGTCAAGACTGGATCATGAAAAAGGGTAGAAAACCTATTCTATGTAACAGATTTATAACAAGTATGAAGAATGAATTAGTGATCACACATCTCCCAACAAAGAAAAGCCCTGGACCTGATGGCTTCACTGGTGAAATTTAACGTTTAAAGAACTAACACTAATTAGTCTCACTTTTCAAAAAAAATGAAGAGGAGGGAACACTTCCTAACTCACTCTATGAGGCCAGCATTTCCCTGATATCAAAACCAGACAAAGGCACTATAAGAAAACTGGAGACAAATTTCCTTATAATTATTGATGTAAAAATTCTCAACAAAATACTGGAAAATCAAGTTCAGCAGCATTTTAAAAGACTGATGCACCATGACCAAGTGGGATTTATTCTGGGAATGTAAACATGATTGAAATGAAAATTGATCAATGTATTACACCATAATAACAGAATGAGGATAAAACCTCATGATCCTCACAATTGATACAGAAAAAGCATTTCACAAAACCCAACATTCTTTCATGATAAAAATACTCAGCAAACTAGAAATAGAAGGACAGTACCTCAACATAATTAAAAAGTCATATATAAAAAAAAATCTGTGGTGAAAGACTGAAAGCCTTTTCTCAAAAATCAGGAACAAGGGAAGGATGCTGGCTTTCACACTTCCATTCAATACAGTGCTGGATATTTTAGCCAGAGAAATTAGGAAAAAAGTAATAAAAGGCATCCAAATGGGAAAGGAAGAAGTAAAATTATCTCTGTTCATAGATTTTACACACACACACACACACACACACACACCCCTAAAGATGTCACCAAAAAACCTGTTAGAACTAATAAACAAATTCAGCAAAGTAGCAGAATACAAAATCAACATCAAAATTAGTTGCACATGTAGATACTAACAATGAACAGTTTGAAAGAAAATTAGGAAAACAATTCCATTTATAGTAGCGTTAAAAAGAATAAAATGGTTAGGAGTTAACTAAGGAGGTGAAAGACTTTAATAATAAAAGCTACAAAACATTGCTGGACGAAATTAAAGAAGACATAATTAAATGGAAAAATATCTCATGTTCATGAATTGAAAAAGCATAATATTAAGATGCCAATATTACCCATAGCGATCTACAACTTCAATGCAACCCCTACCAAAATTCAAGATCCCAATGACTTTTTATTTTTTGTTTTGCAAAAAAACAAAAATGCATTCAAAAATTTATATGTAATCTCAAAGAACAGTGGATAGTCAAAATAATCTTTAAAAAAAAGAAGAAGAAAAAAGTAGGACTAACATTTTTCCGATGTCAAAACTTACTACAAAGTTATGTAATACGCTATCAAGACAGTGTGGTACTGGGATAAGGACACGCACATAGACAAATGGATCAGAATAGAGAGCCCAGAAATAAATCCTCACATATGTGTTTAAATGATTTTCAACAAGGATGCCAAGACCATTCAATGGAGAAAGGTCATTTTTATTTTCAACAAATGGGGCTGGGAAAACTGATTACCCACATGCAAAAGAATGAATTTGGACCCTTACCTAACACCATCTACAAAAATTAGATAAAATGGGTCAAAGACTTAAACATAAAAGAATTTAAACTATGAAACTTTTAGGAGAAAACATGGTATAAAACAGTCGTGGGCAAACTACGGCCCGCGGGCCGGATCCGGCCCGTTTGAAATGAATAAAACTAAAAAAAAAAAAAAGACCGTACCCTTTTATGTAATGATGTTTACTTTAAATTTATATTAGTTCACACAAACACTCCATCCATGCTTTTGTTCCGGCCCTCCGGGTCCAGTTTAAGAACCCATTGTGGCCCTCGAGTCAAAAAGTTTGCCCACCCCTGGTATAAAACCTTTACACCATTAAATTTGTCAATGATTCCTTGAATGTAATAACAAAGGCATGGCAACAAAAGAAAAAATAGACATATTTGACTTCTTGAAACTAAAAATAATTGTGCATTAAAGACATTAACAGGATAAAAGGCAACTAAGAAAATGGAAATAAATATTTGCAATATATATATGATAAACAATTAATATTCACAATATGTCAAGAATTCCTAAAACTCAAAAACTAAAGAGCAAATAACCTGATTCAAAAATGAGTAAAGGTCTCGAATAAATATTTCTTCAAAGAAGATATGGCCATATAAACAATAAAAATGGCCAATAAGCACATGAAAAGGTGCTCAACATGACTATTTATTAGGGAAATCAAAATCATAAAAAATCACACCACTTTACACCTATTAGTATGGCTACTATATTAAAAATACCAACAGCAAATAACAAGTGTTGACATGGATGTGGACACTTGGTGGGGGTGTACAATGGTACAACCATTGGAAAACAGTATGTCAGTTCCTTAAAATTAACCATAGAAATACCATATGATCCAGCAATTCCAATCTTGGGTATATGTTCAAAAGAATTGAAAGCAGGGTCTTGAAGAGATATTTGTCCACCCATGTTCATAGCAGAATATTTACTTTAGCTAAAATGTAAAAGTAACCCAAATGTCCACTGATGGATGAATGAACAAGCAAAATGTGGTATATCCATACAATGGAACATTATTTACCCTTAAGAAAGGAAGGACATTTATAGAAATACTACAACATGGATAAATTTTAAGAGCATTACGCTAAATGAAATAAGCCAGTCACAAAAGTCAAATATTGTATAATTCCAGTTATATGAGGTACCTAGAGTAGTCAAATTCATAGAGACAGAAGTATAATGGTATTTGCCAGGGACTTGGGGTAGGGGTAATGGGAGTTACTGTTTAATGATTATATAGTTTCAGTTTTGCAAGATGAAAAGGATTCTGGAGATAGATGGTGGTGACGGCTGCACAACATGATTGTAATTAACCACTGAACTATATACTTAAAAGTGGTTAAGACAGTACATTTTATGTTATGTGTACTTTACTACAGTAAAAAATGTTAATGGATGGCCCTGGCTGAGTAGCTCAGTTGGTTGGAACATCATCCTGCACACCAAAAGGTTGCGGGTTTGATCCTCGGTCAGGGCGTGTATGAGAGGCAACTGATGTTACTTTCTCACATCAATCTCTCTCTCTCTGCCCCTTCTTTTCCCTCTAAAACCAATAAAAAGCATATCCTTTGGTGAATATTTTTAAAAAAGTTAATGAACAATCTGAACAGACCAATAACAAGTAAGGAGATTGATCAAAACTCTTCCAACAAAGAAACGTTCAGGACCATGGCTTCACTAATGAATTCTACCAAGCATTTAAAAAAGAATACCAATCCATTTCAGACTCTTCCAAGAAATTAAAGAGGAAGGAACACTTCCAACTGGCTTCATAAGGCTTGCAATACCCTAATAGCAAAGCCAAACAAGGACACTACAAGAAAAGAAAATTACAGGTCAATATCCCTGATAAACATAGATGCAAAAATCCATGATAAAATTCTAGCAAAACAAATTTAACAACACATTAAAAGTATCATACACTATGCTCAAGTGGGATTCCAGGGTGCAAAGATGGTTCAACATATATAAATCAATCCATATATTACATCACATTAACAAAATGAAGGATAAAAATCATATGAACATTTTAGTTGATGCAGTAAAAGCATTTAGCAAAATTCAACATCTTTTCATGATAACTCTCAACAAATTAGCTATGTAAGGAGTGTACCTCAACATAATATATGGCCATATATGACAAGTCCACAGCTGACTTTATACTCAGTTGCAAGCTTTTCCTCTAAGATCAGGAAAAATGTGCCTATTCTCATTACTTCTGTTAAACATAGTACTGGGAGTCCTAGCAGATTAATTAGGCCAATAAAAGAAATAGGTATCCAAATCAGAGAGGTAGAAGTAAAATTGTTTCTGTTTACAGGGTGTCCCAAAAATGCATACATACTTTAACAGCTAATAGCTCAATTTTGAAAATGAGATGTATTTTAATAAAACCTGCCTTTATAATTATTCAAAGTGTGTGTATACATTTTTTGGGACACCCTATATATAGAAACCCATAAAGACTCCACCAAAAAAAAAAAAAAAGCGTTCAAACAAATAAGTGAATGCAGTCAAGTTGCAGGATACAAAATAAACACACAAAAATCAGTTGCATTCCTATACACTAACAATGTCTTATCTAAAAAAGAAATCAAGAAAACAGCTCCATTTATAATATCATAAAAAAGAATAAAATATTTAGGGATAAATTTAACCATGGAGGTAAAAGACCTGTTTACTGAGAACTGTAAAACACTGATGAAAGAAACTGAAGAAGACACAAATAAATGGAACTGTGGAACCTACAAGTTCAATTCAATCTCTATCAAAATTCCAGTGGCATTTTTTGCATAAATAGAAAAAACAATCCTAAAATTTGGATGGAACCACATGAGTCACCGAATGGTTCAAGCAATCACGAGCAGGAAGAACAAACGGGAAGCATCACACTTCCCAATTTCAAACTGCATCGTAATCAAAAGAATATGCTATTGGCATCAAAAGAGACATAGATCAGTGGAACAGAATAGAGTCCATCCTTAAACCCAGGCATACACGGTCAACTAAGTTTTGAGGAAGGCCTCAAGAATACACAATGGGGGAAATAGTCTCTTTGATAAATGGTTTTCGGAAACGAGATATCCAGATGCAAAAGAATGAAATTGATCTTTACACCACAGATAAAAATCAACTCAGAATGGATCAACTCAGACCACTTAAATGTAAGACCTGAAACCATAAAATTCCCAGAAGAAAACATAAGGGAAAAGCTCCTTGACATTGGCCTGACTCTGGAGAAAACCAAGAGGAAAGAAGAGAAGGATGTAGAAGATTCTTCTCTAATCTAGGTGTCACCAGGGGCCCCCACTCTTTGATATTAGCTAAGATTGCTTTTCTTGCCACCCTCCACATTCCAGGTTTTTCTTCTTTTCCTGAGAATTTTTGCAAATCTTTTCTCCTAGTCACTTCTCCATTCTATAACTTACAAGGCTGTTTATCTCTGATTCAGCATTGATTTAAACTTGAGACATAATCCTTTATTTTCTCCCAAAATTTGCTTGTAAGAGTCAAATATCTACAATCATGTGTGGTAGATTTTACTAGCAATTAAAGTAAGTGTGTGGGAGCATAGGTTGCAGCACCACTTGGAAAATAAAATAAAATTGAAAGTAGCTTCTAAAAGTCCCTTTATCATTTCTACCAACTTGGATTTCAGTGTCTCATCCCATCTCAGCTTTCTCTCTTGCTTCCTCTCCCAGATGTGACTAAAATTCCTTTATATCATGATTTAAAGAGCATTTCAGCTCTAGCACTTACTACTCCCCCACAATTTACACTTTGCATAGCTCAAGATTTATTAATGCGCTCTGCTAAAAAAAGGTTGATGTGTTCCAAATGTCACCCTTTCTTCTCTTGCCTTTCCTGTTAGTGTCTATAGGAGCAGGGACAGAAATATGGAAATTTACTTCCCCAGAAGTAAGAATTATACCTTTACTTTAGAAGACAGGAGGGTAAAGTTGATTTTGGTTTTAAATAACAATTGCAACAAAATTGCCATTATGTTGGTGCCTTACCTTAAAGGCTTAAAGAGTCTGGGAATGCTAGTTTACTAAAAGGACCACTGAAAAGGGACTCAAGAGACCAGGTTCTTATCCTGGTTCTGTTACTAACTAGTTGAGTGATCTTGGGGAAAGTACCTCACTGGGTTTGAATGAGCAATCCCCAAATTTCCTGCCAATTCCACGAGCCTATGCTTTGTTTGAGAGTCTCCCGGTTGCCTAATTCTTCTATAAATGCAATCGTGGCTGGGATTTCCCCCTTCACAGGTGGGTGAACATACCAACACTCTGGACTATGAACATACCAACCTCTCCCTGGCCAGCTGTCTGGTCAACATCTGCTGTCAATTATAGGGGTTTTACAGGCCAAGCTTTGGAGCCAGACATAGGCATGGATCTTGGTTACTTCAGCTCCGAACTTCAGTTGCTTGATTTGCTTTCAGAACCAGCTTCCTTATTTGTAAACTGGGCATGATAATATCTACCTTGTAAGATTGTGTTTAATATAAGAATGCAAGAGAAACACTAAAGTGCCTGGCCTATGATAAGAGCTCAATAAATGGAATTTATGATCACTAACATCATGTCTGTTGTAAAGGGGCTGAGTGAGTATCATGGCAAACTCATGCTGTGCTCTTTCTGGATCTGCTGAGGCATTCTACTGTGTGTGGTAGAAAGGACTCAGTTAACTGTATAGGTCACTCCTAGACTGTAGTTTTGTTGAGTGGGAAATATAATCTGAGAGGGAGAGCCGAATGGTTCTAGGCAGCAATATTTTTTTAAGGCTGTGTGGAGTAAGAAGAAAGCAGATTATTGAAAGAGTTGGGAGGAGAGAGGACTTTAAAAAGGAAAACTAAACATTACCAAGAGGAAACTTGGTTCGGTTTCTGCAGAGTGATGAGCACCATGCACCCCTTTTTCCTCTGACTTCATACATTTTAAATATTTATAAAACTTTATTTAGCCCCGAGGAGTACAATCTGTTGTTTGGATTTATCAAAGTGTGGAGTCCTGCTTCAAGGGGGTGTAGGTGTAAGAACAGAGTATGTTAAGGAAATCTTCTCAGAACATATATTTTGAAGATTTTAGGCAGGTTATAATAGCTCTTGCGATAGGGTACTACGTATATCATCTATGCTCTTGAGGTTCAAACCTTTCTGGCCTAGGAACCTGTGGAAAAAAATGGGACAAGTTTGCTTTTATCATGGACTTTCCCCCATCTGGTCTGCATCTAGCAGGCTGGTAATGTAAAGAAATAGCGGCATGGCACAGGCATCGTGAAACAGCGCCCTCTACTGTTCCTGAGGGAACCATGCAGCTGTGGTCAAATCATGAGGTAAGTGCAAGGCTCCAGAGCAAAAAAAATAAAAATAAAAAAAAGCCGCTCTGCTGTCTGCTACCATTAGGACGCTGGGAGGCCAGCTACTGGCACATATAGCCCGTCTCAGCTGTAAATACTCAGCAGAAGCAAGACAGCCCCGCCAGCAGCAGCTTACCTCCCTACTCTAGTTTCTAGGCAGGCGCTGACCCCGTGCTGCCTATGAATGCTGCCCTCCCACTTCTCCCTGCAAACACAGAAGAGCTCCTATTAGTTTTGCTTCTTAGCAGAAATAATTTTAAAAATATTTTAAAAATTGATTTCAGAGAGGAAGGGAGAGGGAGGGAGGGTTAGATAGAAACATCAATGATGAGAGAGAATCATTGATTGGCTCCTTGCTGCACACCCCACACTGGAAATGGAGCCCACAACCCGGGCATATGCCCTGACCGGGAATCAAACCTCGACCTCCTGGTTCATAGGTTGATGCTCAAGCACCGTGCCATGCCAGCCAGACAGCAGAAATAATTTTTATTATTTTTTAATTGTATTTTTATTTTTTACTAGGTTACTGGTTTGTTATAATAGAACTCAGGAACAGACAAATGGAAGAGGTGCGAGGTATGGGGAACGGAAAGGAGCTTCCATGCCCCCCTGAGCACATCACTGCCCCCAAATCTCCACATGTCACCAATCTGGAAGCTCCGACAGAAAGAATTTTTAAAACAGTGATTTTAACCATTGAACTTTGCCTTTAGAAGACCTCCGCTTCTCAGTATTATGGAATTAAAAAATTTAAACCACTTTAAGGAGGCTGTCATAGAAAACAGTTCATTCAAAGTTTATACCAATAAGAGATCAACATATTATTCTTTCCTTTTCTCTCTTTCTTCCCCTCTTGCCTTCCCCTCCCCCCCCTTTTTTTTTTTTAAAAATAAGACGATCTAAAATACCACAGAATCTTTTTTTTTCATCTTTTATTTTCAAAGGCCACAGAATCATTTTCTATAGTAATGATGTTACATGGGGGAAACTGTTTTGCTAACTTTCTCTACCTTCTGGGAACAGGTTAGATTTATTTTTTATTTTTATTGCTGGCTCTCCTTACCTTCTGAGCAGACATCTGCGCTTGAATTCTCACTCTCAACTACTGTATTCTGGGTGTGACCCCAAACCGTAGTCAGCCTTTTCCTTTACTTTAAATAACAAAGAGGAGAACTCTGAGGATTTTAAGCCTGCAGTAGGGATTTGCATTCTCTACAATAACTTTTGAGCTGTTTTCTCAGCATTATTCTACTTAGCTACAGCAAAGAAAATACAGTGATGAGTAATGAAATAAGCATGAAAGGAAACATTTTAAAAAGTTTTCTTAAAAGACTGAAGCTTCAGTGTGTGAAAGTGCATTTTCTTTCATGATTCCAAGTTTCAGTTCATGAGTTATGAGGGCACGCATTTTTTCTCTATCATATGGCAGGACATTGGTAAATGGAAGCTGGCCACACCTTATCTTTCCCTTCCATCAAGAATATAGTCCATTTTAATGCAGCATTGGCCACCTGTGGGAAGGAACTGCCAGATGCCACTGGATCCCAGAATTCCACTGCCATTCATTACAGGAATAAGTGGTGGGGGGAATGTAGGTCTTATTGACATTATGGAGGGTATTTCCATGTAAGGTGCTGGGTAAATAACTCAGAGTTCATTGTAGTGTCAGCCTACAGGTATTTGTGCATTACTCTACGCACACAGACACAGCTTTGGTGTTTTCTGAAGCCGGGAGTTAGGAATTTACTCATTACATGAAATTTACCAGATTAGAAAAGTTGCTCAATTGGTTGGTATTTCTATTTGATTACTTCTATTTAGTTACTTCTATTTGGTTGCTTCTACTTAAAATATTCATCTTGGGTAGAAGATACTTTTAGTCTTTCAGTAAAGAATGGCTTTGCTAACACACGGTCAGCTGACTTAGTGCTTGGTATGTCATTTCCTGTCTCAGACTAGCATAATACATGGATCTGATCTCACCTATTGAACATTGATAGGCATGGGAATCCCTCCTCAATTGTTTCTATTGTGGGACTCATCATGTATGAATGTGACTTATCTGTCCTTCCTTCCTACCTTCCCAAGGACATCTTGTCTCTAAGAGGAGAATGCCCATTCAAAGAGAGAGCAGAGAGATGAAACCCAATAACATTGCTTTGAGGCTTCTGGATCCAACCATGCCTGAAGCCCCAGATTTTTAGTTCCATGAGGCAATAACATTTTTTGATATAAATTTATAAATCAGCTAAGCGAAGGTCACTCGCAACCAAAGAGTGCTAATATAAGTAGTAAGCAATCTTCTGCATTGCAGGGATCCAGTTTCTTAGATTGTGAACATTCACTAGAAAAATTGATAAACTCTAACTTTGCTCAGCCTCCATGATATTATTCTAAAAATGGTCTAGTTCGTTTACTGTCTGGTACTGTTTCGCTTATCCATAGAGCCACAGACATCTATTGACAGAGCTCTTTACTGGGCAAGGTCAATCTTGGAAAGACAGCATGGGGAGGAAAGGTAATCAGGTAGGCAAACCTCAAGGGGAAAATGGAAGAAAACCTTTTCCCTCCTCAAGTTCTGCTGTCTCCTAGACGGACACCACTTGCTTCTTTGGCTCAAGGATATTTCCTGGGGGTCAGTGGGGTAGCATGTCCTCTGTCTCAAGCGTGAGAGATGGAAACAGGAAGCTTCTTAGCTTCCACAAGATGCCCCTGCTCAGTATCTTGGGCAGTACGTTGATAAGTACATCTGGATTTATAAAACTTATATGGAAAAACAAGTAGCCCAGAAGTCTGATGAAAAACAGGGTGATGAAAAAGGAGTATCGGAAAATCCTGAAAAGAGAAAGCCAAGAAACTGTTAACCAGAGGTTAGAAAACCTGGAACAAAATAGTAAGTCATATGTACGCCATGTCTAGCTTCTTCTGGGTGGTCAGATGTCTCCCACTCATTGTTGCTTTTATTCTCAACAATCCCTTATAAAGGCAGCCCCTACCCATAGCTACTCTCTCCTATCACTGGGTCTTACTTTGTTCTAGCATTTCTCACTGTCTGAAATTTTCTTTCTTCCTTTTTCCTTCCTTCCTTCCTTCCTTCCTTCCTTCCTTCCTTCCTTCCTTCCTTCCTTCCTTCCTTCCTCCCTCCCTCCCTCCCTCCCTCCCTCCCTCCCTCCCTCCCTCCCTCCTTTCTTTCTTTCTTTCTTTCTTTCTTTCTTTCTTTCTTTCTTTCTTTCTTTCTTTCTTTCTTTCTTTCTTTCTTTCTTTCTTTCTCTCTCTCTCTCTCTCTCTCTCTCTCTCTCTCTCTCTCTCTCTCTCTCTTTCTTTCTTTCTTTCTTTCGTTTCCAAAAATTGTTTTACAAAGTAGTGGTACCAAATTATACCCCACCAGCAAGATATATTTTTTTGTGAATCTGCATCCTCCCCAACACTTAATATGATCAAATTTTTTTAAAAAAATTGGCCAATCAAATGGATGTAAAGTAATGCCTTAGCATAGTCTTGGTTTTTATTTTTCTGATGAACAATGATGCTGAACATCTGATCATAAGCTTATTGGTCTTATGTGCTTTCTCTTGCCTGTTGACCTAGTAGGTTGTCTGGGCTTTCTTATTAATTATAAGAGTCCTTAATATCTGATATAAATCCTTTTCCATTGTGTGTATTTTAGTATCTTCCCTCTACTTTATAACTTTCACTTGCTCTAACGTATGAAAGAACAAAAATTATTAATTTTAATAAAGTCTAGTTTATCAGCCCTTTCTTTAATTAGAATCAGTGCTTTTTGTGTCTTGTTTAAAAAATAAAATCATTCCATACCTGAAGACCTAACAGACACTATTTTATTAAGAGTTTATGGTAGTTTAAAAATATGCCCACAAATTCTTTGATATTTTTCCCTTCAAGAGATTCCCCTCCATTGGAATGTGGACTGGACTCAATGACTTGTTTCAAAAGAAGAGAATATTGTGGAAGTGACAGTGTGTGACTTCCTAGACGGCACGCTGAAGACAGTGCAACTCCCTCTTTACTCTTAGGAGGGAGCCAGCAGTCATGCTGGGAGGACACACAATCAGCCCTGGGAGAGGTCCATGAGACCAGGAACTAAGATCTCTTGCCAATAACCAACAAAATTTGCCAGGTGTGTGTATAAATTGCCTTAAATGTTGACCCCCTAGTCCCAGCTAAGCCTTCAATGACTTTGGCCAACATCTTAACCATAACCTCCTAAGAGGCCCTGAGCTAGAACCATCAGCTAGGTGGTTCACAAATTCCTGACCCATAGAAACTGTGAAATAACAAATGTTTGTTGTTTGAAGCCACTAAGTTTTGGAGTCATTTTTTTTCTTTTGAAAATATTTATTTTGTTTTGTTTTATTTAATTTATTTTATTTTATTTTATTTATTTTATTTTTGCCATCACCATTTATCCCCTCTATGCCCTCTTCCACTTCCATCCACCCCCACAATCACCACACTGTTGTCCATGTCCATGAGTTCTCTCTCTTTTTTTTCTTTTTTGCGGCAGTAGATAATGCCCATTTTTGTTTGTTTGTTTTTTTGACATTTAAATCCTCAACCCATCTAGACTTGCTTTTTGTATATACTGTACAGTAGTAATCTGATCTTATTTTATAAATCTGGATAACCATTTTCTCCTCACCATATTTATAGAACAATTCTTCCTTTCCCCTCTGACATACAATCGCTGTCACATATCAATGTTTTATAAGTGAACTGTTTCAGAACTTTTTGTTTTATTTCATTGGTCAATTTTCTAAGTCCTGTGACAATACTACACAATCATAATTGCTGTAGCTTCATAGTAATTCCTGGAAGGGCATGTTTCCCACTCCTTGCTCTTCTTTAAAATTGCCCAGGTTTTTTTAAATCCTTACTCTTCCATATACAGTATTTTTTAGAACTTTATTCAAGCACATGAAAAATCTTTTGGGGAGTTTGGAGTTGAATTGACTCTATTAATCACTTGGAGACAATTGATATCTTTATGATGTTAAGGCCTCCTATCCATAACTATGATATTTCTCTTTTTTCACTCATGTTACCTTTAATATTTCCTGATAAATTTTTATAAATTTCACTATGGTATTCTTTATTTCTTCTTTAACTGATGTATTATTTTGCACCTGTGGTTTTAATATGATTTGCAGGAGGAAACTTCCATTGTTCTTGTTTGTTTGTTTTTGTATTACCCTTATCTACCTGTGCTGGGCTTCCTCCTGCCCCAGGACAAATTCACTACCCACTTCCATCCACAGTCAAAAACAGTCCTTCCCCACCAGCTTTTAACGTTTTCCTGTAGAGTTAATCTTGGTGACAGGATCCAGGATCCATTCTAACACAGCATCTTGGTCAGAATTAGAATCAGAAGCCCTTTACAAGCCTCTTCCCACCACTCTCCCTGAAGCTGGATATAACATTCATGAGAAGGTTTTGCGATGACATCTCAGGGATGACATTTCCAGGGAAAATCCTAGGAATAACCTAGCTTTCTTATCTCTTGAGTCAGTGCTCCACAGGATGTCAGAGCAGAACAAGAGGAAAGACATTTATAGTTTGATGTGATGAACTAGACTAGTAGGATGTTGTGAGGTTCTCTTCTGGATACCAACTCTCTGTTGAAAGTATTACATATGTCCCCTTTTTCCCCCACCGACCCCCTCCAGCCCTACCCCCTGCCCCAAGCCCTCACCATCCCACTGACTGTGTCCATGAGTTATGCATATAAGCATACAAGGTCTTTGGTTGATTACCTCTCCCCTACCTGCCCTCCCCCACCTTCTCTCTGAGATTCTACATTCTGTTCCATGCTTCCATGTCTCTGGATCCACTCCATTCATCAGTTTATTTTGTTAATTAGATTCCACATATGAATGAGATCATGTGTTACTTGTATTTCTCTGATTGACTTATTTCACTTAGCATGATACTCTCCAGGTCCCTCCATGCTGTCTCAAAGGGTAAGAGGAGATTCTTTTTTATAGCTGCATAGTATTCCATGGTGTAAATGTACCACAGCTTTTTTTATACACTCATCTACTGATGGGCACTTGGGCTGTTTCCAGATCTTAGCTATTGTAAATTGTGCAGACAATTCCAGGCTGGGTACTGGTATCAAAGTATAGGTGAAGAAATTCTGCTAGTTGTTCAGGAAACTTTATATTTAGAGATATCAAAATAAGTAATGCATCACTTATCTGGTATGAAAATTTCCAGACAATTGAAGCTGACCTTTAAGTACCAATAATTTTATGTTAACTATTTTGATGGAACACTTTTTACATACTATTTCAAACCACTTTGAATATATGTTTCTCTACACTTTCTTAAGCAGATTATATTGAACACAATTTGACCTTTTCTTGGAAATGCAAGGGCTTCATGAATACCAATTTCACTTTGCTATCAGAACTAATAATATCTACTCAGTTGTTTGAATCTTGAGTTCTTATTTAGTTTAACAAGTATTTTTTGAGCAATTTTTATGTGCTGGATAGTTAGGTGCTATCTCTTTTCATAGTCATTTTTCTCTTTTATTTGCTGTTAGGCAGTGGTATACTTGCATTTTGAAGTTCTCTCCCATTTCTATTTTTTCCATGTCAGAGGGGTAATGTACTGACATTGTAACAAGGTTTGAGGGAGGAATATTGTACAAAATAGCATGAAAACCCATTCATCATGCTTATGAACCACAGAAGCATGAAGATCTCCCCATTTTCAATCTACTGATGCTGCTGGGGAACTAGATACATCAAGATAATTCAAATTGTTAAAGGGAAAATGGAGTAAGAGGAGATTTGCTGTATCTGTTTTAGATGATTCTTGTTTCTGATGGCCATTAGGCCATGATTTTCTAATATTGGGAAGTTGAGATTAGTAATTGCCTTTGAACAAAGAAGTCATAACATTAGAACTGAGAAATGTAGTCATCGATGACATTAGTTTGTTGACTTAACTGTTTGTGTATGTGTGTGTCTATACAAGGTTCTCCTTGTCTAGACTTTGCTTTCTGCCAGGATGGCTAAGCATAACTCCCAGTTTTCCAGGAAGTGTACTCAAAGATATTTACTTACCTTTTACAGAACCATATTCCCTTATTTTGGAGAGATTTAACCTGGAAGAAGAAGGAATATTGATAAGCAATTTCTGGAAGCTACCATCACTGTCAAATAATATTTTGTGATGGCAATATATTTGTGAATAATATTCAGTGAACATTAGTTAATGTTACACAGTATTTAGGTAATATCTTATATTTTAATATGCATAAATAGATAGATGGAATATTAAAAATGTTTTTATTGATTTTTAGAGAGAGAGGAAGAGGGGGAGAGAGAAAAGAAGAAGGGGAGAGAAAGAGAGGGAGGGGGAGAGAAAGAGAGGGGGAGAGAGAGAGAGAGAGAGAGAGAGAGAGAGAGAGAGACATTGATCAGTTGCTTCTCACATGCACCTTGACTGGGGAGTGAATCCACAACCTGGGCATATACCCTGACCTAGAATAGAACTGTTGATCTTTAGGTGCATGGGGCAATGCTCAACCACTGAGCCGCACAGGCTAGGGCAACAAATAAAAACTTTAAAGATAAAAACATATGTATAAAATTTTATGTTTGCTTTTTACATACTGATAGGAATAAATGAAGGCATAGAAAGGTAAAGCATGTTGCCGAAGATCAGTGTTCCTAGAGACCAGGTGTTCTGATTCTGGGCTCTTTCAGGTGCACCCTCACCTTCTCCTTAGCCAGTAATCCTTAGAGAAGTTACAGGCTTTGAAAACCATACAAACTTATTCCAAGGGATACATTTTAAAAGCTATAAAAATGTAAAGGTGAGGATAGATCCTGAATTTCTGTGGTATCTCTATTCTAAAATATTTTCTTAGTTATTTCACTTTACTTTTAACTTTTAAAATAAAAATATGTACAGAAATTATAATCGTTCAAAGTGGGGGAAATGAGGCTCACAGAACTGGAATTAGAAACTTTCTGGGTTACAGATTTGGTTACAGCTGGAGTGAGATCAAGTGGCATGCTAGCTGGCCAGTTGCACAGGCAGCCTCTCTATAAAGATTGCTCAAACATCATAGGTCAGCAAGCCATCATGGGATTGATAATCTTGATAAAGACAACTGTTTTCCCTCTGATAGGTGGTCAGAGGGAACACTGCTAGCCACTGGTAATAGATGGTGAGACACATCAGGGAGCATGCCACGCTTGGTTCTAGAGAGGTTAATTTCAGTTTTGTTTGCTGAGGGTACGCAAGCTTGGGGCCAGAGTCACTTGTTCAGGACAAAGGGAACCATGGCCACCGTGAACATTGTCTAACATATATCTAAACATCTGGAGAATCTAAACAAGGGCAATCAATGGTTGATAATTATTATTACTTTAAAATATGTTTTTATTCATTTCAGAGAGAGAAAGGTAGAGTGAGAGAGCAAGAGATAGAAATATTAATGATGAGAATCATTGATTGGTTGCCTTCTGCACGCCCCCTACTGGGGATAGAGCCCACAACCCTGGGCATGTGCCCTGATCAGGAATCGAACTGTGACTTCCTGGTTCATAGGTGGACACTCAAACACTGAACCACACCCACTCGGGCTCAATGGTTAATTATTGATACTTGTTTATAAGGAACAGATTAAGTTCTCTTTTCTTAGATTATAAAGACCGTATGTCTCAACAACATAACATTTCTGGTGAATGCCAACCTTGGCTCTAAAGCCAATATAAATTACAAAAGCAAAGTCCAAAAAGTTTATTTTTTTTGTCCTATGTACTTGCTGCTACAAGATGTCACATGGGCCAAGAGGCCTGGTGCTTTATATCCAATCCTATTTCTTTCAGACATTTGCATGCTAGTATATTCTGGTGACATCATGATGTTAAATATAAATAGACATAAAGAAGCAATGACTTCCTATGTTTTAACTCAGGCCAACTCTGATTAGACGGTGGGAGATGCCTGATACTCTGTGTTGTAAAAGATTCAGGACCATGTTGGGATCATCAGGAAAGAGTATGTGGTTGTGGGAGATGGAAGGAATCAGTGGTGTATGTGTCATGTGCTGGCCTCCTCTCCATAGAGCGTACCCTCAGTTATATGTTCCTTCTTGCTCCCATTCTGCATTCCCTTAGGTCTTAGGCTAGTTTCTTTCAGAACATGTCATTTGTGTGTCTACAAAAAGAAGGAAGACAATTGTTCCTCAGCATCCTCTTTGCTTGCTTAGATTTGGAATGTCTTGGAATGATGTCTGGTACTGTTCTTGGAAAATACACATGGGAAGATTGGTAGATGATTGGTGGCTTGTGGTATTTAGGAAACTCCTTTGAGAGGCAATGGCACTGAGAGAAGCTGAGGGTCAGCGGAGTGCTTACCTTATTATTTCGGCTGTTGTACTTTTTGCTTGCAGAGCTCATGCTCAAGACTTTTGATCTTGGGGAAAAGAACCAAAATAGGGATTGAGTAAAGTACACTCCAATATTCACACTGTGACTACTTAAAAACAATTTTAGATCCTAAAGCTATACTGTCCACTATTGTAGCTACATGTAGATATTTACATGTAAATTAATTTAAAAAACATTTCCTCAGTGACAACTCAGTAGGTGACTAGGTTCTACCTATTGGATAGCACAGAAAGTTCTCTTGGGCAGCCCTGTTCTAGGATCTTAGCTTAGAAGCCAGGCCATAGCTAATGCTCAGGAAGAAGTTGGGCCATCTTGAAGGTGTCCTTTAGAGGCGAGGATCTCCAAGTCCTGGTGCCCTTACCCCCAGGCCGCAGTGTGTATTTGGGCTATTCAGAGGCCGAATGCAGTTTTGGTCTCCTTCTCTTGATTCCCAAGATTCCAAACTATTTAATAAATAGAAATACTTCTTAACTAACTTTAGATTTGACTTATAAAGAGGGTCAAGAAATGGAAGTGAGATTTTCGGTTTGGGTTTCTCACCAGTTAGACCCTTATTTATCATTTCTATTTTTTAAATTTTATTTCCCCCCCATCACCACGTATCCCTCTTATATCCTCTTCCACCTCCACCCATCCCAGCCCCTCATTTCTAATTTTTAATTTTCATAGTTTAATAGAGTTTGAGTTTTATACTATGATAGATTTAATGTGTGTCTAGGGATTAGTTTCATTTTATCCCATTTGGTTTCGTTTCCATATATTTGGAGGAAGTAAGGATGGTACTAAGTTTTAAGGCATTTTCTGTAATATATAAGGAATGTCCTACTTATCAAGGTGACTGACCAATAACCCTTTCTAAAGCATATGTTCTTGACCTTAATATAAACTTGAATAATTAATAATAAGATAAAATTATAAGGGGAGATGTGTTTCTCTAGTCTTTTAAGAAGCATGGGAGAAGGACCTGCACTTTGATGTTGGTGTGGTTTAAATGGAGGTCCACCAGATCACTGACAGGGGAACGCTGTGATGTTGGGGCACCCTCCGTTCCAACTAAGAACTGGTCAGAGAAATGTTTGCTCTGACCCAGGCTGAGATGGAGTTACCACTAAAACCAGGATGTTCCTTTGTTTGCCAAAGCTCACACTTCTCTCTCAAGGAACCGAGTCTCTAATTCTTCTTCTATTTTCTTCAAAGTTTCCTGGTACTTCTTCAAAGGGAAAGAAAAGAAACCACAGTTACTAATGAGAAGCTTTATGCTTTTGCTAATCATAATAAGCATGTATTATTACATTGTAACATGAATGTTTGGTATTCCTATTGCCCCTTTGTCTGCTTTCCTCACCCCCACCCCCACCCCACCACTATTGATCTCTCCCTATACGTCACCATTGGGCAGCACCTTGGGGTAACAGGGATTATAAAGAGGCAGAGTGCTCATTATTAATTTAAGAGCACAGAGGTTGGGAGACCATGACAGTAATAGAACTATATTAGTGGTGGTGATTCGAGGGCCCTGAAGTCTTTTGTAATACCACCCTGAAGAGTTAAAATTGTTCGAGATAGTATACTTTGAAAAGCCTGGTTACATTTCATCCTGTGCCTTAACAAACCCATTGCTAGCCCTTTACTTAGGAGCTGTACCTTTATGCAGAGGGCCTGGTCTTCACAGAGCTGGACCACAAATGCAAAGTCTTCCATTACCTGAGAAGCCAAAATTCAGTTTTAAAATTCTCTCAGTAAATTGCTTTAAGAATAAGAGTATGCTTGTTTTGTTCTACATCAAGACCCCAAATGTGAATTGTTCTAAGTATGTTTTAGCTGTATGTATGTATGTACTCATTTCTTTTCTTTTCTTTCTTTCTTTCTTTCTTTCTTTCTTTCTTCTTCTTCTTCTTCTTCTCTTTCTTCCTTCCTTCCTTCTTCCCTTCCTTCATCCCTCCCTCTCCCTCCTCCTTCCTTCCTTCCTTCCTTCCTTCCTTCCTTCCTTCCTTCCTTCCTTCCTTCCTTTCTCTCTCTCTCTCTCTCTCTCTCTCTCTCTCTCTCTCTCTCTCTCTCTTCTTCTTCTTCTTCTTCTTCTCCTCCTCCTCCTCCTCCTCCTCCTCCTCCTCCTCCTCCTCCTCCTCCTTCTTCTTCTTCTTCTTCTTCTTCTTCTTCTTCTTCTTCTTCTTCTTCTTCTTCTTTTTGGATAAACAAGCAGTAAGTACTTTCCAATCGCAACAGAAAATACTTGGGAACAGTTGGAGAAGAATAGATACTAATGTTGAATTTATGGATTATGGAATGTACCCTGTAGCAATGTTAGAAGGAAGTATTAGAGGACTGTATTAATGTTTCTTCCTCTCCTCCTTGGCCCCCTTATGGTCTGGATCTGGAATCCTATTCGAACTCAGTCATTTGAGGAATGCATTAGATGGTCTGACCAAGGATCAAGTTTCCCTTCCTTTGGGAGAAGTGACGTTGAAATCCCTGCCGTTACCTTGGTCAGCTTCTTCTCTTGGTCAGCACAGGAAGCTTCCAGCTGCTGTAACTTAGCCTGTATAAAGGAAAGGAGATTGGTAATACAGCAAAGTGGAAACGAGAGGGGACCCCATTCTGAAATGCTCTCTCAAAGGTTATCCCACAGGTGGCTGGAGTACACCAGGCACGATTGCAGATGTCTTTTTGATGGAGGAGCCAAACCATCCAGCATCCTTTGCAGCTGTCTGGGGACCTGCTTTTCTAAACTTTTGACCTCTTCCATCCATCAGTGCTGCCTTCACCCCTAAACTTCAATTCTCAGCTTCCTTTTTAGCTTTTTCTCTTAGGGGAAAACATCAATCTTGAAAAATTTCACTATTCCTTTCCCTTTTATAAATGCATTGCTCACTTTCTCCTCCCTCTCTGCATCCCTTCTTCCCTCTTTTCCTTCCTTAAATATTTGTTGAAAGCCAATTCTATATTGGCCACTATGCTGGAGTGACAGGAAGGGGGCAGGGGGAGCACTGAGGATACAGGGGTGGTAGGATTGATAGGCTCTCTGCCTCTCAGAGCTGACATTCTAGTTGGGGGACCTAACAAATAAGTCGACATGATAATGATAAGTGCTATGAAGGAAATGAAAACAGAGAAATGTGGTGAGAGTGAGTGATGGTGTAAGAGCTATTAGAGGTGGTTGGCTGAGGCCTCTCTGATGAGATGCTATTTTAGCTGATGTCCAAGTGATAAATATTACACAAATAGATATCTGGAAGAAATATGTTCCATGCAGAAGTTACAGCAAGGGCCAAGACTGAAGTAGCACAGTTTGGTGTGTATGGAGAAGTTACGTGGCTGGAACATGGGAGAGACTGGTAAGAAGAAAATGAGGTGAGGGATGTTAGATACGGATGAGATTCTGTGGGGTTTTATAATTTCTAAAACTAGTTTGATTCTTTATACTAATTGCAGTGAGAAGCCAGGAAAGATCTTGAAGTAGTAAAGACACAGTCTGATTTGTGTTTTTAAAGAGGACTTTTCTATGCATGGAACATTGCTTAGGAGTAAGAGTAGAAGCAGGAAGACTAGGTAGGAGGCTAGTATAGTGTGAAAGGCTATGGTGCCTTGCAAAAGGGTGGTAGCAGTAGATAGAGAGAAATGGATGCATTTGGGGTATATTCTGTAGCTAGAGCAGTCATGACTGCATATCCCTCCTTTTATTTTCAACTCTATTGTTCTCACTTTCATCTAGGTACCATTATTTCACATCTGTACTCTTCTAACAGTTCCTTTCCCTTCCAATCAATTACATCCAGGGCCAGACAATCAAATGTGCTAAGGGCTATATTTTCAAGACAATGATCTGAGTCACAGGGAGTTGAAGCAAGTATCCTATTAACTGCTGAACTGATCACCCACATGCAAGAGGACCAGAAGCAAAAGAAATGCTGTATATTTCATAGAATTAGAGATATCACCTGATAATTCTAAGTCACAGGTGGGCAAAGGGGAATGATTCAAATAGTTAATAATCCTCTAGAACTCTTTAGGGCTGGGCTGATCATTGCCAGGAAAAAATAGCCATTGTTCTGACAATGCCTGGAACTCTCCTATCTATTGTCTATCAGCTCAGCTCACCTAACATAGCCAGCACAGCAAGACTTAAAGTGTCACTTCTAGATTCTGGCTGGGTTACTGTCAGAAAAACTTGTCCTGGAGAGAAGAAGAAAGAAACTTCTCACTGCTGTAGTTATATAGCAAAGGAAGTCAAGGGGCTTCATGATCCTTTCTAGCCTGAGCTCTAATTTCTTCCCAATGTACACTATACCTGCAGGCTCCAGATTCCTTCCTTTCCAGATAAATTTCTTGGATAAGCATGGCCAAGCAAGTTTACTTGGTAGATTTGAACTTCCTGTGTTTTTTTCGGTCATCAACACTAATTGGCCAACAGAAGATAGGGGAGTCATTCCCTGCTCTTTCATTTTCTGTTTCTATTTTTAGTGTGTTCATATCTTTGGAGATTGCATACATACAGTGTGAGCTTAAGTGTGGGTTTAAGAAACCAAAGAGAAGTTAGATAAGGCAAGGACAAAGACTAATTCTACAGAAAGTATTTAGAATTTTATCTGCTCTCTGAATAAAATAGATAAGTCTTTAATTCTTCTTGTATCTTTGATCAGATGGTTGTGGTTGTGCCCAGATACTTAGCTTTGGAACAAAATTAGAGAAATGCCAAGCCCTGTGTGATGTGCTTAGTAGGTAGAGGTCACTATATACATCATATTGACAATGGGGATACTTTTGCCATGCTCAGAAAATAACAAAGCCTATCACACCAAGTAAATAAAGCAAACTCTGAGATGTGGATGGAAGGGTGGATTTTTTTTCTTTTTATTGTTGTCAGTATTATAGATAGTCCCCACTTTCTCCTTTTTTGCTCCCCTCCACCCAACCCCCGCCCCACCCCAGGCCTTCCCCATACTATTGTCTGTGTCCATGGGTTATGCATATATGTGTATCTTTGGTTATTCACTTCCTGACCCCTCCATCCCCTTCCCCACGGAGATCTGTTAAGTGTGTTCCATGCATCCATGCCTCTGGACCTATTTTGTTTGTCAGTTTATTTTGTTCATTAGATTCCACATATAAGTGAGATCATGTGATATTTGTCTTTTGCTAACTGGCTTATTTTGCTTAGCATAATAGTCTCCAGGTTCATTCAGGCTGTTGCAAAGGGTAAGAGCTCCTCCTTTTTTACAGCTGCATAGTATTCTATTGTAGGTTACTAAATATTTAAGTGAACAATTGAACAAATTCTTTCTGGGTTGGAATTATTAACAAGGTGTGTGAACTGTCTAATGCATAGTAGATTTACAAATCCTAGTTCTGCCTCTGGATTCATACATATATTTCAGTCAGACTTTTAAATAATGACCTTAAAATTATGTGTCTTTTTAAAGTTTTTGCCCTCCATAAAAGGGAAAAATATTTTATCCACACAAATTTTTATATTCACAACCTCATTCAATCTTCAAATTGAAGCTGGCAGTAACTGATTAAATTGCCCAACTTCATACATCAACCACACTAAATGCCGGGGCCAGCATTTAAACTACAGACTTTACCTCCAATGTTATATATGTATTCGTGTTCTACTTTTCCTGATGGAAGTGAGAACAAAATATGTAGATTCAGAGTGAAAATTCTTAATAACGGCAGAGGAGAATTCAGCATTCAGTGGCTCTGTCTTAAGCTTGACAGGGACTAAAACTACAAACAATTCATTCCAACCTTGACAATTGTTTCCACTTGAAGGCTTATTTCCTGGTCACATACCCCAAACCCATTTAAAACAGTTTTTTCGTTTACCTTTGACTCTTCTGGGGTTCCCTCTAGATTGCCCTTTTCAGACCTGGTTGCTTTAGGTGATTTTCTTGTAAGCTATGGTTTCAAATAATAATAATGATAAAAAAGCATTTCAAATAAACAAAAATACATCAAATTAAAAGCTATAGAAGACAAAGGCATTTTCTGATGTGTGGGGGCCAGTAACTTGGTCTTGATAAAAACTGCAAGAGGTCTAGCTGGTTTGGTCAGTGGTTAGAGCAGCAGCCCACAGACTGAAGGGTTGCGGGTTTGATTCTGGTCAAGGGCATGTACTTCAGTTATGGCTCAATCCTGGCTCAGGTCAGGACGTATATGGGAGGCAACAATCGATGTGTCTCTCTCATGTCGATGTTTCTCTCTCTCTCTCTCTCTCTCTCTCTCTCTCTCTCCCTCTCTCTCTTTCTCTCTCTGTCTCTCCCCCACCCTTCCACTATAAAAATCAATGGAAAAAATGTCCTCAGGTGAGGTTTAACAAAACAATAACAACAAACAAACAAACAAACAAACAAACAAACTGCCAGGAGATGGTCCCTTGGTGGATACACAGGAACACCTTAATTCTACTTTCATCTTCTCACTAGTCTTAGCCACCAGAGCTAGAGTCCACTCAAAACACGAGTGCTTCCCTGAACCCAATTTTGGGTCACTCAGGGTTGCAGGCATGGGTCATAAAGTAGGGTAATCATAGGAAATCCACTGAACTCTGAGTAGAAGTTGGGGTAGAGGGAATGCCTGGACAAGGGAAAGGGAATTCTTGGAATTTACTTTTTAAAAGTCTCTATTGAAAGTAAAATTAACTTCACCGCAAAGGCTCCAGTCAATTACTTCAACAGAGTGTCTGTTGGAATCCATCTTCTGTGGTAGGATGAAGAAACCATGGGATCACTGAATACCTTGGATATCCCACCTGCTGTTTTCACCTGGTGCTTCCAGGGAGAATCGATGGCATTTAGGTCATGAAGCTCAGCCTCAGGAGAGTAGAGCAGGAGTAGTACACGCCCCCCCCCCCCCCCCCCCGCGTTCGGGGCTCCCTGACAACTGGGGTCCTCTATAAAGAATTTTCCTCCCTGCCTCTTTGAAGACTGGGAATGGTGTGGGGACACTGGGGAACACAGAACTCCATCCCACCTTTCTTTGCAGGTCGTCTATACTGTGGACCAGAGTCTCATTCTTCCTTTCCCTGTTGAAAAGAGGTAGAGTATAAGTGGGCATCTGTACACCACCATCCTTAATTCAGTGGATTCTTCGCCATTTCACCCCAGTGATATTTTCCTGCAGTAACTCTACCTTGCTTCATAAAGCACCCGTGGTTTGATCTCAATATATACACACCAACTTTCCAGGGACAGAGACGCCCACATGTAGGGCCTATCAATATTAAATGTTATCAAAGAAACTCTGCCTTCCACACATCCCTTTCCACGCATGAGCCCATTCTGCCATGACTTTTTTGTTTTAAATACTTTTAGTTCCTCTTTTTCAAATTTATTGATGACATTATTACAGCTGTCCTGTACCCCCCCCCCCCCGCTTTACCCACCTTCACCCAAGCCCCACACCCCCTTCTTCTGGCCATCACCACAGTTGTCTATGTCCATGGGCTATGCATATACTATGTTCTTTGTCTGCCATGACTTTTCAGCTGACTCTTCTTTGAATATAAAAAGGGAGGACTAGCTTTTCTGACAATTGATGAAGGACAGGACGAGGAATAAAACTTATCAAATAGCTCTCCCCAGCTCCTAGCTTACAAGTCTATCTGTTTCTTCTTCCAGCTCCTGCAAGGCTCTTTCCCTTTCTAGTGTGGTGCAGTTTTCCTTCTCCCACTCCTCATCTTCTGCCGAATCTCTGGTCTGAGTGACCTCACTTTCCAGCCTGAATGGCACAAGCACAAACTGTGAGAAGCTGGCAGTTTCAGAACTGATAAAACACAGATATCAGTTTTAAGGGTACATCAATGACAATAAATACAGATCTCAAGTTTAGAACCCTTCTCTCCTGGATCCTTAGAATCAGATTCACTTTAAAGGTAGGAAAAGTAACACTCCCCTGCTTTCCAAGTCAAACACACAATGTTCTTTCTACTCAGGTAAATGTCACCTAGTCTCTTAGAAATCTGCTAGAAACTTACTATATTTCAGGGAATAAGCCAAAGAGAAATGCCCAAGAATGAAGAAGAAAGTTTTAGCTAAACAAAGTAGAGGTCTCTAGAGCAAGCTGGTAAATTTAGTTGTGTCTCTTCTTCACCCTTCTCCCCTCTTTTTGGATTGGGAGTTTCGCATATGAAACCCTCACACTCACCTCTGAATCTCATCTTCTTTCTCGTGGATTTTGAGGAGAAGTTCCTGATTTGCTTCGTCTATTCTCTGCATATCCTTTTCAAGGTCCATGTTCAAACTGTTAATGTTCCTCTTTGACTGGGCCAGTCTTAAGATTTCCACTTTCTTTGACCTATAGGCTCAGCCCCCAAATAAACAAGGGCCAGTTATCTTAAGATCAATAAACTTTGGGCTAAAGGGGGTATCTAGTAGGCCTGTAATTCATCGATATCACTCTTTCTGGGAGCAAGCCTTTTATTTCTCATTCGTAAGAAATTATATTTCTTAATCATGCTCTACAAACTCAGCCAGCAATGGAGCTCTTCCCCCAAGCTTTTTCGTCCAGAGTGCTCCACTCTGATTGCAGAAGCTTTGCTTCCCTAAATCTCCTAGTGCCATGGTCGGCAAACTGCGGCTCGCGAGCCACATGCGGCTCTTTGGCCCCTTGAGTGTGGCTCTTCCTAAGCCTTAGGAGTACCCTAATTAAGTTAATAACAATGTACTTGCCTATATAGTTTAAGTTTAAAAAATTTTGTTCTCAAAAGAAATTTCAATCACTGTACTGTTGATATTTGGCTCTGTTGACTAATGAGTTTGCCGACCACTGTCCTAGTGCATTGAAGAGAATGGTTTCTCATACACATTTTTCACAAACATCTGCTCATGCAGTACACTTTTATTGAGTACTTTTATCCAGGCAGCTGGCACATCACGTATGGTTGGGCCCAGCTCTGTGCAGAGCCACAAGAGGTTTCCACCAGCAGGTAGGGCTTTAGTCTTTCCCTCCTTCCCGTCTCAAATATTCTCCATTGCCTACTAGAAAGCTTAAGAGCTACCATGGGAAATCACGCCATTGAGCACACAATAGGACCGAAGCATTCATTTTCAAGAGTGCAAACATTGGTGACATCAGAGGAAGGGCAGTGTGAGAGGTTCCCCTATTCTCTCCCCTTAAAGTTACAACAATTTAAACAGCTATAATTCAACAAAGGATTCCCTGCTCAACACACAAACGTGCCTGAGACACAGGCGCACTGAAACTTCTGAAGGTGGGTGAGTGGGAGTGAGCCAGGGAGGAGGGCAGGGAGAAGCGTGGACAGTGCCACTGACTGACACAGCCTGTGGGTCTTGGGAGAGGGGAAGAACCAGGTTGCTGCCTGCACTCCCTGAGCCTAGAGAAGCAAGGTGATACTGTGAGCTCTGCCAGAGTGGTCGGTGCATGGTGCACGCTGTGGCTAAACCCATGGCCCAGGTGGAGACAGAGCACACAGGTTACTGTGATTGCCTGGCAGCTGCCATTGCCAGGCAGAAAAACAATGCCAAGGAGCCTGGCCATCTCCCCTCATCCACCCAGAGTTCGCTCCCCCTCACCCTCTCAGAGCTTGCAGCGGGACCCAGAAGAGGCTGTAGTGGTGAGTGCTGGGCTACAGAGCATATTGTATTCAACCCTGAAACCTGGAACAATGGAGGTATTTTTTCCTCTGAGTGGTAGGCACATGCTGCTGCTGATCCCTGTGACAGAGGGTAAAGACACAGAGGTGATATCTGGCAGTCACCATTACTGGGGGGAGACAAAGCTACAAAGGTACCAGCTGATCTCTCCCAGCTCATCTCACTCCCACTCATTGTGGCTATGCTGTTGGCAGAGGCTGGTTGCAGGGTACAGCTTGGAACCCCAATGCTCAGCACATTCCCCCATGGGGGTGGTGCCCTGAGACCAATGAGACCTGATCACAAAAGAAGATGCCGACCTCCCTAGGAAATAAAGGGCATTTTTCACTACCCTCAGAGATCCCAGAAAAAAGATAAAATGGCTATAGGAAATCCGAGAAGCCAGAGCAGTGCAAGAGAAACTAAAAAACTGTCAGTGCTTCATTGCCCCTAAGTGGAAAACAAAAGAAAGACTTCCCTTATCAAGTAGAGAATGCCACTCTTAATAATATAATTCCCTCAGATGCCTAGACAGAGAAGGAATCCATCAAATACCTAAAATAACCAAAGTAATGAGGTAGCTCAGAAAGAAAATGGAAAATCCCCAGAAAATAAATGTAAAGACAGAAATATGTGGTTTAAATGACAAAGAATTCAAGATTTCAGTTCTGAAAAAAATTCAATGAGACACAAGAAAATGCAGAAAGTTTAATGAATTCAGAAATAAAATAAATGAACAAAATGAATACTTTACCAGAGAGATCGAAACTTTAAAAAAAGAACCAAATAGAAATTCTGGAGATGAAGAACTCAGTAAAAGAGATGAATGATTAACAAGCTTAGGAAACAGAGTTGACAAGATGGAGGAAAGAATTGGTGACATTGATGATAGAAATCTAGAAATGATGCAGATGAAAAAAGAGATTTGAGAGTAAAAAACAAAAAATAAACAAAAAACCCCAAAAGATGAAAAAACTCTACAAGAACTATCTGACTTCATCAGAAAGAGTAATAGGCTTACCAGAAGGAGAAGAGAGGGACAAGGGAATAGAGAGACTATTCAAATATTTGATGAAAACTTTCCAAACCTATAGAAAGAGCTAGATCCTTGAATCCAGGAAACAAACAGAACACTTAATTATCTCAATCCAGAAAGGCCTTCTCCAAGACACATTATATTAAAATTGTCAAAAATTAACGACAAAGAAAGAATTCTCAAGACAGGCAACGGAAAAGAAGACAGTAACATGTAAAGGAAAACCCATTAGATTTATCAACATAAACCCTACAAGCCAGGAGAGAGTAAAATCAAATATTTAAACTATTGAAAGAGAGAATCTACCAGCCAAGAATAATACTAGTATATCCAGCAATCTTATGCTTTATATATGAAAAAGAAATAAAGGCTATTCCAGACATACAGAAGCTGAGAGAATTTACCACCACAAAATGAAATGGGTTAATTATATCTGAAACAAAACTATGAGTAAGATTATTAGACAGACAGAAGCAGTATATTATAACCCTTTTTCAGAAATGGGTATTATACATTTAAAAATAAATTTTAGAGCAAGTAAAAACATTAAAAAAGGAGAGAAGACAAAGACAATATATTGTAATTTGTAAATGAACTCACAGCAAAAATGGAGATAATTTGTGACAATAAAAACATAAAAGGGGAGGAGGTAAGGTCTGAATTTGCAAAGGGGAATGGAGATAAGATGCATTCAGAAGAAAAAGGACTTTCTTTTGCAATACCCAATGGTAACCATATACAAAAAAATCTAAAACTGAGACACATTAGTTAAAAAAAGAGAAAACAGAGAAAAAAATCATAGAATACCACCAAACTAAAACAACAGACAGACACACAAGGGAAAAGAAACAATGGAGACACAGAATTATCAGAAAACAAAAGATAAAATGGCTACCGGAAGTCCTCATACATCAATAATCACCCTAAATATAAATGGACTGAATTTAGCAATAAAAAGGCAGAGGAACAGATTAGATAAAAAAACAAAAACAAACAAACAAAAAAAACCCCAATCATATGTTAGCTTCAGGAGGCACATTTTAACTGTAAGAACAGATATTGACTCAAAGTGAAAAGGTGGAAAATGATTTTTTGAGCAAATGAGCAGAGAAAAGTGGATGCAGCCATACTTACATATGACAAAATAGATTTTAAGATAAAGTAGTAACAAGAGACAACGGTGGACATTTTATAATGATAAAGGGAAAAATACTTCAAAAAATATATACTTTTCAACATACATACACCCAACCAGGGAGCACCAAAGTATATAAAGCAACTACTAACAGAATTAAAGGGAAAAACTGACAAAAACACAGTTATAGTAGGGGGTCTAAATACACCATTGACAGCCATGGATATATCATCCTAACAGAAAATCAATAAGGAAATATTGGCTTTGAATGACACATTAGACCAAATGGACATAATTGACATTTACAGAGCCTTTCATCCCAGAACAACAGTTATACATTCTTTTCCAGTGCACATGGAACATTCTCAAGGACAGACCATATTTTGGGATGCAAAACTAGCCTCAACAAATTCAAGAAGATTGAAATTATACCAAGAAAATTCTCTGATCACAATGCTCTGAATCTGGAAATTAACTGCACAAAGCAAGGGAGGAATACCACAAATATGTAGAGATTAAACAACATGCTACTAAAAAACAACTGGGTTAAAGAAGAAATAAAAGGAGAGCTAAAAAGATCCATAGAGACAAATAAGAATGATAATATGACATGTCAAACTATTGAGATGCATTAAAAGCAGCAATAAGAGGGAAGTTTATATCATTACAGGTTACCAAGAAACAAGAAAAACCCTAAATAAACAACCTAATATTAAATCTTAAAGAACTAGAAAAAGAAGAAATGCAGCCCAAAGTTAGCCAAGCAGGAAAAATAATAAAAATGAAAGCAGAATTAAATAAAACAGAGAATAAAAATACAATACAAAAAAATTAAGGCAATGAAGAGTTGGTTCTTTGAAAAAGTTAATAAAATTGACAAACCTTTGCCTGGAATCACTAAAGAAAATAGAGAAAAGACTTAAACAAAACCAGAAATGAAAGAAAAGTTACCACAGACATCATAGATATATAAAGGTTTATACACAAATACTGTGAAAGCCTATATGCCACCAAACAATAACCTAGAAGATCAGACAAGTTCTTAGAAATATATAACCTTCCTAGACTGAATCACGAAGACTTGGAAAATCTACACAGAATGATCATCAACAGTGAGGAAATTGAAGCAACCATTAAAAATATCTCAAAAAGTAAAAGTCCAGGGCCAGATGGCTTCACTCATGAATTCTACTAAACATTCAAAGAAGATTTAATACCTATCCTTCTCAAACTCTTCCAAAAAGAAGAGGCAATACTTTCTAACACATTTTATGAGGCCAACATTACCCTGATACCAAAACCTGGAGAGAATAACACACCAAAAAGAAAGCTACAAATGCAAAACTCTGAAACAAAATACTAGCAAACTGGATACAACAATACATTAAAAAGATAGTACATCGTGATCAAATGGGGTTCATTCCAGGAGCTCAAGGATAGTTCAACATAAGCAAAGCAATCAATATGATACACCTCATTAACAAAAGAAAGGATAAAAATCATATGATCTTATCAATACATGCATAAAATTATTTTGATAAAATATAACATTCAATTATGATTAAAACACTCAATAAAATGAGTGTATAAGGAAAATATCTCAACATAATAAAGGCCATATATGACAAACTTTCAGCTAATATCATACTCAAGATGAAAAAGTAAAAACTTTTCCTTTAAGCTCAGGAACAAGACAAGGTTGCCCCTTCTCACCACTGCCATTCAACATAGTACTATAAATCCTAGAAGGAGCAATCAGGCAAGAGAAAGAAATAAAAATTATCCAAATTGGTAATGAAGAAGTAAACATGTTACTTTTTGCAGATGGCATCATTCTTTACATAGAAAACCCTAAAGACTCCAGCTAAAAACTATTAGAAACAATAAACAAAATCAATTTGCAGTATACAAAATCAATCTACTAACAATAAAATTTCAGGGTAAGAAAAAAATAATTCCAATTGCAACAAAAAGAATAAAATACCTAGGAATAAACTTAATAAAGAATGTGAAGGACATATACACTGAAAACTATAAGACATTATTAAAAGAAATTGAAGAAGATACAAAGAAATGGTAAGATATTTTGTGTTCATGGATTGGAAGAATTAACATAGTTAAAATGGCCACATTACTCAAAGCAATATACAGATTTAATGCAATCCCCATTAAAACCCCACTGGCATTTTAAAAATAAATAGAATAGCCAGCCAGTGTGGCTCAGTGGTTGAGCATTGACCTATATATGAATCAGGGGGTCACAGTTTGATTCCAGGTCAGGGCACATTCCCCAGTAGGGGGCAGGCAGGAATAGCTGATCAATGATTCTCTCTCATCATTGATGTTTCTCTCTCCCTCCCTCTCCCTTTCTCTCTGAAATTAATAGAAATATATTTTTAAAAATAGAACACAAAGTCATCAGATTTGCATGGACCCACAAAAGACCCTGAATAGCCCTGACTGGTTTGGCTCAGTGGATAGAGCATCGGCCTGCGGACTGAAGGGTCCCAGGTTCGATTCTGGTCAAGGGCATGTACCTTGGTTGGGGGCACATCCCCAGCAGGGGGTGTGCAGGAGGCAGCTTATTGATGTTTCTCTCTCATTGATGTTTCTGACTCTCTATCCCTCTCCCTTCCTCTCTGTAACAAACCAATAAAATATATATATATTTTTAAAAGACCCTGAATAGCTAAAGCAACCATGAGAAAAAAAGACAAAGCCAGAGGTATCACACTCCTTGACATCAAATTATACTACAAAGTGACAATAATCAAAACAGCATGGTATTGGCAGAAAAACAGACACACAGACCAATGGAACAGAATTGAGATTCTAGAAATATGCACAGATATATGGGAAAATAATCTTCAACAAAATAGCAAAAAGCATACAATGGAGAAAATAAATCCTCTTCAATAAATTGTCCTGGGAGAATTGGAAAGCCACATGCAAAAGAATAAAACTAGATTGCTATCTGTCACCATACACAAAAATTAGCTCAAAATGGATCAAAGACCTAAATACAATCCTGAAACAATAAATTACATAGGAGAAAACATAGGTACTAAACTTATGGGCCTTAATCTTAGAGAAGATTTTATGAACTTGACTTCAAAGGCAAGGGGAGCAAGAGCAAAAATAAATGAATGGGACTATATCAAGCTAAGAAGCTTCTGCACAGCAAAAGAGACTTTCAACAAAACAAAAAGGTAACTAACCAAATAGGAAAAGATATTTGCAAACAACACTTCCAAGAAGGGTTTAATGTCCAAAATATATAAAGAACTCATACAACTCAACAACAAAAACAATTCAATTAAAAAATGGTCAGAGGACCTGAACAGATACTTCTCCCAAGAAGACATACAAATGTCCAACAGATATATGAAAGAAAAGATACTCAACATCACTAGCTATTAGGGAAATGCAAATAAAACTACAACGAGATACCACCTCGCATCTGTTAATGGCTATCATCAATAAGACAAGTAACTGAGTGTTGGAGATATTGTGGAGGAAAAGGAACCCTCATTCACTGCTGGTGGGAATGTAAATTGGTACAGCCACTATGGAAAATAGTACGGAAGTGCTTCAAAAATTAATAATAGAGTTACCATATGACCCAGCAATTCCTGCTCTCAGTACCTACCCAAAACATTTGAAAACATTTGTAAAGATAGATATATCCCTATGTTCACTGCAGCATTATTCACAGTAGCCAAGACATGGAAACAACAGAAGTGCTCTTCAATAGATGATTGGATAAAGAAGATGTGGCACAAATATACAATGGAATGCTTTTCAGCCACAGGAAAAGATGAAATATTGTCATGTGCAACAACATGGATGGATCTTGAGAATATCATGTTAAGTGAAATAAATCAGATGGAAAACGTTAAGAACCCTATGATATCACTCATATGTCAGATATAAAACTAAAAACAACCAATGAACAAACAAGACAAACAAATAAAAACTCATAGCCACAGACAACAGTTGGTTGTTACCAGAGGGAAAGGAGGGTGGGGAGGAGGCAGGTAAGGGTAAAGAAGGTCCAATATATGCTGACAAAAGGAGATTTAACTTTGGGTGGTAAACACACTATGCAATATACAGATGATGCATATAGAATTGTACATGGAAACCTATGTTATTTACCAATGTCACCCCAATAAATTTAATAAAAAACGCAAACATCTTTTTTTGAAGTAAATTTGTAAAAAGGAATGCTAACACTAGAGTAGTCTAGAAAGGGTGCTTGGCACATGTGAAGCTCTCAATAAACTTTTCCTTGGTTTGTCTTTGAAATGATTAACCAGAATTAAGGTAGTGAGATAGAAGGACTTTGAGTAGGAATGGGATGATTTTGGAAAAGAAAGTCCTACCCTGGAAAGCTGGCTTGGACAGGGAATTTGCAGATGTTCTCACTTCAGGTAGGCATACAGTCCTTGGGGTGGAGTGCAGTGGGAGATGGATAGGTAAGAGCAGAAGGAGAAAGGGAGATGAGAAGATGAGGGAAAGCACCAATAGCAGACCAGCTTCATACCTTGGTCCTTGGATGTGGCTTTGCATAATCATGATTACTTACTCATAATCTAGCTGATTTTCCTTGTGTTCTTCCATTGTAGATTCCCTAGAATACCAGCAGAGATGTTGCTCATGAATTGGGGGAAATGGGTCTATGTATGAAACACAGAGTAGCTAGCTAAGAGTCCAAAATATAGGAGCAAAATTAAGTTAACTGGTTTTCTCCCTTCAATCCTCACATTTTGGCCATGACAAAACCTAGCCTTTTGGTTCTTCTGCCCGTATCTGATTATGCCTTAGTAAGGATACAGTGAGGAGATAGGGATAATGCTGGAAAGTTAAATATATGTCCTGCTAGTAGCTATATTCAGAGATGGATCACCTATCCCAAACCTTTGGAAGTTTATACACAGAAGTAAGAATAAAGATTATCAATTATTCTTAGGTCCCTTTTTGCTCTAGGCCCTGCTGCTTTCTTTAAGGTCCCAAATGAGAATGGTGTGCATAACCACCCTAAAAAGTAATCTCTCTGCTCTCTAGCCTGGCCTTTGCAAGAATCTTTCTATATTAAGATCTTTGATATTAAATTGGCTAAGGAAAACCAAGCCAAAGTTTTTGGCTCATTCTGCCCCTTAGTTTCCTCTTTTACTTCATTTCTTCAACGAACTCTACCTCCCCTCTGCTGGATATGATCTTTCTGACTCTGCCCTAGTCAATATTCTTCTGAAGAGTCTAATCTTTTCCCACTGGAACTATCCAGTAGAATCTCAGAACCTGCCAAGTGGTCATGGCTCTGCTGTTGACATTAGGTGGGCGGGGCAGCATGTCACAATGGGGAGGATGACAATGGGTTCTCATGACTGGTATGGAGTTCAGAGCCTAGATGGGCGCACGTGTTTCATGGCCGAGTCTTCCCTCTGGCAGCAGTAGGTTTAATGGGCCTGATTTCTGGGGAGCATGAAGGGGTAGCCCCTTTCTTTTTTATTTCTCTGGCAGGTTGAGCTCCTTCCCAAGTGTGACTTCTTTGAGAACTCTGAGTCCCAAGACCAGCAGTCTGATGCCATGCTGTAGCTAACTAACTAACTAACTAACCATTCATTCATTCATTCATTCATTCATTCATCAAGCACTGAAACATTGAGAGAGCACCTGTGTATGCCAGGCAGGCACTGTTCTAAGCACTAGGCAGGCAGAGTGAACAAAACACTTTGCTCTCATGGAATTTACATTCTAGGATGTGTGTTTATAGGGGGAAGGGTAGCACAAGCAACAAAATAAATGAATCTATTTATTTTTATTTGGTGTGATAACAGAGGAGAATGCTAGGAGGAAACAAATGAGTGAAGTGGGTAAGGGGAAATGCATTGTGTATTGTGTGTGGGAGAGAAGGTGTTGCAGTTTTCAATAGGGCAGAGGAGAGAAAGCAGCTGAGCATTTTCAGAGCCAGTGGTGTAGATGTGTTAGGAGGCTTAGTAAATGGGCCACCTTATGTCCTGCTGAGATAGATGCACAATCCACAGACATCACAGTCACGGGTAATAGCAAGTCTGCGGTTGGTAGTAGCATGGGCCAGCATGTTGCTGGAAAGGCCAGTGGGTCCAGGAGCACCGAGGGGAGGCATGAAGACCCGAAGCTCCTCCTTCAATGCTTTAAGGATACAGAGCTTTTCCCTATCCCTCCCACTTCCTGAGAAAGAAGAGAGCTCTGGAGAGAGAGAGAATCTTCTTAAAACACTGGGAAATTACCCAAAAGAGATTTTTTAACTGGGAAAAGTTCATGATATCTTGAATTGGTCCCACTGAGTTTCCCTTCTCTCCCCCCCCCCCACCCAACTATAGGCATAGGAGCTAGAAGAGGAAGATAAAATCAGTTGGAGAATACATACAATGAATATGTTTCTGTATACTGGAGTATGTACATTTTGGTCCCATTCTGCACCATTGGTAACTTTTTGTGTGTGTGAACCATGTAAACCTGGGAAGTTTGGATCTTGGCTTGGTAAGGACCGCATTGAGTTGATTTGTGGTCCAGAGTGACTTCTTAACACACTGTAGTTTCCAACAAACTATTTGTAAAATTAATGGCCTCTGATGACCCCATTACCATCTCCCTTCTTCCTGAAAGAAGGCATTTCATTGCTTTATGAAGCTGTACACAGAAGAGTAATTAAGTAACAATTCAGGCCAATGGCCTCTCCCAGGAATTAATGGTAGGGAGAGTTCATTAACCCCAGCAGGTTATAGCGTCTCCAGGAAATGCCCTGGACCAAGGTTATCGTAGCTATTAATGCATTGGACAGGGACTTTAACCGGGATAAAAATAAAGCTCTCTCTCCTTCCAGGGGAGCTTTTCTCCTTGAGGAGCCACCAAAGACAAGCCCATAGGAGCAGCAGAACCCCAAGGTTGGGGCCTCGTGTGGGATGAGGACAACAGATTGCTGTTAGTGAGAATTGCTAAATCAAGGTAAAAACAGGGCCTTGGGGGCAAATTAAGGTCCTTGATATAAGCCTTCCTGCTATTCAGGAGGTGGCATGATTAACACCCAGTGCAGCTTTAGAGCAGCTGTTTTCACCTTGCTAACTTTTCCATCTCAGGCCCTGCCCTGTGCAGAAGAGTCGCTGAGAGGGGTCAGATTTTGCTGCGCTGCTGCCAGGAACGCAGTGGCCTTTGTGTGGAAATCTGTTGTGAAAACATTCTCCCTTTTTTCAAACAGGGCATTCAGGCTGTTTGCTGGGCCTTTACCCTTCTGCAGGGAGGGGACTGGCTGGGGACATGAGCCATAAATGGAGGTCCTGGGCCTTGGCCTTCCTGCTGCCCCACAGGGTGAACTATTTCTTCTGCTCACCTTGCTTGCCTGCATGTCACTCTGGCAAATTTTTCTTAGATAATTTATAAATGAGCCCAATTTTGAAGCTCATATCCAGGCAAGGTTCTAGAACCTCATTTTAAGTCACTGTTTTAGAATACAGAATCAATTTTGCTATTTTCCTTATGTCCCTACTTCTTTTTATTTTTACTTTTTTAAAAAAAATATCCTCACCTGAGGACATGCTTATTGATTTTTGTTGAGAGAGAGAGAGAGAGAGAGAGAGAGAGAGAGAGAGAGAGGAAGCATGAGACTTTGTTGGAAAGTTTGTAAGGAGGACATTCTGAGAAAAGGAAGTGTGTGGAAGGCCGCCTGCCCTGTTTATCGGAATTCTGACTTAGGGGAGACTTAGGGGAGTGTCGAAACAGCGCCCCTAATTATTCCTTGACCTTTCCAAATAAGGCTGTGCATATGCAGATCCCTGGGTATTTACTGGAATCCTTATGCTTAATCTTTGGGTGACCTTGCTAAGAGGACAATGCAAACACATGTGTCCTCCCAAGATTAGTCACCCTACTGATTGTATCTGAAGATAAAAATTCCAATAAAAGTCTAACGAGGCAGGCAATCGAGGCTGCTTGGCTGCTATCAGCCAGGTTGTCCCTAGCCCTCTCTTTCACAGTGCAACTGTGTCGGAGTAATCTGTTCATCTGTCATTCAGTGGCTGCTGGTCAACCCCGGCAAGAGAGAAACATCTATCAGTTTTCTCTTGTACTCGTTCCAATTGGGTATCAAGCCTGCAACCCAGGTATGTGTCCTGACCAGGGATTGAACCTCCAACCAAGCAAGACACATCAGCCAGAGCTATTTTTAATTTTTGGTCCCTACTTATTTTTAGTGACTATTTCTGTACAATATTTAGGTTCATAAACTTTGCTTGAATTTCCTTTCAGAATCTTCTCAGAGTAGCTTTCTCAAAAGTAAAAACTTCAATTAAAATGTGAAGGAGCAAGAGAGAGAGAGAGAGAGAGAGAGAGAGAGAGAGAGAGAGAGCCATAAGCAATAAATTATGGTAGTTTGAACCAGTAAAAAATTATGTATTTTCTTTTAAAATTAAATGTTTTTAAGTTTATTGCACCATTGCAATTAGGACAGCAATAAAAAAATAAAAAAGAAAGTTTATCAAGGATCTCGCCTTAGCAAAAACACTGTATTTTTCCAAGTTTCTTCTATTACCAAACCATCTTTTATTGTTATCATAGAATAGAAATATTGTTGTGTTTTGCCTTTTCACTTAATATTTTTATAAACATTTTTCAGGTTGCTACATATTCTCTATAATTATTATTTCATTCGCTGCTTAAAATTCTGCTAGTTGATCAGATTCATAAGTTGCTTCACCATTTCTTTCTAACCATACAGTTTCTCTGTTTGCATATCTGTCTCCTCTTGAGGGCCAGGAGGATGCCTAGATTCATTTTCTAGGGCTGCCATAGCTGAGTACTACAGACGGGGGGTGAGGGGGGGCGGTTTGAACAACAGACATTTATTTTCTCACATTTCTGGAAGCTGTGAGTCCTGATTTAAGGTGTTGGTAGGGTTGTTTCTCCTGAGGCTGTTTTCTTTGGCTTGCAGATGGCTATGTTCTCTCAGTGTTCTTTCATGGTCTTCCCTCTGTGTGTGTGTCTGTCCTAATTTCTTCTTCTTATAAAGATACCAGTCATTTGGGATTAGGGTTCACCCCAATGACCTCATTTAAAATTAATTACCTCTTTAAAGACCCTATTTCCAAATAAAGTCACATTCTGAGAGATTAAGATTTCAATCTATGAATTTTGGGGACACAACTCAATCTACATGAACTATTCAACAAGTGTTTAACTGTGACCAAGTTTATAAACATTCAGATGGTTTTCCCATTTCCCAAATAAAAGCACTTCAAAAATATATTTAGCTTGGCTGGCATGGCTCAGTGGTTGAGCGTCAATCTATGAACCAGGAGGTCATGATTCACTTCCCAGCCAGGGCACATGCTCAGGTTATGGGCTTGATTCCCAGTGGGGGGCATGCAGAAAGCAGTCAATCAATAATTCTCTCTCATCATTGATGTTTCTATCTCTCACTCCCTCTCCCTTCCTCCCTGAAATAAATAAAAATATATTTTAGAAAAAATATATATATATTTATACTAGAGGCCTTGGTGCATGAAATTCATGCATGGGTTGGGTTCCGTAGGCCTGGCCGGCAATCAGGGCCTTCTGGCTGCTGGCTGGTGCTTTCCTTCCCCAGCTGCTGGCTGCCGGCTTGGGTCTTTCTTTGTTCTGCACTGCCAACTTGTGGTCAGTGCACATCATAGTGAACAATTGAACTCCTGGTCTCCCGGTCCAACTCCTGAGGGGACACTTTGCATATTAGCCTTATATATAGACTAGAGGCCCAATGCATGAAGATTTGTGCAAGAATGGGCCTTCCTTCCCCTGGCTGCCGGCACCACCTTCGCTCTGGCTAGAGCCTCCTTTCTGCCTTTGCTCCGGCCTGGAGCCGCCTTTTCACCTTCCCACGCTGCTCAGAGGCCCGGAGCAGCTGGGGTGGTGCGGAACGCCTGCGTCCCGGCTGCTAGGTGCCTGCATATGCAAATTAACCCACCATCTTTGTTAGGTTATTTTGCATACTCACTCCTGATTGGCTGGTGGGCGTCTTGAAGGTACGGTCAATTTGCATCTTTCTCTTTTATTAGTGTAGATTGTCATTAAATTTAAAATTTTTTTTTAGGTATAACCAAATCATGCACTTAGATTTTTTTCCATTTTAAATTTTTATACATTCACACATCAGTCAACTGCTTTTTATTTTACAGATGAGGAAATAAGGACAAGAGAGTTTAAATGTCTTGTTGGAATTAAAAAGGAAGATTAAAATATCTCCTATACTGCCCTGGCTGGTTTGGCTCAGTGAATGGAGTGTCAGCCTGTAGACTGAAGGGTCCCGGGTTCCATTCTGGTCGAGAGCACATGCCCGGATTATGGGCTCAGTCCCCTGTGTGGCATGCAGGAGGCATCCAATCAGTGATTCTCATAATTGATGTTTCTATCTCTCCCTCCCTCTCCCTTCTCTGAAATCAATAAAAAAAAACAAAAAAACTCCTATGCCTGAGACCATACCTCTCAACATTTTTCTGATTTATTCTTCTGAAAGCTTGAGAAAGTACAATAGGAAGGGGAATTTCCTTAATTATAACATGGAGCTAGTATTACAGGGCAGTTATTCAGTGTACCCTACATATTAGTGACATTATTTTTGTTTTCAATGAGGTCATTTCTTTTGAAGTTAATTGATGCTTGATCTCTGCTTTAAGCACCCTTAGCTTTATTTTAAATTTGCTTCTTTGGCTTTACTTTTTAAAATTTGCAATTAGAAAGTGAGCAATAAATAGAGGATTCCTTAAAAGGATAACTAGAGTTTCTGCAAGCAAATGTTTACAAAAAAATTATACTGATATTTGGTGTAATTTTATACTACCTTCTCAATTGTCCTGAGTTCTTTTGTGCTACACTAGAAACACAACCCTTTACATTTTTTTGTTAGTCCCATTTGATAATCATAGAGAAGTCTTTTATACATTGAAATTTTGGGATGTATTTTGTTTGACAGAAATAATATAATGTTAGAATATTCATAGCATAAATGACTTATGATTGGCTTAGCTTTGGCTATACACAACCATGCACTGCTTTATGACAGGGTATGTTCTGAGAAATTAATCCATAGGCAATTTTGTCATTGTGCAAAGATCATAGAGTATACTCACACAAACCTAGATAGTGTAGCTCACTACTATAATTGTATGTGCTGTACTTTTAGATGACAGGCAGCACAATAGGTTTGTTTACACCAGCACCACCACAAACATGTGAGTAATGTGTTACACTACGGTATTATGATGTGAGGATAGCTATAATGTCATTAGGTGATGTGAAATTTTCAGCTCCATGATAATTTTATGGGACTACTATTGTATATACGCACTATCATTGACAAAATGATATGTGGTGCATGCCTGTATTCCATCATTCTTCATTTATTTAGCAAACATTCTTTTTTTTTTAAATTTTCATCAACTGATTTAATAGATAAATCAACAGTAGTTTATATAATAAGTTAATTATACTTCAATACAGCTGTTTAGAAAAGATTTTGTTTTTCCCATTAGAACGTCAGCTGACTTCTCAACAGAAATACTTCAGGCCAGAAGGGAACCACATGAGGTACTCAAAGTAATGGAAAGCAAGACTACTGTATCCAAGACTACTGTATCCAGTGAGGCTATCATTTAAAATTGAAGGTGAAATAAACAGCTTTCCAGACCAATAAAAGAAAGGTTAAAGACTTCAAAACAAAGACCATAACAAGAAACAAAGAAGGCCTCTACATAATACTAAAGGGAATGATTTAACAAGAAAATATAACCCTTGTAAACATGTGTGCACCCAATATAGGAGCACCCAAATATATTTTTAAAAACCCTTGATGGACTTTAAGGGAGAGATTAACAGTAACACAATCATATTAGGGGACTTTCACACCCCAGTGACATAACTGGATAGATCTTCCAGACAAAAAAAAATCAACAAGGAAACAGAGGCCTTAAATGATACACTAGATCAGATGGATCTAACTGATATTTACAGAACATTTCACCCCAAAAGGACAGAATATACATTCTTCTCAAGTGCACATGGAACAATGTCAAAGATAGACCACATGTTAGGACACAAAACAAGTCTATACAAATTCAGGAAGATTGAAATCATATCAGACACCTTCTCTGATCATAATGGTATGACACTAGAAATCATAAGAAAAAACTGAAAAACACAGAAATACATAGAAGCTAAACAATGAATGGGTTAACAATGACATCAATGATGAAATCAGAAAATATCTTGAAATTAATGCAAATGAGAGCACAACAACCCCAAATCTATGGGATGCAATGAAAGCAGTCCAAAGAGGGAAATTCATAGCACTACAAGCCTACCTGAAGAAACATGAAAAAAAAACTAACTTTACACTTAAAGGTACTAGAAAAAGAATGATAAAGAAAGCCCAGCCCAGCCAGTGTGGCTCCATGGTTGAGTGTTGACCTATGAACCAAGAGATAATGGTTCAATTCCCAGTAGGGGCACATGCCTGGGTTGTGGCTCGATCCCCAGTGTGGGGCATGCAAGAGGCAGCAATCAATGATTCTCTCTCATAATTCATGTATCTATCTCTCAATCCCTCTCTCTTCCTCTCTGAAATCAATAAAAATATATTTAAAAAAAAGAAAAGATTTTGTTTTAATTTTATAAGCAATGGGAAACCACTTAAGATTTATAAATGAAGAAAAACTATTGAAAAAATTGCCAGTAAAGAATTATTCAGATTAAAATATAAAACTAGAGTGAATGTCCTTGAGCATCTCCAGGAAGGCCTGCGGGGATGGCGCCTCCACATTCTGGAAGGTGTCCTGGACTCTGCTGTACCAGAAGAAGTATTTCTCCTCCAGCCAGATGAACCCGAAGTGGTCCTCATCGAACAGGATGAAGACTCCAGGGCAGCAGTGCCTGGGGTAGGCGAAGGGATCCATGTCCATGCCATAGAAACACATCCTGCAGGTTCGGGGGTAGTTCTGGTCTACTGAGCGCACGCCCACGGGCAGAACAAACGGAACAGGCTGCTCCTCCGAAGCTGCAGCCCCGGACTCCCCGTCGCTGGGCTGGGCAGGGCTCTGCCAGCCATGGCCCTCGCTTTCCTCAGACCCGTCTTCTTCTTGCTGCTGCTGCTCCCAGGTCACCTCCTCGTCAATCTCCAGGACCACGTGGGAGAGCTCGTTGATGTTGTGGAAGATCTCGCCACCTCGCAGCTGGATGCGGTGCATGAGGTGGATCTCTAACGCCTTCGTGCCTATCCCCATGAGCCTCGTGACCCTGGCATACTCCCCGTGGAAGCTGAGCATGACGGTCGTTGGGCCGAAGGCACTGTATTTGCCTTGGAAGAGGCCTGGCCTGATGAGGTCGTCCGGGTGGCGTGGCGGGAGGTAGAGGCGGCGGTAGGTCAGGCAGTCATACTGCTGTCCGTCCTCCTGCACCCGCCCCCGCCCCCGCCCCCGCCCCCGTTCTCCCCGAGCCGCGTTGGTGAATCCGTTCGGTGGTCTGTCCTCTTGCACTGGATGGTGAGCCTGTCCTCCTGAATCTGCATGTGGCCGTTGTGGGGCCTGCCGAGGAGGCCTGCCATGCACTCCACCGCGGCTGGTTTCCTCTCCGTCAGGCGAATTCTGAACGAGGGCTTGAAATCTATTGGGTCATCCCCATGCGTGTGAAGGGAAGGCCTGTACGGCCGGCCAGTAATGCATAAGCCGTCCACCGCGACATTCAGCAGCGTTCTGTAGCTATAATTTAGCTGCCACAAGCCCAAAATGTGTCTGTATGGGAACAGCTTCGCATAGACTTCTCGGTAAGACATACCCCTCATCTCCGGGTTCCGCAAGTTTTCACGAACGCCGAACTCCTCGCGGCAGCGCCGTCTCCAGATGCTGTCGATGTGCAGGATGTGGTGGAATTGGGTGCAGGCCTGGGCCAGGCGGGGCAGGTCGCTGCCGGGGAGCGAGGCGAAGATCTTCACCAGCATCTCCACCGGCAGGTCCTGCAGGGAGCAGTGCGGGCGCGGCGGGGGCGGCACGGGGCTCGCCATTCCTCCACTCCCCTCACAGCACCGCGCTGAGGCGGCCGCCTCGACGTGCTTTTCTGCCGGGGACGGCTTGCTGTGGGCCGCTGCCGTCTCAGCCGGGCGCTGGCGCTTCTGAGGACACCGATGTCCCCGCGAAGAGCCCAGGCCGCCGATGGAAGCGCACTCCTCCATGCCTCCACTTGTAACCGATGTCCCCGCGAAGAGCCCAGGCCGCCGATGGAAGCGCAGTCCTCCATGCCTCCACTTGTAACCGCCACCACAGCGTGGGCCTCTGCTCCTCAGCCGCTTTAAACTGGCTCGAACCGCCCTAGAGTCCAGCCACGCCCCCATGGCCTAGCCACGCCCCCTCAGAGAGGAGCCAATTGTATGCCCTAGAGTCCAGCCACGCCCCCATGGCCTAGCCACGCCCCCTCAGAGAGGAGCCAATAGTAGGACCTTAGCAACACTTCTAAAGAAACCCATACCGCCCTGACTGGTTTGGCTCGGTGGATAGAGCGTCCGCCTGCGGACTGAAGGGTCCCAGGTTGGAATCCGGTCAAAGGCACGTACCTTGGTTCCGGGCAAATCCCCAGTAGGGGGTGTTCCAGTAGGGGGGAGGCAGCTGATTGATGTTTCTGACTTTCTATCCCTCTCCCTTCCTCTCAATAAAATATCAGTATCAGCAAACATTCTTATGTTGATCTAGATAATGAAATGACCCAAAGATGACTCGAGTACTAAGTTTCATAAGGCACTACAACTTGGTAAATGTTACAGTGTTGGCAGGTAGAAAGAGTTTAGAGATACAGAGGGGAACATGTAACTACGATTTAGGGACCCTTCAAAGGGGAGGTGTCTTATGGGTTGAGCTGAATCCTAAAGGAAGAGAGTAAGTTTACAGATAACAGGAAAGGATATACTAAGAGGAGGGAACAACAGGTTCAAAGGCACATTATACTCATTGGTAAAAAACTCACTGTTGTTCCTGTCTAGAGTAGCATATCCCAGTGTTTGTTGCATGAACAATTAATTGGTGGTGAAATGGTGAAACGGATGGTTTTAGGTGGGACACAGAGGTAACATTTTAATTTTAAGAATGAATTTTAATAGCAATAGATAATTAGTAACACTATAAGTAGTACATTAAAATTTGATTTAAAGACATAGCTTTGAAAGAGACTAAATTATCTGAGCAAAAACAGTACTAAGTTAATAGAAATATATTTAGTAGAGAATTCTAATAGGGAATGTGAATATAGCAAACCCTGTGAAGGTGGTATGTAAGTAACTGAAGATGCTCTACGAGCATTTGTGGCAAGGTGGGGGAGAGACAGCTAGGTCAGGTGGGGAGCACTGCATACTGTGCTCAAGACTTTGGGTTCATCTTGAAACACCCCAAGAGGCTCAGATAGTTTTTAGGCAGAAGAGTGGCATGGCCATTGTATTTAAGAAAGATGATTCTGGGGCAGTGAAGGGTGCATGGGAGGAAGCAGCCCCAGTGCTGAATCACACTGTGCATTACAACCAGACCTCTTAGGGGAGTAGATTACCTTATGTTTCCATTTGGAATGGGGTTTACATTTTTGTTACCATTTTTTCCTTTTAGAAATTGTATATTGAAGTTTTTTTCCCCCCTTTGTATTATATATCCTCTGGTTTACAAAGGCAGCGTTGAATCTTCGTGGTTGAACCACGTCCACCAAACTTGCAGTGAAAGAGCTCTTATCCCTAACTCCTCTACCTAGACTTAGGTGAGCATTGTGTTGAACAACTGTAGCACGTAGATTATTTGGTCCCCATTGTTCTTTTAAATTGTTTTTATTAGGGATAATTCTTCCCCCGATGAAAACTTGGCATTCTCATGACATTTTCTGGTTGCTTTCAGTCACAAAACAATGTTCCAGTTCAGTAATCAAAGGATCCAGTAGCATGTCATAATCAAAACTCTACATTTGGTGTAGTGTCAAGGGCTCTTTCCTCTGGCAGCTGAGGCCTACTGGTAGGTGGGAAGGCAGCACCTGGGAATGGGTTTATTTGACTTATCTCTTTCCACACGGAGTATCTCTCCTTCTCCGTCTCACTGAGCTGGCCACACTTTCAGACATCCACTAGGTCAAAGAGGAAGGAAGGACTTTAAAGTCTTTACTTGATTGATACAGTTGTGCCCTGGCACCCTGTGCCCTGAGGCCTGGTTGGTGACTAAACCTGATTCTTTCTCTTAGGGGTGCTCTTACAAAGTTTGTGGAGGTCGCCCAAACACTGTCACGATGGACCTAGAATCTCTAGCTCTGTTTTGGGTGCTTGTATGTCTAATACAGCTATTCACTTGCTTTTCCCTCAGTCACTAAATCTTTTTTTTTTTTTTTAAATATTTTATTGATTTTTCACAGAGAGGAAGGGAGAAGGATAGAGAGTCAGAAACATCGATGAGAGAGAAACATCGATCAGCCACCTCCTGCACATCTCCCACTGGGGATGTGCCCGCAACCCAGGTACATGCCCTTGACCGGAATCGAACCCGGGACCTTTCAGTCTGCAGGTCGACGCTCTATCCACTGAGCCAAACTGGTTTCGGCAGTCACTAAATCTTTTGTCATTCTGCCAGCTTCTCTCTGCTAGTCTTTGGCCCTTCCATGTGGCCAGCACTGGTTACAGAATTTGCTGAACTCAGTGCAAAATCAAAATGTAGAACCTCTTGCTCAAAAAGAATTATGAATTTCAAGTCAGTGGCAGAAGAACATTAAACCAAGTACAGATTTCTTTTTTTAAAAAATATATTTTATTGATTTTTTACAGAGAGGAAGGGAGAGGGATAGTTAGAAACATCGATGAGAGAGAAACATCGACCAGCTGCCTCCTGCACACCCCCCACTGGGGATGTGCCCGCAACCAAGGCACATGCCCTTGACTGGAATTGAACCTGGGACCTTTCAGTCCGCAGGCTGACGCTCTATCCACTGAGCCAAACCGGTTTTGGCCAGATTTCTTTTGAAAGCAGGTCCCTGTATGTCCATGAAGCTGGCCCTGCAAATAGCTTTCACGAATCAGATCTAAGATAATCCTATGTAGGCAGCACACACTCATGTATCCTTTGTCTAAACAGGCTCCGGAACATAGACCAATTCCCACTTGTTTGCTCTGCTGTCAAAGCAGTTAGCTAACCTGTGTCATATCCTTAGATCCCCCAGATGAGAGTCGGACAGCCGTTCCCAGTACTTCCTATGCTTTAGAGGTCACATAGTAAGATCTCCCAAGGAGCTCCCCAAAGCCTTCTCTTGTTGTATTAGTTTCCTATTGCTGCTGTAATACATTACCACAAATTTGGGGCTTAACACAACACAAATGTGTTATCATACGGTTCTGGAGCTCAGAAGTTTGACATGGTTCTCACTGGGTAACATCAAGGTGTCAGCAGAACTGCGTCCCTTCTGACGGCTCCAGGAAAGAATCCATTTCCTTGCCTTTTCCAGCTTCCTGAAGCCACCTGCGTCCTGAGGCTCATGGCCCATCCTTCGTTTCCAATGCCAGCAGTACACAATCTTCAAATCTCGGACTCTCTGACCTTTGCTCCTATCATTACATTGCCTTCTCTCACTCTCACCCTCCTGCCTCCCTGTTGGAAAGACCCTATGATTACCTCTGGCTCATCTCAATAACCCAGGATAACCTCCTTATTTCCAGATCCTTAATCACATCTGCAAAGGCCCTTTGTGTGAAGTAACGTATTCACGGAGCATTAGGACAGACAGGTTTGGGGCCGACCTCACTTATCTGAGGAAAGGGAGAAGCAGCGCCCATCCTTCCCTTCGGCACTCACATCTCACTGGGCTCGGAGGGTAGCACTCTCAGCTCCCCATTGTGGGCATCAACTCACACAGGGCACAGCCCTCTGAAGAAGTCTTCATTCCAATCCTGGCTCAGGTTTAATTCTAAAAGTAGGTGGGGGTTTAAGAATCATCTAAGAAGTTTTCCAAGTAAACTATTTACACTGAAGTCCTTATCTCATGGTCTGCTTCAAGTTCATCTTTTGTCTTATGCTTTCCTATTTTAACTGTTAAAATAGCAATTTATATGTCAACTTTGATATTTTAAAAAATGTTATAATCATGGTTAAGTAGGAAAAAAATAACATAGTGCTTCAGTTTTTATGAGTTAACTGATTTATTTCCCTCCAATAAACAGTTAATGTGAAAATTGTGGGAGGTTACAGTTTTCTTTTACTTCCAGCTTTGTCCTAATGCCTTGCAGTTTTCACATTTATGTGACCCAGAGTAAAATCTTCAAGTGGCATTTCCAATAAAAGGTTTTCTCCCCTCCTTGAAAATGTAATATTGGAGTAGATAGCTGTGTGTCGCCGACAGATTCAGCTCCGAGTCAGGCTCCAGAATCACTCCCTCGCTGACCATGGGATTCTGAACTCGGGTAGAATCCAGTTAGCCTTTCTTCCTATCTTCCCGGACTGTGCTCCTGGTATGGCACCTCAGCTTGTGCCTAGTCCTGTGACCAGGGACCTAGTTTGTTCCTCCGTTTCAGGGTCTGAAACTCTGCTACAGTCTACTTGAGAATGCAATTCTGCCTAATGCTGTGGTTAGACTCAGTTCTTGCCAGAACCGCTATGCATGGATCTCTGACCCAAAGCTGGGGCCAATCCAGTGCTTCCCCATCTCTCCAAGGGCCTGCCTGCCCCACTCCCCACATTTCTACGGTCTGCCTGTTTGCTGGGGCATACCCCGGTTACTGTTTATTGGTTTTCCTTGGTTCTAAACAACTGCCCTGCTCTTCTCCTTTGTTTATACCAGCTCTCTAGATTTCAAACGCTTCTTGGGCAAGCATCTTCCGTTTTGCTGCTGATCAGAACACTGAAGGCTGTTCCCTTCTAGAAGTTGTATTTCACCCATGTTTCAGCAGCTGTGGGCAGAATGCTTGTTGTACTAATGTTAATGTATAAAGTGGGGTACTTCTTATGGAAGTGAAAAATGAGACTTTAGAATTAGGATGTAGTTTGAAAATTCTATGCATGGAGTGTAGTCTGGTCACACTTGAACACATAAATCATTTTAGGGAGCTATTTTCACAAATCACATATTATTCTCAAAGGTTGAGTTATGCTACTGTCCAGGAGAGAGCATGCTTCCTTTTAAAGCTGACCTTTGTCTTCCAGTAATCACTGATTTTTATTTGGGTCCTTGTAATATTTAATAGTCCTTTTTCCTGAGGAGATGTCAACAGATAAAATTGAATGTTTTCTTAAGGCAACTTTAGTTTTGAACAAAACATATCTGAAAGGTGAGACTCAAGATAATTTCAGAATTCTAAACAGGTTTTATAACCTTTATTGGCAAGAGATCTGTATTTGCAGAATCCATAAAGCTTTTAAGGTATAGTTGATATTGAAACAATAATGACCCTGGAACAGGATATTTCCTGGAGATTAATGACGGGCTGGGAGGGGTTGATGGCCTGAGGTGTAGTTGAGGGCCATTAACCTCAGACAGTCATTAAAGCCCAGGAAATGTCCTATGTCTAGGTCGTTATTGTTATTATAAATTGAAAATGGAAAAAAGAAACAGGCACACAGATGATCTGAAGGGCGACTCCATTTCCAATGGTTTGAACAGGGAGCGTTCTGGGAGAATTTATTCCCCGTCCATTAGCCAACCAATCTCTCTCAGTCCTCTGTCAGATCGCCCTTCAACTGATGGGTCTTTGTGCTGGAAATCCCTGGAGTGGAGAGTATGGTTCCCTCCCTGTGGCTACCTTTGCTCAGAGAGACTGGAGACTGGATTAAACAAATAGTAATGGTGAATGACTTTGCCACTGCTCTTAATTGCATCCTACTTGCCATCTACTTGCTTCCCGCCCACCCCCCCATCAGCTGTTTCCTTCTCTATTTCACTGCAGTAAACTTCCCACACCTATATTTTAAGCCCTTGGATATTTCATCTGTGCTTGTTTCCCAGGTCTTTGGGGTGAAAGTGCATGTTATTCGCTTTGCAGTTACACTGTCTCTAGTCAGGCTAGATATGGCACACCTGTCCAATTCCTTATTCACTTTTCAAAAGGAACTATAGTTTAGAGGTGTTTTGAATTCCCAACTAGTAAGTATTGCTTAGATTGGAATGTATGAAATTTCAGTTTTTCTCTAAGTCCTGTAACAACAGATTCACCTTCCTCTTTTTTTTTTTTTTAAGCAACCCAAAAATTTAAAAGGCAAGGCCATCCCATCACTAAGTGTTTATTTATAGTATCTTTGGATGTTTTTTTTAAATTATAAATAGTTGGATATGATCTATTCAGCTGGAATATTCTGAAACAGAAGTTGCCAAACTTGTTTTATTCATGGGCTGTAGGAAATTTTGTCAGACTTAAAAAAACCAGAACACTATGACCTGAGCATCATGTAGCTATGGCTCCACTGTTTCATTTATTCAGTTGTCACAGAAAGTTGGATCAGCTCAAATTCATCACCAGTGAATGTAAAACAAAAGAAACCCCTCAAAACATTGGCCTTATAACATTGGTCAGAAACAGTGGCTTTGTGGAAGAATAAGCATATTAATGTACAATTTTAGGCTGCCAATACTGTCATGAATTTTATTAATATACAGTTCATCCTTAAAAGACTTCTCCCTATAGTGGTACCTAAAATTCCTTTTACTTATGATTTTGAGCTAAGATATTGAAAGGCCCAGTTAAATTACAAATGCTAATTTTTTCACCCATTTTCACTTACCTTCATTAAAATTTATTATAGCTTCCAGACCACAATTAGCCTATGCATTCAATATAACCAAAACTATAATATTAATAAATAATAAAGGGAAATTTCATGAAATTATTCTTTTTTAAAATCCCTATTAATGTAATCTTTGAAATTCTTTTTCCTGACAGGGTCTTTAGAGTAGTTCATATTTTCTATTCCACCCCTAAAAGTATTCCTATTCCACTATTCATGCTCATTTTAACAACTGCTTATTCAACATGTGTTTTGTTCTAATATTTTCTATTCCACTATTCATGCTCATTATAACAACTGCTTATTGAACATGTGTTTTGTTCTAGTCTGTGCTCAGTTGCCCTCTGAATCCCTTCTTTAGGCTGACTTTCCTTGGTGAGGTGGGTGGGGTTTGTAGTGGGGGAAGAATTCTCTTTTCACCAGTACAACTCTTTCCGCCCCCCACAATAATCTGATCTTGAGTTTTAATTTTCTTAGTGTGCCTATTGATTTCCTAATTTATTTTAATAACTTGCCTCCCCACCCCTTTGATTTCCTATATCACCCATTCTTGTGGATTTTGGTGTGAGTTACTATTGGGAGGGGTTGGGAGATTTTAATTGATTTTGCCTGTAGGAAAATCCATCCTTGGCCCTCTGCTGTAACAGGCATTTTGAATCTCCCATCAGGGTGAATTCCCTTCATAGTTCACATTGCCAAGGAGTCCTAAGGCCCTCTGTTATCATATCTCTACCCCATCTAGTCATTGCTGCTTGATGAAGGCCCTGCAATCTTCCAGTCTCAGGTAATCCACACAGAAGCCCTCTGGCATGTTGGAATTCTTGCATTGCAAAGGTGGAATTGGGGCCCTTTGAGGACTCTGACCAGATTATTCCTTCAAGTCATTTTTTTGTGCTGCTGTAGGTGGTACCAGGAGGCATAAATATCCTGAGTGCACAGTTACAATATAACTCAGACAAGGGAGAAAAGGGGAGAGAACATCAAATAATGATAATCTGGCTGTTACCATTCTAAAAGAAGACAAAAGCATGGGAAGGTACAACTAAATATGGTGCGGGGCAAAAGTAGGTTTACAGTTCTGAGTATGCAAAAACAGTTCTGAGTTTATCCTTATATTATTATTTATTAATTATTGTATATTTTCCAAATGAACAACTGCAAACCTACTTTTGCCCCACCCTATATATTTGGTGAAGAATTTCCATTCATTTGGGTATAAGCTTTCAATAACTGTTCTTCTTCACTGTACCTAATTGCATGCAATTAATAACAGGTACCTTACTAATATGTTGGCCAGAATGCAAAATGTTCTTGTCACTTTTAATGAATAGAATAGTCTTGTGTTGTTTCAAAATTTTAATTTTATATTAAATTCAAAGCTCTTTTTTCCCTTCATTCTATAAAGAATTGACTTCTCCCTCTTGTATCTTCTGACCAGGAGCTTTTCTTTCATGTTTAAGCAACGTAGAAGAGGAACAGGGGCAAATTCCTCCTTACCTGACTGCCCGTGGGGAGGTTGAGTTCCTTGTTGGTTACTTGTCCTCATTTGTTTGACTCAGGGTCGTCATTAATGCCTTCTGTGCGGCAGGCATGTAGTTGCTGGTCCTCTCACATGTAGGTGGTTCTGAGGGCTTCCAAAGTCCTTCTCTTATTAATACATAGTTCTGATGGGTGAAATCTGGCTTTACCTTTTCCATTCCCTTAACCCCTGCAAAAGTTACCCACCCCAAAACTATATCCCCTTTCTGATCAGCCTTCTTGGTGAACTCAGGGAAGACAGTTAAAATTCAACAACTTTTCTCCTTGTCCCTTAGGAAAGTCACTCATCCATAACATGTCAAATAATGGGGCAGAGAGCTTAATGGCTGACTTTTACCCCAGCTTTACTGTGCCCTCTAATTTCTTTTTTTTTAAATATATTTTATTGATTTTTTTACAGAGAGGAAGAGAGAGAGATAGAGAGTTAGAAACATCGATGAGAGAGAAACATCGATCAGCTGCCTCCTGCACATCTCCTACTGGGGATGTGCCCACAACCCAGGTACATGCCCTTGACCGGAATCGAACCTGGGACCTTTCAGTCCACAGACCGACGCTCTATCCACTGAGCCAAACCGGTTTCGGCCCCTCTAATTTCTTTCTTATGTTTTGTTGTTGTTGTTGTTAATCCTTGCCCAAGGATATTTTTCCATTGATTTTTAGAGAGAGTGAAAGGGAGGGAGACAGAGAAACATTGATGTGAGAGAGACACATTGGTTGGTTGCCTCCACACATGCCCTGATCGTGACCAGGGATTGAGCCTGCAATTGAGGTACGTGCCCTTGACAGGAATCAAACCCGGGATACTTCAGTCCCCAGGGCGATGTTCTATCCACTGAACCAGACCGGCTATGCCCTCTAATTTCTTTTCCTTGCCTCAAGTAGGCCAGGTGTGGTGGCCAAACAGATTGCCAACTGGAAAATGAATTGCCCATCTTTCCTTCATGTAGTCAACCCTATTCTAAACATGAATTTCCTATGAATCCTCTTTTCTGGGTTTTAGTAACAAGTTAAACTATATTCCTTAGTAGCATAGTGTCTCTTTAAAAGGCTACTCTCCTCACTACCTTCTAAGTTCCCTTCCTACATTGCCCAGGAAGTGGTGGTAATGGTTGGTAGTAAAGCTTGTTCTAAACCGATACTGATTAGTAAGCCCTATAGGGATATTTTATATATTAGAATATGGGAGTCTGAGTGTATTTTAGTGTTCAGCTTTGATCGTGAATACAGTTCTGGGGACATTGTAAAATTCCCATTTGATATCCTGCTTTAATCCAGAGGAAAAAATGAGAGGGTGAGAATAATAACTAAAATAACTGCTGCTGTTCCTATACTAACAAAATGAAATCAGAGTCAAATAACGACAGATGATGGGCATATAGGGAAATGTGCTGGCCCAGAGAGGGAGAGGCTTGACAGAAATCTTAAAAGGCGTCCAGAGAGATGAAACTCCTTTCAAAGGCACCTGGCACAATATTAACAGCTAACAGGGAAAACAAAACTCCTACTATGCTCCTGTTGGCTTCGAGTACCTGATCTCCCTCTTAGAAAAAGTAGAACTGAAAATATGAAGAGAGGATCAAATTGTAAGGGGCTAGAGGGGTACATAGAACCCCAATGTGCTTTAAGTAAGTTCAGATCTTCAGGCCGAGATACATGATACCCCAGGATGCAAAGAACCAATACAGATAATTTCTGGTTAGCTTTTAATCATTATTAAAAATGCTCACTTTTTTTGGTTGTTTCACTTTTTTTTCTTGAAAGTTCACTGAAATGTTATATAGAAAATGCCACAATATTAAACGAAGAAGAAAAACAGAAAAGGAAGAGGATTTAAAACCTATAGCCTAGACTCTGGCTGAGTAGCTCAGTTGTTTAGAGCATCATCCTGATACGTCAAGGTTGTGGGTTCAGTCCCAGGTCAGGGCACATATAAGAATCAACCAATGAATGTATAAAAAATAAGTGGAACAACAAATCAGTGTTTCTTTCTCCCCCCCCCAAAAGTATAGCCTAGTAATTCTGATGTTACTGTAAGTGCAATTCTCAACTAGACTATTAAGTAGATGGTTTATGAGCAATTATAAGGGGAGGGTGATCATTGAGAGGAATATGAGCTCAGGAGGAAATTTGGCTGGACCAATTAGATCTCTTTTCCCTTTTTTAAAACTAATAATTCAGAGTAAAGCTGCAATAATAATGTATCCTAAATTCTATAGAGTATCTCACATTCTCTCATTGCATTCTCAAATACTTGATGGGAAACGTGAGCAGTTTATTGTTTGCTTAGTGGATTCACAGCTGTTTGAGAAACTATTCATTCAGAAATATTTTTGAATTCTTACTGTAGTATGCCTGCCCCTCAGGATAAGAGCATAGAGAATTACTTTTTTTTTTTAAAAGCCACACCTCATAAATTTTGGTTTGTTGTATTTTTTTCTTTTTTGTATTGTCCGTTCTCTTTTTAAATTAAATGTAGTGGGGTGACATTGAGAGAATTAACTTTCAGTAAGTACTGTGTATACCTATGCTAGGTGCTTTACAGATGGGTCCTCTTTTATTTGTCTGAGAAATAGGTATCATTATCTCCATTTTGAGGAAACAAAAGTTCAGAGTTGTTGCCCAAGATCATAATACTAGCACAATGCTGTAGCAGAGATTCACACTTTAATCTACCTGATGATAAAACCATGATCTTCCCATGACATAATTTTTGTTCTCCAAAGAATAGAACTAGGGTTAATGATTTGTAGTTACCAAGGGGTGAATCGACATAAGTAAATTCAGTGGAAGATGCTGTCAATATAAGGGGGAATTCTCTACCACTTAGTTATGAATCCTCTTGAGTATGAATCAGCTTTGTGCCTTGCTCCTCCCACTGTCACTGCAGGTCTTCAAATGGAGAAGGAAGGACTATCTGTCAGAGGTGCTGCAGATGTGGTAGCTTTATTAGGGGAAATATTGATTCACATCACCTCTGAAACCTTTTCCAATTAGAGTACCATTGAGTCTGACCTTCTGCACCCTCCAAAAGTCATATACATCTGAAAAAAATGGGACAAAGAGGCAAGTTTCTAAAAATAATTTTAAAAATTTGCTTTGATTATCAAGATTATACTTATTATAGATAATTTGGAACATTTAGAAAAGTAATATGAAGAGAAAAAAAACCATTACCCAATCACCCAGTGATAGTTACTATGAACATTGGTTTACTTTTGTCCTTTTTATCTCTGTTCATATAATTTTTCAGTCACAATCATATTCAACACAAGTTTGTTTGCTGCCTTTTTGATTTAAGGATATAATGAAAATATTTTACTAAGCATTTCAAACTTTTTGTAAATGTAATTTTTAATGACATAATTTTTGAAATTTCTTAAACATAATATTTTATCTCTATTTCCGATTATTTCTTAGGATAGATTTCTAAATGTGGGATTATTTTAACGAAGTGTTAGAGCCTTTAAGTGTGTGTGTGTGTGTGTGTGTGTGTAGTTCTTTAAAAAGTTAGAGGAGATTATGAAGAGGATGTTGGACCTGGGCAGTCGGAGACTGCTCACCCCTTCCTCTGTCCTTGGAATGTATGCTCTACCCACTGTCCTTACAGTGGGAGCCATTCTCAAGGGTGCGGTCTTGAGAGACCAATGTGTTGTTGAGACCGTTCAGACGGTATGCATGATGGAGCCCAACTAAAGCCTCTATATAAACTTTAAATTCTGTCCAATGGATGCGGAGATGTATTTGTCTCCAGTCACCCAAAGCAAGCCTCGTATGCAAATTCCTTTGCTGAGTAAAAGTGCCACCTACCAACCTGGAGTGGCCTGCCTCTTTCTTCAGTCTCTCCCTGACCTCCATGTACAGGGCCAGTGCCATATTTCACAGGGGAACCCCTCGAACCAACAAAGTGTCTGTCCAGACGTAGACTCCCACAGGCAGTGCTGGAGAGCACTCATATACATCATCTTTGCTCTCATTTTGGATGATTAACTTTTTGGTAAACCTCAAAGGTAAAGATGATACTTAAAGTATGTTTTAATTGCATTTCTTTGATTATCATAATGGTATATTTAAAAATTTTTGTGTTTATTAGCCATTTTATGCTGTTATTAAATTGCTAATCTTCTATGAAGTAAAATACTGATCAATTTTTGTGAATAATTTAAATATTCAGAAAATCACCACCCTTCTGTAATGTTATATTCTATCCCCCACACCTCCTTGCTTGAGTTTTAATTCCTTTATTTTTGGTTACAACAAACAGAAAGCCAATTCAAATTAGCTGAATAAAAATGGGAATGTATTGGCTCACTGAAGGCTTCAGAGAACTGCCTTCGGGTAGAGCTGAGTTCAGGGACCTAATAGCATCACTCAGACTCAGAATCTGTCAGCCTCTCAGCTCAGATTTCCTCTTGATGGACCCCATTCAAGCAGACCTTCTCTATCCGTGGCAAATGACCATGCAGAGAGAGACTCAGCTCTCTCTGTTACCCAGTGCAGGATTCTCTTCCCCAGCCATTCCAGTACAGTCTCTTTTTAAAAAAATATATTTTATTAATTTCTTACAGAGAGGAAGGGAGAGGGATAGAGAGTTAGAAACATCGATGAGAGAGAAACATCGATCAGCTGCCTCCTGCACACTCCCTATTGGGTATGTGTCCGCAACCAAGGTACATGACCTTGACCGGAATCGAACCTGGGACCCTTGAGTCCCCAGGCCGACGCTCTATCCATTGAGCCAAACCAGTTAGGGCTCTAGTACAGTCTCTTGAATTGAGTCTCACTAGATGGACATGACCATGTGCCCATTCCTAAAATAGTCATTCTTTTTTTTTTAATTAAAGTTATTTTTTCTGTACACCCCAGTGACCAGGTATTACATAACTTAATATGTGATCATCCCAATGAATCCCGCGCCCATCCAGCACCACACTAGTTATTAGAATACATCCCCATGACTATTCTGTAACCACCAATTCGAACTTCTTAATCACCATGGTTGAAAAATAGTCATAGATATAGACTACAGGATGGGCCAAACACTTCCCTTACACAAAAAAAAGGAGACATATGTAATACTCTTTGTAATAATTTAAGCAATAAAAAAAAAAAAAAAGAAATGTAAAGTTAGCACTACTTCCCCAAAACTAGATGTTTATTGTATTTTTAATTTGTTCAAGGTGTTTTCTAATATAAAGACAGAGTATTTAAATTGTCAAATTTAACTTTTTTTCTCTGTAATTCTTATTTAACTTTAACACTTAAAAAGCTAGAAAATTGATAAAGCTACTTTTTATTTTCAATTTTTTCCCTGGTATATATTTTTGCATTTATTATTTATTTATTTATTTCAAAATATTTTTATTGATTTCAGAGAGGAACATCAATGATGAGAGAATCATTGATCGACTGCCTTCTGCATGCCCACACTGGGGATTGAGCTCACAACCCAGGCAATGTGCCCTGACGGGTAATCAAACCATGACTTCCTGGTTCATAATTAGAGGCTCAACCACTGAGCTACGCTGGCCAGGCTGCACTTGTCTTTTAAATAGATTAGGAATTAAATAGATTTGAATACCTCTAATAGTTAACTAACTATTTCAGTAATATTTACTGGTAAAACTGATTTAGGTTATCACATTCACAATATATAAATTTTAATAAACTCTACTTTCTATTTCTAAGCCATTTATTAACTTTTTTCTTGTCCATTTGTATGCCAGCACCACAGCATACCAGTTATGGCAGCTATGTAATATGCTGTGATATTTGGTAGGTAGCTTGAATGAGAGAGAATAAAGATACCTAGAGGCAGGAGTTGTATTTAGCACAACTAAATTTTTTTTTTTAATCCTCATCTGAGGATATTTTTCCATTGATTTTTATAGAGTACAAGAGAGAGGGAAAGACAGAGAAACATCGATGTGAGAGAAACACATTGATTGGTTGCCTCCTGCATGCCTCTGAGCAGGGCCCTGGAGGAGCCTGCTACCGCATATGTGCCTTTGAGGGGAATCGAACCTGGGACCCTTCAGTCTGCAGGCTGACGCTCTATCCACTGAGACAAACAGGCTAGGGCAACAGAGCCTATTTTTACTAAAAAACAGCTTGCCTGTGTACATGGGTGCTCCTGGAGCTGTAATTAAAAAGCAATTGAAAGGAAGGAGAGAGTAAGAAAGCAGGGGAACATGGTCCAGAGGATTCAAACCTTGCTACTGCTTTAAAGTATGGTGGAGTCCTGTGTGTTACAGAAACTGTTTTCTCTGCTGGGAGCTTGGGGCTGATTAAGTAATGAACACATTCCTTTTGTTTGTTTGTTTGTCTGACCTCACTTGCTTTTGACATGTCCAAATCAAACTATTAATGCCACTCATCCTTCAGAGAGTGACCTCAGTTAGGTGTCATGAACTTGCTGCTTCAGGGCCATTTACCGGAGAGATGGGGTGATGCCCAATGCTGAGAAATGTTCTTCCATATTTACTAGTAAATAGGTTCTGTAACCTATAGAGTTCCCACCTAGGCCCACTCTGACAGGGGCTTTCCCCCCTCTCCAACGCCTCCTCCCTCATCCTGGGCCGGCTTCGTAAGTGTGCAATGTTAGCATCTTTTTTGGTTTTGCTCATGATACTTTGCCTAGTTTTTCAAACTCAGTGTGCCCCTTTTCTAATGTCAATGACAAGATTTTTCTACCCTAGACATCTTAAATCTGGGAAGCCTGAGCCCTAACTTAGCCATTTTGTTGCATTCTTACAGTTCGGGGTACTTAATCATTACATTTTACACTATTTCTATGAAATTCTCTTGTTAACAGAGACCTTCTGGTCGGTCAGAAGATGAACTTAATACTGTGTCAAAACCATCTCCCTCTCAACAGGTCAGAAATTCATCAGCTCTGGATGCTTCTCAGTGGCCAGGGATATGCTTCTTTCTTCATTGATCCTGTTAAGTGACAAGATCCTGTCTTTTGGGGTGAAAAATATCCATGTGATTATATACTTTAATTTATCATGCAATGACCATATTAGCTCTGTCGCCTTCTTACATTCTGTCATCTGGGCCCAACTGAGTGGTGAGGCCATTACCCTTCTCAGGAAGGCTCTGACTCACTCATCAAGGTGGGGGACTTCCTGTCCGTACTGCTGTGTCTCCCTGGAAGCTTTCCAATGGGGACATCCATCCTTTACAAATGGATTTGCACTGCCTTGGCCAGCATGTAATTGCAATTCCGATTTCATCTCCTCTAGGCCTTCTACAAAACTCCACTTATTCTCTCCTGACTTTCCCTTTCTTGTTGTCTAATAGTTGCTTTTTAGTTTTGTTAGTTTATTTGCTTTGACAAAAGTTACCTTAATTAAGTTTACTGATCCCTCCAGGCCTATTCTATTTTCCAGCTCTTCCAGGAAGCTTACCTGAACTACACTGACTGACTTTAAAGTTATAATAGAGGTACTGATTTGGTACTTAATTAGTGCACACCTTGCATCACATCACACTGGTTAAGGTCATGGGCCTTCCAGATAGATTCTCTGGGTTTTCAAGCTGCTTGACCTTGAGGCCAGTTATTTTCCATCTTTGAAATTCAATTTCTGCATCAGTAAAATGAGGCCAGGAGTGACCATTTTTTGTCATCTCTAAAGCGTCTATCTAGTGTTACAATATAGTAGATGCTCAAGAAGAACATACGAAGTGCTTCTTTATGCCAATGATGGGTTTACTTTAGAAAATGTTCCCCTGCTGTTCTAGGAGACAATTTCTTATAAATGTTGATAGTCTGTAAGCTAAAATCTTATGGATGTCATGGACTGAGGATTATGGTCTAATGGGATATATCCTCAGAGTTTCTGAATTAACAATATAACGAGAGACTAACACAATCTCATTGGAGCTCAAATCAGGCTAATAAAAACTGTCATATATGTAACTGATAGATGTCAAAAGAATGAGTAGTACATTGACAAAAAAATGTGACTACAAATAAATCATATTATTTATTGAGACAGTCAGAGTGATTGACTTTTCTGAAAAATATTGAAGTGAATCTAAACAGACTTTCAGGACGTTTCCTTTGTTTTGTCTGATAGATTTTCCCAGCGATCTTCTTGATCATGTTTAATCATAGACGTGTAAATGAGCATTGATTTAGTAGAGGGGATTTTTCCAGAGAACTTCTGATGCTGTTTAATGAGAGTTACTGGTTGGTCCTAATTTGGCCTATCCATTAGGTCCAAGCATTTAATTTCACATTCTCCCTTCTATGAAGTCTCCCTCTCCACCCCGCTTTGCTCATAATTTCTAGTTTGGGTTCTGTCCGCATTGAGCTGTGGAACTTTAGGACCTTACTTTTCAAAACAAAGGAATGAATAAGATGATTCCCAACAATTTTGAAAATAAGTCTATTTCCTCTGATATTCCCATTGACTTTTGTTATTGTTGGTGGTGCAAGAAACAATTTACATACATTGTATGTTTGATGCTTTTTAAATAATCATTGTTACATATAATTTCATGCCATTTTCATGACTATCACAATCAAAATTTGTGTTTAGCTTTTTTCACTCCAGCATTCAAAGGTTCTCAGCCACTGGCCTTCATAAATGACATGGTGGTACATTGCTCTTCTTGTGTGTAATCTCATTCTTTTTAGGACTTGGGCTATAATCTTATTGACAGTACCAAGGTTTTGTTTGCATTTCTATTTTTTCCTGGTAAAATTCATATATATATACACACACACACATATATATATATATACGTACATATATATATATATATATATATACATACATATATATATGAAAAATTATATATATATAAAATATATATTGAATATAGTATAATATAAATCATTGAATATATATGCACTATATAATTGAATTAGGGAAAACTATATACAATAATATTTACATTATGTAATTATATATTAACTAGAGGCCTGGTGCACAGATTTGTGCACTAGTAGGGTCCCCAGCCAGCTGGGGAGGGACTGTAGGAGGGCTCCAGGGTGTGTCTGGCAGGTCTCACCCAGTTCCCATTGGTTGGACCCCAGCAACAAGCTAACTTATTGTCCAGAGCGTCTGCCCCCTGGTGGTCAGTGCATGACATAGTGACTGGTAGAATGATGGTTGAACAGTCAGACACTTAGTATATTAGGCTTTCATTATATAGGATTATATTATATATTATATCTTATATGTTATACATAATTAATTATATAACATAATATTTTCTATATATTTTAGATATCTATTCTATGCATGTAGAAATGCAATTCTAGAAATGTTTCAATCGAAAAATTATATTTTAGAACCAAGAAAGTATGGTGGATAACTTTGTTAATTAAGTGTGACTGACTTCCCCTTGCTTCCCTGCTCCCAAAGACAGGATAGTATAATTTACATTGGTTTACCATACATATATTATCCGTAAGAGATTGAAGGTTTTGAAAGCCATGCATACCAATGATGTTGGGTGTGACCAAAATAAAGTCCACCAAATGGGTTGAAAAGTTTGGCGAGAGTTTTGGTATCCTCTCACTCCTTAGGGGAGCCTTTCTGTTAAGGTATCAAAAGCTTTCCCCTTGTTCAAGAAGCCCATTGTCCTGCCCAGGATGAGAAATTCAATTGGTGGGGCACTTTGTAGATCTGTCCTGTTGTTCTCTGGGACAAAAAAGGGAAAGCCCAATACCTGACACTTGCAGAGCTTGAGCCTCTGAATGAAAAATTGCCAGGAATTTGAATGAAGATAAGAGAGAAGGGGACAGTGAAAGCTGTTCCAGCGGTGAGGGATTGTCTGTGTTGGCGACTGCCCATCCTCTTATCTCACCTAATGGCGGGTGCCTGCCAATGTTTATTTGGCCATCGCCATTCACCAGCTGCTCCTCTACCATGTTGTTTTTCTTCCCAGATGGCAACACGATGTTCCACGATAAAACTGACACAAAAAACAATGCAAAATTTGTCTAAGAGAGGTTCAGCAAGCATGAGAAAAACATCTGATCTCTCTCAGAGCCCGCCAAGTTCGCAGCTTACAGTGCCAGAGTAATTATGGGATGATTTGAACAGAGGCAATGCATGGGGAAGCCACTTCCAAATGTATCAGGTAGGTTTTCAGAGGAGGCAACACATCCAGCGCGCTCGTTCCTCTGGCGCCGCGACAGAATCGATGAGGTCCGCCCGTGGTCCCAGAAGCCTCCTACATTACTGAGTCCCTGCTTTACCCAGTCCCGCCTAATGAATGGCCCACTATTTTAAAAAACTCTCTTATTCAATTAGTCTCTGCTTTCAAGAAGACAAACACGCCTGCTATCAAAATCCTGGGAAAGCAACATTTATAGCCTGCCTTCTCGCCAAAGCATCTGCTTTTCTGCTGCCCCGGCCTCTCATTCTGCCCAGTCTTCACTTGGCTGCTTGGTGCTGTAAACACTGACTGCTGTTTGGGGGATTGATATGAAAGGAGAGGGAATCGCTGCCATCTTGTTACTCTGAGGGCTATTTCTCCCATACCCTCTGCATGAGAACACACAGAGGATCATTTTATTATTATTGATTACAAAGAGCCACAGATGTTATTTAAAATGGGGCATTTCATATTCATCACTGTTATTCAAAGTACTGCCTTGTATGTGGGTGACCATTACTACATGCTTTGCCCACCCAATTTTAGATGAAGGGCTAGAGAGCTCTCTTTTCTTCCATTCAGTCATGTGCCTCTTCATTTAATGCAGAATTGTCTCCTAGGGGTGATTGCATTCAGGTCTGTTTGGTTAGATTTTTCAGTTATCACAGTTTTATTTGACTACGTTAGAGACTATACTGCAATAAAAATAGGTTTTAAAAAATGCTGTCTAGCATTTACAAGATCTGCCCCCAAATGGTTCCTCTGCGTGATTGTTGGTTTCATAAACTGTGGTTAATGAAAGTATAGAAAAAGTCCAGTAATCTGGACATTTGTGAACATATTATTTTAGTGAATGAATTCATCCTTTCTGAATTATGAGTGCTATAATAACCGATACAATTTGAAAACAGATTTTGCATTTATTTGTTCTGGGAAGGAAGTTTTCATTGTAGGTAGTATCTAACAGGAAAACCTGTTCAAGAAACAATTGACACATCCTCACATCCTGGGAAAGGCAGGTGAAAGGGCTCAGCGTTTCCTGACTAGGACCTGAGTGCAGGTCTTATCTGTGCCATTAACATTGGATGAGTCACCTGACCTCTTGCAATCTCTATTTCCTTATTTAGAACATGGAAATATGAGTAACAGCCTCCAAATACAGCTGTTGTGAAGATCAACTGGCAGATACAAAAGAGTTTTTGCAAATTGTGAAGCATGTCACAACTACCAGGTGTCAATGTGGTATCGATGACACGTTTTTCTGTATCGCTGTGTCGTCATGACGTCTTCCTTTTTCTTGGACTATAACTTTCCTTTCATAGGAGTTTCTTTTTCTTTAATTTTGTAATTTGTTACTGCAGCCTCAAAAACCCTGAGAGGATAGCGTGGTGTAGACTTTATGACTGTTGTGAATATTTGACCTTCTAAGGGCAGAGGAAAGATCTGCATATATTAACATTTGAGGTCACACTCTAAATTCGGTTTTGTAGGAAGCAACGTCATTTGACATTTCAACCTTTTTGCAGGACAGATTGTTGGGCATTTTCCAAGGCAGCAAGAGCTGAAATTTCCATCCAGCATTGAAATCACTTGGCTGTTTTAATACAGGTGGAATTAATATGATGTACATAATCTAGTTCATATTCATGCTGGATTGAAATGATTCCATGGAGCAGAGCAAGGTCAGGTTGAAGATTCTCAGAATTTGGAGAGAGAGGTTGGTCTTACTGGCCCACACCCATTGGGGTTAGTATGCATCTGGACTAGAGCAGTAGTTCTCAGTCCTGGCTTAAACATCATCTGCATGGCATTTGTGTCTGTTTGGTTCCAGTTTTCCATTGCTACTGTAGCTTAATTATCTAGGATGAGATAAGGAGATTAGCACTGATATCCAGAAGAACCCAAGTTCAAACATTCTGACCTAAATGGTTTGGGGGTTGTGTCTAGTCACCCCAAAATTTTAAGCTCCCCAGGTAATTCTAATGTACAGCTAGGTTGAGAACCATAAAATTAGAGGTAAGTGGCAATAAATTACCTACCAGGAGATAAGCACTGCTTAGGGTTTCAGCTCCATGTAGTTTAGCTAGGCATGATTTTTGAGTGGTCACTTGAACCAACATTCCATGATGGTGTAAAAGTCATGTTTTTTTTCTTCTTTTTGAGTTATAAATGTTGACACTAAAATTTTATATATTTCTAAGCATCAATTTCTAAGCATTTAGTTTTTTGATATTAAACTTGGTGTTTCCACATCAAGCATTAAACACATGTCCCCAATTTTTGAATTTGGAACTGGATTAAATAGAATAAGGTTGTAAAATAGTAAATATTGACAGATATATAACCCTTATATATAAAAACTTTGGGAGTTCAAGAGGAAAAAGGGATTCTGAGATCAAAATGTTTGAGGACCACTATTCTAATTCATTATTTGATCATTTACAGAGCTCTTAGTCTATCTAAAATTATCTTGTTTATTTATTTCTTTGAACATTTATTGTGTGACTGTCTCAGAAAGAACACAAATACCCTAAATACAGTTCGTCCACTTCCAGACTGCCAGTACCTAGAAGTTTCTGGCACATAACAGGTATTAAAGGCTGAATTATATAAAAATATATATATTTAAGTCCTAATTCCCAGGACCTCAGAATGTGATCTCATTTGGAAATGGAATTGTTGCAGATGTCATTAGTTACAATAAGGTCACACTGGAGAAGTGTGGGCTCCTAATCCGATATGACTGCTGTCCTTATAAAAGGAAGTTTGGACATAGATGGACACACACAGGAAGGGTGCCTCGTGAACACTGGAGTTATGCTGCCCCAGGCCCAGGTGCTAAACAAGCAAGGAGAGATGCCTGGAACAGATCCTTTCCTAGCACCTTCAGAGGGAGCAGGGTCCAGATGAGCCTTTGATTTTAGGCGTCTCACCTCCAGAGCTATGAAACAATACATTTCTGCTGGTCTCAGCCACTTAGGTGTGGCACTTTGTTACTGTAATCCTAGGAAATGAATACAATACTAGTATATATTCAATACTTTCCATAAAATGCATGAATCCTCTGCAGGGGTCCTCAAACTACGGCCCGTGGGCCACATGCAAATACAAATATTGTATTTGTTCCCGTTTTGTTTTTTTACTTCAAAATAAGATATGTGCTGTGTGCATAGGAATTTGTTCATGTTTTTTTTTTAAACTATAGTCCGGCCCTCCAACGGTCTGAGGGACAGTGAACTGGCCCCCTGTTTAAAAAGTTTGAGGACCCCTGCCTACTGCTTCCCATGGACTGCCACATTCTTCACAACAACCTGATCAGGTGGTGCTATTGTTATTCTCTTTCTGCATGTGAGCAAACCGAGGCCTACAGAGGTTAACTAACTAGCCCAAGGCCATGCCTGTCTGCCTCCTTAGCCAGAGCTCCTAAGCACTACACTGTGTGTTCTAACATATGTGCTGTGTAATAGGCATATATGAAAACAGGAAATTGCCAGGAGTAAGCAGCACAATGCATCGAAAGAGTACTCAACTTGGAAGCCCAGTATCTGGAATGTCAAGAATTTCATCTATCATACTCACTTTAAAGACCCTCTCCCCACCTTCATACCCTGTAACTCCCAGCCTGACTCAGGCTCAGAAACCTACAGTGGGGAAAGAGGATGTGTGGTCTATCCTTGCCTTCTGTATTCCACTTTGTCTTATTCATTTCTCAAGTTCAGGATGAGGTGAGAGAGAGAAGGCAAAGGAGACGTAAAAGTCTTTCTTAAATAGCACAGTGGTCACATGGCTTTGTAGCCCTCTGAGTGTCAGATGGAAGATTTTTTGGGTTTCCAAGAGACCCCTATTGTTCCCTGGCAGAGGAGAGGTACCCTCTGGCTGAGCCTGGTCCCAGTTATTTCTGTTGGAGTCACCTAATCCTAGAAGGCAACCACCTGGGCATGGTCCCTTCCTGGCAACTTGAACCCCCCTACTTCCCTTGGCATCTATTCTGGCTCAAAGGAAACACTCGGCTCTTTTGTGTTATAAACTCTGGAAGCGCAGGTTGGTCCTGCCCAAGCACTCTCTTCTCCTCAGCCACAAAAGGCTGCGGTTTCTGCCCTCTTTCTAGACTAGAATCAGCTTCCGGTCTCTGTCCTCCAATCTCCATGGGGGTTGCACGTTGAGCCTTCTGGGAGGTTTTCCTGGGCTTCCCTCAAATGGCCTGAGCGGTTGTGCTGGGAAACATCCTGATGCATCTGGATTTTAAAGTGAGCTTCATGATGTAATCATAAATCAAATCTTGCTAGGACTATTCTTATGACCAGAATACCAAAAAATGCTTGGTATAATGTAAATAAATGTCCATGTTCCAATCAATAGGTCCTTTATTTTAAATATTTCAATCATTTTAAGTAATCTAGCTATTCTTACTGAACATCTACTGTGCCTGGCACTGTACTAGGTTAACATGGACAGCCCCATTTCATAAATTCATGTCCAACAAATTCCTTTGGACACTAACCTGGTATGCAGGCTAATGAACGTGGGTGAGGGTTAGAGACTGGGAAGAGACTAGGTAGAGAGACTGAGGTGCCCTGAGTGTGTGTGCACTCACATGGCCATGCTGTCAGCCAACATGCATACATACTGCTGTGCCAGGCATGGGGTCTTCACAGGATGAGTGTAAGGAGGCCAATTTGACTGCTCATCTCATGCTTACATATGAAAACTTGAAGAGTTCATACTGTAGCTGGAGGGACAGCCTTGTACAAATAAGCACAACACAAGTGACCTTTGATACTAGATTGACTTTTGGACAAAGCATTACACTAGCGTGGATCACATATCACAGAAAAGAAGTGTGGTTTGGTAGACAGAGCATGAGCCAGATCATCTCTGTAGGCATCTCAGCTTCATAATTTACTGAGATGTGTGGCCTTGGACATATTCAGTTTATTTACCTGCAAAATATGGATAATGAGACTTTGTATATATCACCCACTATATTTAGCTAGCTTGCTCTTTTTACCTTGTTCCATATATGATTGAAATGAAAATAGACAAAATAGATAAAATTTATGATCAGGTCAAATGTAGAGAAAGTGGGTAGTAAAGACTGGGGGAAGTAAACTATACCAATATAGTCCATATACTTAAATATACATATAAAACCTTATAAACTGTAAAGTTCTGTTCAATATTAGTGGATAATATTTATAAAACACTAGAGGCCCGATGCACCAAGATTCGTGCAAGAATGGGCCTTCCTTCCCCTGGCTGCCGGCACCACCTTTGCTCCAACCAGAGCTGCCTTTCCACCTTCCCACACTGCCCAGAGGCCCGGAGTGTCTGGGGCGGTGCTGAACGCCTGCATTGTTGCCATGGTGATGACGCAAGCGTCCCGCCCCAGCCGCTTGGTACCTGCATATGCAAATTAACCTGCCATCTTTGTTGGGTTAATTTGCATACTCACTCCTGATTAGCTGGTGGGTGCATCTTTCCTTTTTATTAGTGTAGATAATATTTTCTAGGTTCTAGGTACCATACATGATTAGTACACTCTCACGAAGTTTGGATCATAAAGATGCCTGAAATTTATGGGGAATTTCTGAAATAAATATTATGAAACATTGTGGAACTGATTTTTAGAATGAGAGTCATATGTAGAGTTCCAAAAACTCCAAAGGACAACTTATGAGTTTCACATCATTGCTTCTATTCTTTCTGGAGTTTTCTTTAGTTCATATTCCAGTTTTGACAGAGCTCTTTATTCTTGCATTTTAGTAACAAATTAATTTGGTGCCTGCCAATCATGCCTTTGCTAATCTTTAGGTCTGAAGGACATTAGTCTCTCTCCAAACACATGGCTCTTTTATCCCCTTTCCTTACAGACAGACAGACACACACACACACACACACACACACACACACACACCTCCCTTCTTATGTGCAATCTGAGATTTGGGATGCTTAATAAATTCCAGTGATCAAGTAGGGAGTTCTTAAGTCAATAGAAAATTGTCTAATTTGTCTCAGGAATAAAAAAAAAATCTTAGTTACCATTTGGAGAATTTGTTTCATTTTAAATGATTTTAGAGTGTGGGTAATGCTTACTATGTTAAGGACTTGTATGCATGCATATAAGCCTAACCAATGGACACAGACACCAGGGGGGTTGAGGGCATGAGTATGGGGGGGCAATGGGGGGGATAAAGACACATATGTAACACCTTAATAAAGAAAAAATTAAAAACAAATATTTATATTTATTACGTTAAAAAGCACATATAGTGTTTTATCATAATTTTCCATTTTAAAATATTTTACTATAAAGATAACTGTTTTCTTGGTTATTTTATATATTTTATCATATACACTTAAAATATTATTCTCACCCAGCCAGTGTGGCTCAATGGTTGAGCATCGACTTATGAACCAGGAGATCACAGTTCAATTCCCAGCCAGGACACATGCACAGGTTGTGGGCTGGATCCCCAATAGGGGGTGTGCAGGAGGCAGCCAATCAATGCTTGTCTCACCATTGATGTTTCTCTCTCTCTCTCCCTCTTCCTTCCTCTTTGAAATATATTTAAAAAATATTATTCTCAGAAAGGATCCACAGATCTCACCAGACTGTCCATGGATTCCATGGTACAGAAAGAAGTTATGAACCCTAGACCAGATACTTTTTGAAGTAGATCTAGAATAACAGATAGATAATTAGATAGATAGATAGATAGATACCATCACCCTAAGGTCAGACCACTCCTTTGCCTCTCCTGTTTTCATGAGGTGGTGGGCGACCTAGTAGCAAGGGACATTCTACTGTTGGTAATACAGCCATAGCAGAGGACTGAGCATAGTTTTCAGAAAACCTTCTTTACCGCTTAACTAAATGGTTATGCATGATGATCAAATACAGAATGTTTTATCCCAGAGAGAAAACATTAATAGATATAATATTTTCTTTGTTCAGTATGTGTTTAGGGGAAATGTTAGCAAACAGTTTCTGCAAAAGAGATTTATTGGTTTGTTTCTTTTTTTTAAAATATATTTTATTGATTTTTTATAGAAAGGAAGGGAGAGGGATAGAGAGTTAGAAACATCGATGAGAGAGAAACATCGATCAGCTGCCTCCTGCACACTCCCTACTGGGCATGTGCCCGCAACCAAGGTACATGCCCTTGACCGAAATCGAACCCGGGACCCTTGAGTCCACAGGCCGACGCTGTATCCACTGAGCCAAACCGGTTAGGGCGGTTTGTTTGTTTCTTTTTTTTTTTTTAATTAAATCTTTATTGTTCAGATTACATTTGTTCCTCTTTCCCCCCCCCCCCATAACTCCCCTCCTCCCAGTTCCCGCCCCACCCTCCGCCCTCACTCCTCACCCACTGTCCTCATCCATAGGTGCACGATTTTTGTCCAGTCTCTTCCCGCATCTCCCATTCCCCTTTCCCCCCCAAGAATAGTCTGTCCATTCCCTTTCTATGTCCCTGATTCATTATAATCACCAGTTCATTCTGTACATCAGATTATTTATTCACTTGATTCTTAGATTCACTTGTTGATAGATGCATGTTTGTTGTTCACAATTTGTATCTTTACCTTTTTCTTCTTCCTCTTCTTAAAGGATACCTTTCAGCATTTCGTATAATACTGGTTTAGTGGTGATGAACTCCTTTAGCTTTTCCTTATCTGTGAAGCTCTTTATCTGACCTTCAATTCTGAATGATAGCTTTGAAGGATAAAGTAATCTTGGTTGTAGGTTCTTGGTATTCAGCACTTTGAATATTTCTTGCCATTCCCTTCTGGCCTGCAAAGTTTCTGTTGAGAAATCAGCTGACAGTCGTATGGGTATTCCCTTGTAGGTAATTGAGTCTCTTTCTCTTGCTGCTTTTAAGATTCTCTCTCTGTCTTTTGCTCTTGGCATTTTAATTATGATGTGTCTTGGTGTGGTCCTCTTTGGATTCCTTTTGTTTGGGGTTCTCTGCGCTTCTTGGACCTGTAAGTCCATTTCTTTCACCAGGTGGGGGAAGTTTTCTGCCATTATTTCTTCAAATAGGTTTTCAATATCTTGCTCTCTCTCATCTTCTGGCACCCCAATAATTCTGATATTAGTGTGCTTGAAGTTGTCCCAGAGGCTCGGTTACACTATCTTCGTATTCTCGGATTCTTTTTTCATTTTG